>NW_027508725.1:177500-195000 GCF_051911475.1 Siphateles boraxobius
TGTGTGTGTGTGTGATTTAGAAGAATAGCAAAGAAAATCTCTTCACTCACAAAATATTCAGCCCATAATTATTTTTGTTTATGTATTTTAATTGCATTTAAAATGTTCATTTATTTGGATCGCATTTTAACAAACAAACTAATGAACATAATGTGATGCATATTTGAGAGTCATTTATAAATAAACCAGGTCAGATTTCTGCACTCAAAAAAATCATTGCACAGTTTATTATTAACTATTTGCATCTATTTCTTTTTATTGAAATAATCATATGTTAAAAATGCATTTATTCAAATTGCTTAGAAACTATTAAATTTATTCAGTTAAAATATGAAAATGAAAGAAAGTAGATTTTATGCTGTTAAATACACATTCAGTCAAATAGTAATATTTCTGTTACGGGTTTTCAGGAACGAACTAAATCGCAGACAGTTTGCTGAAACACAAGGTTTATTGATAACAAAAAGGGAAAACAAAACCCCACAAGGGGGAAAAAACAGCACAGGCAAAGCAAAAGACTAATAAACACTAGACTAAGACATAGACATAGACATAAAACTTCACAGGAACAAAATAACTATAACAAGAAAACTTCTTTGTTTAAACAGAACTCAAGACAAGGTACTCACAGGAATATGTTAACCATGTAAGAATACACAATGAACCAGCACAGGACAGCAAACACAAGGAGATAATAAAGGGAGAACAGATAACGAGAGCAGGTGACACTGATCAGGCAATGAAGACAAGATGAGGATAACAAGGGGGCGGGGTAAGAGAACAAGACAACACAAGCACACAGCCCAAACAAAAGGCCATGTACCTGCACACAAAACATGGGTCTGTCATGATCCTGCCTCAAGACTAGAGAAAGAAAATGACAAGAGGGCAGAATCATGACAGAACCCCCCCCCCCCCCCCCCCCCCTTAAGGAGCGGCTTCCAGACACTCCAAAAGAGTACAGCAAACACAAGACATGACAGACTGGGAAACAGACACAAACCAACAAAACATGACAAATAAAAGTAACTCCATACTAGAATAAACAATAACGGGATTGGGATGCACCAATAAAAATAACAAACAAGGGAGGGGAGGGGGGGCAAGGGAACAAGAGATTTCATAGGGGGTAGACCAGGGAGGGTGGGAGGACTGGGAGTCTTGGGTTTACGGGGCGAGGATTGAGGACGAGGAATCCGAGCAGACTTGGACAGGGTAGACACGTGGAGAAGCCTTGGGGAAACCAGACTGGGACGGGGTGACACATGGAGAAGCGCTGGGGGAACTCAACTTGGACGGGGTAGGTGACGGTACAGGACAAAAGACAGGGAGAGACTTAGGCAACTGTGGGGCGGAGATGGGCAACACTGTGGCTGGCCGTGGAGCACGAAAGGGGTCAGTGTACTCTGTAGCTGAACCATTAACAGCGCGCATCACATCGGATTCAGAACTGGTGCTCCCCATATCTGACTCGGAACCAGCGATGTCCGCAGCTGATTCTGGAACCGAGTTGTCGGAAACAGATCCTGGAACAGTGTTGTCTGTAACAGGCTCGGGAACAGTGCCGACAGAAACTGGCTCGGGAACAGCGCTGGCTGAAGCAGCGCGCTCAGCAGTTGGTCTAGGAACCGCTCCCTCTGCTTCAGACTTCTGAGCTGCCTTCTCTGTGGCAGACTAAGGAACGGCTGTTTCAGCAGTAGCGAAAGGTTGAGAAGCCGTCACAGGCTCAAGGGAAGGAAGAGACGGGGAATGGGAAGCCCCCTTCTTCCTCCTCTTTCTCCTAGAGCGGGAAGCAGAGGCCATAGCGGATCTGTGAACGGTTGGGCTAGCATAGCAGGAACCGTGATGGGCGGAGGAGGGGCTTTCTCTAGCTGGGTCGACTCTGTCGCTGAGGACTCTGAAGGAGACTCCCACAAGGTCCGTCTACCTCGTTTCCCACGAAGACCGAAGGAAGCGGATGGAGTCTCAGGAGTCGTGGAGGAGCTAACCTGGTTCCCAAACGTTGCGACGCCTATCAAACGACCCTCAGGAATAACTGGCTGCCAGGCAGAAGGTGAAGACCTCGTGGAGGACCCCTGCAGCTCCTCCAGACACAATCGGTCCACCACTTCCCAAAACGGACGGCGGATCAGCCCCTCCCGTTCAGTCAAAGGAGGAGGACCATTGAGACCCGCGATGAAGTATGAGTTGAGGAGGATCTCTGGCAAGAACCTCCTCCTCTCTTCCACGGCCTGGGCGTACTCTCTCAACAACCTCTCTCCCTGGGGGGAAAACGGTGCCTTGCCACTCTTCATGTAGGAGGTAGTCGACAGCCACCATTGTTCAAGGGGATCAGATTGTCGCTTGGCAGAAAAAGACAAACTGTCTGCTGGGTTCTTCTGTGGCTGGTTCATTCTGTTACGGGTTTTCAGGAACGAACCCAAACGCAGACAGTTTGCTGACACACAAGGTTTATTGATAACAAAAAGGGAAAACTAAACCAGACGAGGGGGTAAAAACAGCACAGGCAAAGAAAAAGACTAACAACACTAGACTAAGACTTAGACATAAAACTTCACAGGAACAAAATAACTAAAACAAGAAAAGTTCTTTTTTTAAACAGAACTCAAGACAAGGTACTCACAGGAATATGTTAACCATGTAAGAATACACAATGAACCAGCACAGGACAGCAAACACAAGGGGATAATAAAGGGAGAACAGATAACGAGAGCAGGTGACACTGATCAGGCAATGAAGACAAGATGAGGATAACAAGGGGGCGGGGTAAGAGAACAAGACAACACAAGCACACAGCCCAAACATAAGGCCATGTACCTGCACACAAAACATGGGTCTGTCATGATCCTGCCTCAAGACTAGAGAAAGAAAATGACAAGAGGGCAGAATCATGACAATTACAGAAATATTAAATTTATGTGTGACTGACATATATATGCATATCATTAGATTTAGTAGTTTGTTAATGTTAAAACTGTGTAAACCAAATGGATGGACATTTAATATGCATTTCAAATACACAAATCTTAAATTTAGGTCTAAATGTGTTTTTTAGCAATGGAAATACACTGAGAGTAAATTAAGGCTTTTAATTACGTCTCTTGATTCTCATAATTTTGTCCTGAGAATCCTCAGTAATGCATCTCTGAGCGTTTCAAAAGAGATCTTAATACAGTACATAAATAATATACAGTATAGTACACACACACACACACACACACACACACACGTTAGCAACTGTGAGGACCTCCATGGACGTAATGGTTATTATACTGTACACCTGTATATTCTGTTACACTAATCCCTAAACCAGGGGTAGGCAAGTTCGGTCCTAGAGTGCAGAATTTAGTTCCAACCCTAATCAAACACACCTGAACAAGCTAATCAATGTCTTCAGGATTACTAAGGCTATAGGCAGGTGGGGTTTTTTTCAGTGTTGGAGCCAAACTCTGCAGGACAGCGGCTCTCTAGGACCGAACTTGCCTACCCCCGCCCTAAACCCACCCATCACAGAAAACCTTCTGCATTTTGTTTTGTTTTTTACATTTTCAAGAAAACACATTTTATTAATCAATTTCCCTTGTGAGCACCATCAAAAAGTCCTCACAAAGTAGGGAATCTCAAGTTTTACCATCTTTGTGGTGACATTTGGTACTCACAAGTACAGCTAAGCATCCCCCCCCACCCCCTCCCCAAACACACACACACACACACACACACACACACACACACACACACACACACACACACACACACACACACACACACACACACACACACTAACACACTTTTTTCCTTTTGATTTTGGGCTGGTATGACCCGGAAATGTTTTTACAGGTTTCATCCACATGCATTGGATCAGTATGACAGTACTTTAGTCCCATTGGTATTCATTAATTATGAATGAGTAGGTTATATATCATTAGTAGTTTGGGGAATGTACTACAGTGTTAGTTGCTAAAAAAATAAATAAGTTATTGTTAATGTGAAAAACACATGGACAGTTTGTTTGCACAAGTGAGTAAAAACTTCCGTTTCTGCCCACACTGTTGGCGAGTGTGTGGAGACATCTGTGCGCTCGAGTCTTATGAGCTGGACGCTTTCTTTACTGAATCAACAGAGTCCAGCTCACAGCTGGGAAACAATCCTGTCTATCCCAATCAATTTCCCAATCGCAGTTACAGCAAATACTTGCAGACGGGGACACATCTGTTTTAGCAGCAATATATAAACAATATATCTATGTGTCATGCAGGTTTGTTTTTCAAACCATTGAAACGGATCTAATTAAATCTGTTGAGATGTTGAACAACTGATAATGAAACGGTGTCAATAAAGCAAGAATTCGGTTTTACCACGGTAAGAGATGTTCTTAGACACAAAACAACAATAAAAAACAACAATGTCGACTAAAAGCAGAAAGTTTCCATGACAAACTCACTCTCGGGTTCACAGACGAGGCTTGAGTCCAGTCTCTGATTAAAATACATGTTTGAGGTGTTTTAACAAAGAAGATCTTAAAATATTTCAGTGTCTCAAGATGTAATGTTCTTTTCTAAGGCACGTTTATACTTTATTTTACTTTATTTTGATGGTCCCTTTTGAATATTCTGTTGACTATGAGTAACTTTCCAACTACATGTCAACTAACTCTCATTAGAGTATTAGTAGACTTTCTGCTCAATATCTGCTAACTCTTTATTGTGTTGGTCCTCCAACATACTTTCTACTGACTATAACTAACTTTGCAAGTACATGTCAACTTATTCTAACCCTACCAGTCTACTGATACTCAACTAACATTCTAATGAGAGTTAGTAGACATGTAGTTGCCATGTGAGCTTCCTTCCAGGATATCTAAACCAGCGATGTGTGAGGAATGCACTGAAGATCACTAGAGACTCCCGAGCCATGAACTGCTCTAGCCGGTATTGTCTTAACGTAGCGTGTCCTCCACGTCTGACGGGATCTGGCCAAGGAGGATCTCGAGGGACTAGACTGGAGGGATCTGGCCACGGAGGCTCTCGAGGGACTCGACTGGAGGGATCTGGCCTCGGAGGCTCTCGAGGGACTCGACTGGAGGGATCTGGCCATGGAGGCACTCGAGGGACTCGACTGGAGGGATCTGGCCACAGAGGGTCTCGAGGGACTCGACTGGAGGGATCTGGCCAAGGAGGCTCTCGAGGGACTCGACTGGAGGGATCTGGCCACGGGGGCTCTCGAGGGACTAGACTGGAGGGATCTGGCCACGGAGGCTCTCGAGGGACTCGACTGGAGGGATCTGGCCACGGAGGCTCTCGAGGGACTCGACTGGAGGGATCTGGCCATGGAGGCACTCGAGGGACTCGACTGGAGGGATCTGGCCACAGAGGGTCTCGAGGGACTCGACTGGAGGGATCTGGCCACGGAGGCTCTCGAGGGACTCGACTGGAGGGATCTGGCCAAGGAGGATCTCGAGGGACTCGACTGGAGGGATCTAGCCACGGAGGCTCTCGAGGGACTCGACTGGAGGGATCTGGCCACGGAGGCTCTCGAGGGACTCGACTGGAGGGATCTGGCCACGGAGGCTCTCGAGGGACTCGACTGGAGGGATCTGGCCACGGAGGCTCTCGAGGGACTCGACTGGAGGGATCTGGCCAAGGAGGATCTCGAGGGACTCGACTGGAGGGATCTAGCCACGGAGGCTCTCGAGGGACTCGACTGGAGGGATCTGGCCACGGAGGCTCTCGAGGGACTCGACTGGAGGGATCTGGCCACGGAGGCTCTCGAGGGACTCGACTGGAGGGATCTGGCCACGGAGGCTCTCGAGGGACTCGACTGGAGGGATCTGGCCACGGGGGCTCTCGAGGGACTCGACTGGAGGTATCTGGCCACGGAGGCTCTCGAGGGACTCGACTGGAAGGATCTGGCCACGGGGGCTCTCGAGGGACTCGACTGGAGGGATCTGGCCACGGACGCTCTCGAGGGTCACGACTGGAGGGATCTGGCCAAGGAGGATCTCGAGGGACTCGACTGGAGGGATCTGGCCACGGAGGCTCTCGAGGGACTCGACTGGAGGGATCTGGCCACGGAGGCTCTCGAGGGACTCGACTGGAGGGATCTGGCCACGGGGGCTCTCGAGGGACTCGACTGGAGGGATCTGGCCACGGAGGCTCTCGAGGGACTCGACTGGAGGGATCTGGCCACGGGGGCTCTCGAGGGACTCGACTGGAGGTATCTGGCCACGGAGGCTCTCGAGGGACTCGACTGGAGGGATCTGGCCACGGGGGCTCTCGAGGGACTCGACTGGAGGTATCTGGCCACGGAGGCTCTCGAGGGACTCGACTGGAAGGATCTGGCCACGGGGGCTCTCGAGGGACTCGACTGGAGGGATCTGGCCACGGAGGCTCTCGAGGGACTCGACTGGAGGGATCTGGCCACGGAGGCTCTCGAGGGACTCGACTGGAGGGATCTGGCCACGGGGGCTCTCGAGGGACTCGACTGGAGGGATCTGGCCACGGAGGCTCTCGAGGGACTCGACTGGAGGGATCTGGCCACGGGGGCTCTCGAGGGACTCGACTGGAGGGATCTGGCCACGGAGGCTCTCGAAGGACTCGACTGGAAGGATCTGGCCACGGGGGCTCTCGAGGGACTCGACTGGAGGGATCTGGCCACGGACGCTCTCGAGGGTCACGACTGGAGGGATCTGGCCAAGGAGGATCTCGAGGGACTCGACTGGAGGGATCTGGCCACGGGGGCTCTCGAGGGACTCGACTGGAAGGATCTGGCCACGGGGGCTCTCGAGGGTCTCGACTGGAAGGATCTGGCCACGGGGGCTCTCGAGGGACTCGACTGGAGGGATCTGGCCACGGACGCTCTCGAGGGTCACGACTGGAGGGATCTGGCCACGGAGGCTCTCGAGGGTCTCGACTGGAGGGATCTGGCCACGGGGGCTCTCGAGGGACTCGACTGGAGGGATCTGGCCACGGAGGCTCTCGAGGGACTCGACTGGAGGGATCTGGCCACGGAGGCTCTCGAGGGACTCGACTGGAGGGATCTGGCCACGGAGGCTCTCGAGGGACTCGACTGGAGGGATCTGGCCACGGAGATTCTCGAGGGTCTCGACTGGAGGGATCTGGCCACGGAGGCTCTCGAGGGACTCGACTGGAGGGATCTGGCCACGGAGATTCTCGAGGGTCTCGACTGGAGGGATCTGGCCACGGGGGCTCTCGAGGGACTCAACTGGAGGGATCTTGCCACGGAGGCTCTCGAGGGACTCGACTGGAGGGATCTGGCCACGGAGGCTCTCGAGGGTCTCGACTGGAGGGATCTGGCCACGGAGGCTCTCGAGAGACTCGACTGGAGGGATCTGGCCACGGAGGCTCTTGAGGGTCTCGACTGGAGGGATCTGGCCACGGAGGCTCTCGAGGGACTCAACTGGAGGGATCTGGCCACGGAGGCTCTCGAGGGTCTCGACTGGAGGGATCTGGCCACGGAGGCTCTTGAGGGTCTCGACTGGAGGGATCTGGCCACAGAGGCTCTCGATGGACTTGACTGGAGGGATCTGGCCACGGAGGCTCTCGAGGGACTAGACTTGCACACCGCTGAGAGAGTGAGCCTCAGCCAGCGCTCCTCTCTGTTCTGAGGTTTTAATAATGTATCCGCTCATATCTCCTGTTTTGTGTCTCTCACCAGGCGTTCATCAGGGTTTGAGATATGAAAGCTGTAGCATAAAGTTCTGCCAGGAAGACTTAATTACTACGTCATTTATTACCTTCACATCTATCCAATCATGTGCTTATATTCGCTGTATAAAAGATCGGTACTTATGGTGTGTTCAAGTCATCTCGTATAGATCGTATTTATGAGTTGAACACAAATGAACGCCACCACAATGTCGTAAATACGAGTGGGGAACTCAGGATTTCCTTTAAGTCCCGATCTTTACGAGTTGGGGGGCGTGTCAGTGAGAAACATGGCGGAATACCACAATACTTCAAGGTATTTAGCTGTGATATTTTCAGGCCTTTCTAACTACAGCTTAGTAAGCTAATTGCCTGCACAGAATATGATAGCATTATAAAATAACAATGTAATATGTAACAATAAAGTTTGCCTACACCCTCCCCCCCACCACCAGGATGGTCCTGTCCTTGTCTTCATGCAGACCTGCTACCCTCGGATTGTGCACTACGGACGGGGCCTATGCCAAAGAACTTTATAAATAATCGCTTGCTGGGCTGTCAATAAATGAATACTTTGTTACATCATTATATCTCCCGAGTCTTTCTGGTAGATCTGCGCTATCTGGAGCTCATCATTACTGTTACTCTCTGTATCTCATCCTTTCACTAGTGACTCGTTCTTAAAATAGAAGTCATTTTCTGCTCAATAATGATTAACAATTTTAGAATAGTTGTAAAGGATACATTTCTACAGGAATCTGTATTTATACAGATACGAGACTCACGTGAAGAGCAAAAAAGGCCTTAGACAGTAAGTGCAGCCCAATTCACTCTAAAAGAAATAGTGCATTTTAAATACCCGCATCATGCTCTGAATGATCACAGTGTGGAGTGTGTGTGTGTAGATGAAGGGGGCGGAGCTATCAGAGCACATGACTAAACACACTGACACATGCTGCATTTTATTACAACTCTCTGAATAGTTTTAGCATGTTATTGAATATGGCAATGCTAATAGATGCTGAAATAGGCCATCAGCGTCATAAATCTAGTCTGTGATTCTGTCTTGTTCCATGTTTAGCAGCTCCCCGTTATGTTCATTAGTCTTCCCAGGTGCTTCCTAGTAGCCACACCCTCTTGTTATCTTGTTTAGCTTGTTTGCCCTTGTATTTAAGCCTGTGTGTCTAGTTCAGTCTTTGTCAGTCCTTAATGTTGTATGCTGGTTGTTCTGTTCCCTAGTCCTGTTTCCTGAATCTGAGTTTACGTTTGTATAGTTTGAGTTTGTGTAAATAAAGAAATGCTGCAAATGGATCCTACTTCCTCGTCTGCTTCAACAACCCGTGACAATCAGACTGCTGAACTACAGCCAATAATACATCACATCACACCTCACTTACACTTGCACTGCACTTTATTAAAACGTTTATATTATTATTTATGTATATTGTTAATTATGCGTTTATTGTGTTGTTATACTGCCATGTAACAGAGACTTGCACCTAAGAATTTCACTGTCAGTAGCCTACACTTGTGTTTACGGTGTGTGACAATAAAGAGAATTATAAAAATAATGATGTTACTTATAGTCAAATACTTACTTATAGTTATAGATGTTAAAGGAACCATCAAAATAAAGTGAAACCATGAATCCAGGCCTTGCTTAAAAGTCGAGGGGGGAAAGCCTTGCAATCAGAGTGTTTAGTTTGAATACAGGTAAAGCTTGATACTATTATATACCATTCTATGAATTTTCCATATATAAATTGTAAAATTATTACTAAATATATCTTTGGGAAGTAAACAGTTCAATCATTTGTAGGTTAAATTAACATATAAATGGAATAATTTGTATTTCCTCCTGGGACCCAGGAATAGACTTATGTCCTCTGTAGTGGACATTATATTTTAGTGAATTTCTCTGACACCATACATGTGAAAGCCTGGATGTCCTGTAAACACACATTCAACATGTGAAAGCCTGGATGTCCTGTAAACACACATTCAGAGAAACCAAAAGTTTGACGGTTTCATCGGGATAACAACTTCTCCTTGGTCTTTAAAACTGATTGACATTAATTTAGTGATCAAATGTAGCACACTCTTATGGAAATATGATGATATATTGTAATTATCATTTAAATTGGACTACTTTTTAAATTGTATTTCATAAATCAACATCTAATCAAAATATGACTTTCTGTTACAGAACAGGGCGTTGATTCATACAGAGATACCAGGACTCACAGCAAGACGAGAGAACAGAAGGGTTACGAAAAGTTGCAAAACACTTATAAATATATGGAGCGATGAGTTGAGGAAGGGAGTGATAGGATATGTTGAATCTGAATGGACATTTGTTCTTCTATTTAAAGTTTTTCAAACTAAAATTAGGGTCATGTAGCATAAAAGTTCTAGGAGGGATAGACTTGAAAATGTTAAATATGAAATTCTGTCAGGCTACTATAAGATGGTTAAATACTAATAATCAGAATAATCAGGGTTTTGCTAAATATACACTACCATTCAAAAGTTTGGGGTGTATAAAATACAGTAAAACTTACTGTATAATTTAAAAGAGCTGTTTTCTATGTGAATATGTTTTAAACTGTAATTTATTCCTGTGATCAAAGCTGAATTTTCAGCATCATTACTCCAATCTTCAGTGTCACATGATCCTTCAGAAATAATTATAATATGATGATTTGATGCTCAAGAAACATTTCTGATTATCAATGTTGAAATCAGTTGTGCTGCTTCATATCTTTGTGGAAACTGGTAAAAAATGTAGGATTCTTTGATAAATAGAATAAAATGAGCAGCATTTATTTGAAACAGAGTCTTTTGTAACATTCTACATGTGTTTTGTTGCAACTTTTGATCAATTTAACGCATCCTTGCTAGTGTCCATACTGGTGTGCGATGGCATTTTCCAGTGGCTTTGAGTCTGTTTTATAATCCCCATTTCACAACATCATTGCAGCATGTGAATATGATGAAAACCAGTGACAGCAAACACCAGTCTTCCAGATCCAGTGTGATGATGATGAATGATGGAGCGTAGAGCCGTACACATTATTCTCTCTGGTTTTGACCCACGCCGCAGCTCAGCCGAGTCTTTGTGTGTGTCTCAGCATCATCAAACACACACAGGCGCCAGGGCCGCCGGGACACACAGATCTCCCAGCACCCGCTTGAAGGGTGTGAAATCAGCATGATTAATAATTACAATTATTTGCAAATGTGCCAGCTGCTCTCGCGCGGCGGATACCTTTGATTTATGATGCTGTAAACGCCTCCAGCTATTGTGCTGTCCAGTGCTGCGGGACGTTTATGCTGAACCCACCGTTACAAAATATGATTTTATCTGCTTTCAGGGCTTTACCCTGTTCATTGACACACACACACACACACACACACTTTCTCTCTGAACAAAAGCATCTCCTCGATGCTATTGTGTGAGCTGTTGCTCAGAGGGAAACTTGATGTGGTTTGATGAAGGCAGTTTCATGTGGCTTCAAATGAATATGTATCAACACCCATTGACAATGTACAGAGCTACTGTATAATTCATATCTGTACATTTTATCTACGAGTAAGTAGGGTTGAACATTTCAGGATTTATTATGCAATTGTTTCCTAAGACTACTTATATTTTTTGCATGTAGTGAATGCAAAGTCCTTTCAAAAATGTGTTATGATAAAAAAAAAAAATAATAATTCTACACATGGTATGGCTATTTTAAAATAAAATTTAATTAAATAAATAAATAAATTAAATTAAATTAAATTAAATTAAATTAAATTAAAAAATGTAAATTAAATAGTAAAATAAAAATAAGTTTGTATCAAACTTTTGAGTTGAGTGAACAAACTGCATTGGGTTATAGAGGAACTTGTAGCATAAACATTCATTTTTAGGTTACGATTACTCAAAAAAAAGTTGTGAGTGGTGGCCATTAATCTTTAATTATTAATTAATCATCGAACCATTAATCATTCATTCATCCATTACAATTAACTTCTAGCATAGCACAAGCCAAATGCAGCTTGTTTAGCACGTCAAACAATAGCATTAAACACTAGCAGGGTTTTCCCTTTACTAAAAACATAAAATAACACTTTAACTTTAAAAATGTATTCTCCTTATCCAGTCCTATGCAAAGCGTGCTGTAAACCAGAAAACATTTGAATTTCAAAAGTTGTCAAGACATTATTTTTTTATTTTTAAGAATAAATTACCAGAGAAATTTCAGTTTAAATTACACACAATCGTGAAGATTGGAGGCTGTGTGGGAGTGTTTTGATAGTATTATGGGTGCTGGGTCATCGCTATACACCATACAACTATACAATTAGCAGAAAGAGAAAGCTGAAAACCATCAGAAGAGCAAAAACAAAAAGATTGATTAGATGGAGATGAATGACATGTATAGGAGCGTGCGGTAAGGCACATTCTTCTGTTTATGATATATCATACAGCTAGACCTATCATAACGACAAGATATTTCCAAGCAATAGCCTATTGACATCATATCCGGGAGATAAATCAGTAATTCGAGTAAAATCACAGGCTTCGCTTATCCCGTGGAAATGCGTCACACGAAATTCAGATGTGGGGAGGTAATTTCTAAATCACGCTAGGTCCCCAGATAATACTAATCCCGTGCGAATAGGGCTTAAGAAGTATTTTAACATCAAAAAAATGACACACTACAGTTTTAAACTCTGTCCACAATGTTTGAAACATTTGAGATGTTTACCTTCCAGTCACATGCCTATACCTAATGAACATCTAATGTGTGGATGGGGAATCAGAACCAGCACTGGTTGGGTTTGACCGTTTGGCATCGAACCCAGAGCAAATCAGAGAGGCGAAGCAGACACTGATGATGTGTCTATCAGCGGCATCACATTAACACACTCATTAATCACTATAAGAGCCATATCAGATCATTTACACACAAAGTGAAGCTGACAGCAAGTGCCCGAAAACCTGTCCAAAGTCCTAATCTGATTACTGTCCGACCGGCATCTGCGCTGTAACGGGGGTTTGTCTTTTGACAGAATGAAGAAGACAGACTGTTCATGCGTAAAATAGACACCTAAATCAGTATTTAGAAAGTTGTCACTCAGTTTGGGTTGGTTTTGACAACAATATTTGGTGGCATATTTGATATAATATTATGATCAATTGATCAGGCAGCCATTTGGATGTGGGTAAATACAGGGAAGGTTTTGTTTCCAGAAACTAAAGGATATATTATTATCCTATATATTTATTGTCTCTTTAATTACTTCTTCTCAAAGTGATTAAAGTGTATTTATTTGTTATTGGCTTTACGGCATTATGTGCTTTCTAGCAGCGGTATGTTTAAACTAAATCTTTAACACGACATAATTGAAGTAATTTTCAACCAAATGAGGAATAACAGCATGATATGCCTGATGTTGAAATTAAAGCCATTTCCTGTATTTCTTAACAATGTCTTTTAAATGACATCTATTTAAAGGTATGTTTACATGACTATGACGGGCTAAAAACGGAAATTTTTTAACTTTGTTTTTCGCGTACAGATGACAACGTTGTCCAAATGATCCTCGTTCACACGGATCCGTGAAAACGATTAAAAACGCTAGATTCTGCTGTGTGCTGTACAGTCGTTAGCGATGTCACTTTGTTAAGAAACACTGCGCAACTATAAAGCGAACACGTGATACGCGTGTGCATGACATCTCCGTTTTCACAAATTCACGTTTTTGTAATTTACACGGCGTTCAAATACTTGCACTTTGAGTGGCTGTTTACACAACACTGCGCAAACACAAACATTTGAAAACGGGTTTCAAAGTGCAAGTTTCTGAAAATGATACCGTTATCGTCTCTGTGTAAATTAGAAAAACGTGAATTTGTGAAACCGGTGGCGTCATGTGCATATGTATTACGTGTTCAGTCTATAGGCGCGTAGTGTTTCTTTACAAAGTGACATCGCCATCTAATGGCCTGGCATGAATATTACAGCCTTTTTAGTCGTTTTAAAGGATCCGTGTGATGAAGAACGTTGTCGTCTGTACACGAAAAACGCAAAGGAAAAACTTTCCCATTTTTAGTACATCATTGTCATGTAAACACTTAGACGTCATTTAAAAGACATTGTTAATAAACTAACATTAACTAACAATGAGCAATACATTTGTTACAGTATGTGTGAATCTTTGTTAATGTTAATTAACATAAAAATAAAACGGTTGATTGTTAGATCATGCTATTAACAGGTACTGGTTTGATTTTAATTATGTATTAGTAGGCCTAAATATTCAAAGTAACACGAACTAATCAGTAAATGATTTAGAAGAGTTTTTTATTAATGCCCACAAATGGAAACTTTTTTTTTTTTTTACCAACCAGCTGTTTTGAAAGTGTGTTACACATTGAGCACAAAAACATTTATTTGACTACATTTGAAATTATTATTTGTCCAAATCCAATCAATATGGAAGCTTGTTTCCGCCACAGAATGAAAAATAAAAAAGGTAATTGCGACTTTTTATCTCACAATTCTGACTTTTTTTCTCAGAATTGCGAGATATAAAGTCAGAATTGCGTGAAATAAAGTGGCAATAGCGTGTTATAACGTCAGAAACGAATTATCTCATAATTCTGACTTTATATCACTCAATTCTGACATTATAACACGCAATTCTGACTTTATATCACTCAATTCTGACTTTATATCACTCAATTCTGACTTTATATCACTCAATTCTGACTTTATATCACGCAATTCTGACTTTATATCACGCAATTGCGACTTTATATCACGCAATTCTGACTTTATAACACGCAATTGCGACTTTATATCACGCAATTCTGACATTATAACACGCAATTCTGACTTTATATCACTCAATTCTGACTTTATATCACTCAATTCTGACTTTATATCACGCAATTCTGACTTTATATCACGCAATTGCGACTTTATATCACGCAATTCTGACTTTATAACACGCAATTGCGACTTTATATCACGCAATTCTGACTTTATATCACGCAATTGCGACTTTATATCACTCAATTCTGACTTTATAACACGCAATTCTGACTTTATATCACGCAATTCTGACTTTATATCACGCAATTCTGACTTTATATCACTCAATTCTGACTTTATATCACGCAATTCTGACTTTATATCACGCAATTCTGACTTTATATCACTCAATTCTGACTTTATATCACTCAATTCTGACTTTATATCACGCAATTCTGACTTTATATCACGCAATTCTGACTTTATATCACGCAATTCTGACTTTATATCACGCAATTCTGACTTTTTATCACTCAATTCTGACTTTATAACACGCAATTGCGACTTTATATCATGCAATTCTGACTTTATATCACACAATTCTGACTTTATATCACGCAATTCTGACTTTATATCACGCAATTCTGACTTTATATCACGCAATTCTGACTTTATATCACTCAATTCTGACTTTATAACACGCAATTGTGACTTTATATCACGCAATTCTGACTTTATATCACGCAATTCTGACTTTATATCACGCAATTCTGACTTTTTATCACTCAATTCTGACTTTATATCACGCAATTCTGACTTTATATCACGCAATTCTGACTTTATATCACGCAATTCTGACTTTATATCACTCAATTCTGACTTTATATCACGCAATTCTGACTTTATTTCACTCAATTCTGACTTTATTTCACTCAATTCTGACTTTATATCACGCAATTCTGACTTTATATCACGCAATTCTGACTTTATATCACTCAATTCTGACTTTATAACACGCAATTGTGACTTTATATCACGCAATTCTGACTTTATATCACGCAATTCTGACTTTATATCACGCAATTCTGACTTTTTATCACTCAATTCTGACTTTATATCACGCAATTCTGACTTTATATCACGCAATTCTGACTTTATATCACGCAATTCTGACTTTATATCACTCAATTCTGACTTTATATCACGCAATTCTGACTTTATTTCACTCAATTCTGACTTTATTTCACTCAATTCTGACTTTATATCACGCAATTCTGACTTTATAACACGCAATTGCGACTTTATATCACTCAATTCTGACTTTATATCACGCAATTCTGACTTTATATCACTCAATTCTGACTTTATGGCACGCAATTGCGACTTTATATCATGCAATTCTGACTTTATATCACGCAATTGCGACTTTATATCACTCAATTCTGACTTTATATCACTCAATTCTGACTTTATATCACTCAATTCTGACTTTATATCACTCAATTCTGACTTTATATCACGCAATTCTGACTTTATATCACGCAATTCTGACTTTATTTCACTCAATTCTGACTTTATTTCACTCAATTCTGACTTTATATCACGCAATTCTGCCTTTATATCACGCAATTCTGACTTTATATCACTCAATTCTGACTTTATATCACTCAATTCTGACTTTATATCACGCAATTCTGACTTTATATCACACAATTCTGACTTTATATCTCGCAAATCTGACTTTATTTCACTCAATTCTGACTTTATTTCACTCAATTCTGACTTTATATCACGCAATTCTGCCTTTATATCACGCAATTCTGACTTTATATCACTCAATTCTGACTTTATATCACTCAATTCTGACTTTATATCACGCAATTCTGACTTTATATCACGCAATTCTGACTTTATATCACGCAATTCTGACTTTATTTCACTCAATTCTGACTTTATTTCACTCAATTCTGACTTTATATCACGCAATTCTGCCTTTATATCACTCAATTCTGACTTTATATCACTCAATTCTGACTTTATATCACGCAATTCTGACTTTATATCACGCAATTCTGACTTTATATCACTCAATTCTGACTTTATATCACGCAATTCTGACTTTATATCACGCAATTCTGACTTTATATCACTCAATTCTGACTTTATATCACTCAATTCTGACTTTATAACACGCAATTGCGATTTTATATCACGCAATTCTGACTTTATATCTCGCAAATCTGACTTGCAATTGTGAGAAAAAAAGTCAGAATTGTGAGATAAAAAGTCGCAATTATTATTATTATTTATTTATTTAGTGGCAGAAACAAGCTTCCATAGTTCTGTATTCTATACTATTATAAATAAATTACAATGAAATATAAATTATATTATAAACATTTTCTCCATTCATTGTTATCCATTACAACTAACATCTAGCATATAGCACAAGCTATATAGAGCTTATTTAGCATGTCAAACAATAGCATTAAACACTAGCAGGTCTTTCCCTTGACTAAAAACATAAAATTACACTTTAACTTTTAAAATGTATTCTCCTTATCCAGGCCTAAATTTTATTATAAACCATTTTCCCATTTAACACAGTAAAATTTTCCTGAAAAACTGACAAATCTTCTATTCATGAATGAATCCCGTGAGTCTAAGCCTCGTATGAATCAAAGACCAACAGTGCATCATGGTGTCGGTGTCTTTTTCTTGCCTCTGAACAGAAGAGGATTCCAGGAGAGCAACATCTCGAAGCAAACAGACAGAACGAGTGCAGATGCTAGCGATCAGCCGTGATGCTGAAGGGAAGCTGCCACTCTCCATCAGACACCTGCAGGCGCCCGGCTCTACCTGACACCCGTCTGCAGATGGGCCGGTCCCTCAGGTGGAGCCGGCCAAACACTCGCCATTAATCATTGCATAAACCTTGCCCAGAGGGAGAACCCAAGGTTAGCCATCATTTGGAGCTAAATTGAGTGAAAAATAGCTCTGGCAATGGGACGACTGTGTCACCGT
>NW_027508725.1:202500-217500 GCF_051911475.1 Siphateles boraxobius
TTAGGTTTGATTAAGTGCTTTAAACCAAACATTGTTTGTAATCGTATTAAAATAATAGGTTTCCATGTGTTATGGGGACTTTCCATAGTCATAATGATATATATATATATATATATATATATATATATATATATATATATATATATATATATATATATATATGGTTGGATGAAGCTTGAACGATTTAAAATTATTTTATACCACTTTATTTCAATTGTCCACTTTAGATATTCCACTAAGTAAATTTGCAACTATGAAACTAGTAGAGTATTAGTAGACTGTCTGCTTAATATCTGCTAACACTTAATTTTGATGCTCCATTACTGACTATAAGTAACTTTACATGTCAACTTATTCTACTAACCCTAAAAGTCGAATTCTCTAGTTTTAATGTAGGGCGGGGCCTGATTTTGTCCATTGGGAATTGATTGGATGTTGTGGTTTGCTATTGGCTGATCTCATGTGAGTGACAGGTTATAGCCCCGCCCTCGTCATCCGAGAAGAGAAGCTGCAAGATGAAGTTATTCCTAATAATCACTGCAATATTCCATAAAAAAAATGTATTTTTCAATTTTGACTTCATAGTGACTTTAAGTGTAAGTTACTGTTAATTTCTTAATATTAACCTTAAAGTTCCCCTGTGGTGGAAAATCAAGTTTTTAATGTTGTTTATATGTCTATGTGGTGTTATTAATATGCTTTAAGACAAACCATGTGTAAATTCATAAGTCGACAGCATTGCTGAGTATTTTCTTAAAACTGCAGTGAAACAAAGACAGTCTCAAAAACACGGTTTGAAATCGCTGGTGTTTCTGACGTCACAAACTCGCTTGTAACCAATCAGATCAACGTGTGATC
The DNA here is from genome assembly GCF_051911475.1 of Siphateles boraxobius. Taxonomy (NCBI): domain Eukaryota; kingdom Metazoa; phylum Chordata; class Actinopteri; order Cypriniformes; family Leuciscidae; genus Siphateles; species Siphateles boraxobius. The sequence goes on from NW_027508725.1 coordinate 203,359, forward strand.
GTCAACGAGTGGATCTCTGAGTGAGTGAGTGAGTGGAGGCGGGACTCATTTGCATATTCATAGAACCGCACATACTAAATGAGGCAAGAATGCAGAGTTACATTCAAGATATTTTAAGGCATAACAAAAATTTTTCAAGGAAAAAAAGTTTAAATATGTCATTTTGGCGATCAAATATGAGTTTTAAGGGTTAAAATTATTGACTACAGGGGGACTTTAATAAATGAACTACCTAGACTAATAAACGTTGTAACCCTTACTGTGTGTGTGTATTCAATTCAATTCACTTTTTTTAAATAGAATGCATGAGTCCACATTACAATTTAGAGCAATAATCAGGGGTGACTGTCTTAGTTACGTATTTCAGAAATGTACAAATCACAGTTAGATAAAAATGTATTAATTTAAACAATGTAATAATTTAAGGTAGAAACAATGAGCTCATTGAAGTAATGAATAGTTGTATGTTAACAAATGGTTATGACATACCTATAGAAAATATTAGCATTGTTGCATGTTGATTCAGAGGTTGCGTCATCTGAAGTCTTCATATGCTAACAAGTTGAACTTTATTGTGAAAATGTCACAGTTTTTTTTTTAATGCAATTGGATAGCATCTATACATGCGTGTGCTGGGAACTGTGTGAAATCAGGCCCTGTAGTGGTCAACCCAAGCACTGCCGCCTATTGTCAAACAGCCGACGAGAGCACCAAGCCCATTGATCACCCTGACAAAGTGTGTAATGGCTGTTCCCACACAGACAAGATACACACCGAGCAGGTATATCGCCATGGTTACGACAGCACTCGGGAGCGGGAGCGGCCCGTCGGGGGGGATAGTTGCGTGGGGAGACGCTACTCACCTTTGACATGGCCTCGTGAAAGCCAGTTTGTTTTCCGATTGCTACGGTTCATCTTCACGCGGAGGCAGACAAACACTGGTAAACAGGCAGCTAGCGGCTCAAAGCCGCCACAGAAAGGCAGGGTCCCCACTTCAGCTGTGTTCACATGAGAATCAATCTGTTTTGAGTCTTTGAAGAGCGGAGCGCATAAAGGAATAACAGGGGTCGGCTCTGAAAGGAAAACAAGAAATGAGGTTGAAAGAAACTTTTGCCCTTGCTAGTGTATCTCTGCCAATGAACGGGCTTAACAATAAGTGATCTGGTCCCACTTTATATTAGGTGTCTTAAACGATGTTCTTACATCATATAATAATTGTTTGGTACAGTGTAGTTATTGTGTTGATGTATTGTAAAACACTTATGCTGCTATTGAGCTGATACAGGTGTGGTTGGGACAGATTTGTTGGTATGTGTAGATTATGGTGTAAGGGAAGGTCAAAAGTGTAATTATAGATGTTGTTACAGTCAATTGTTATATGTTGGACCTGTGTTTCCCCCTCCTAGTGTATTTGGTTCAGTCCTGTTTCCCAGTTTTCCCGCTCCTCGTCATTCCTCACCTGTGACACCTGTCTGTAATCATCGTCATGTCATTCACCTGTCTCCTGCTTATGTTCCTTTGTTCACCCTTGTATTTATACCCTGTGTTTTCCCTCATTCCTTATCCGTTCTCGTTTTTGGATAGAGTGTGTTGTGATCCCTACGTTCTGTTAATTAAATTCCTGTATTCCTCGTGCTTCCTACCACCACACGTACCATAACATCAATTCTACACTCTCAGAAAAAAAGGTACAAAAGTTGTCTCTGGCACAGTCCCCTTTCAAAAGGGTTCTAGTCATATGTACCATTTAGGTACTAATATGTACACTTTTGGTCCCAATATGTACCTTTGAGGGACTCGTATGCACTCTTTAAAGGTGTACCTTTTGAAAAGGTCCCACCACAGTGACAGCTTTTGTACCTTTTTTCTGAGAGTTTATAAATAGTAACAATTAACAGATATTTTAAAAATATAAGTACAATGTGAAAACATACTCAAAAAAGTGCATTGTATCAAATGATTAATTTAAATGTTACAATATAGTAGTTAAAGACACTATATTCACTATATCGACTTATAATCGGTATCGGCCATTTACACTATCACCATTGGTCAATGATCAGGACCGATTATCCTGTCAATCAAAAGTGGACTGTCAGACTGCAACTCATACTGTGTGTGAAGAAAATGTCTCTCGTGTTGAATTTATGACAAGTTAACGTGACAATAACGTATTAACGGTTCAAAAATAGCTTTATAAAAGCAGGCTCTATTTAAATCTCCTGTTGTTCAGGGTTGTCAGGTCCGTGGTTTTTTCTATGTCAACAAATTGAACAAAAAAAGAAGCGTGAAGTCCACACACTGAAAATAGCTGCTCCAAATGAATTTATTAATAGCTCAACGTTTCAACCCTCACAATACCAATGTAGAGTAAAGTCAACTTTAAATAGAAACCGGGAATCACCTTAATTGGGCACACACACAAAAACACTACTTTTCCCTACTTCAAACATGATTTTTAACGCCTCACATCCAATAATCAAAGAGCTTTGTGTTTGTTACTTCTGATAAGAAACAAAGTCTCAGCTTTCAAATTCTGTCCATTTTATCATGAAATTCAAACAATAAATGGTGTTTTGTTCTCTTAATGTGACGTGAGAGATCGCTGTAGCGCCTCGAGTCTTTTCTTCTGCTTTATTACAAGTTATAGCATGAAAAAACAAGCATGAACATCAATAAGTGTTGAAATATACAGTACAACTTACTGAAATGAATCATGTCTCATGTAATCTCTCAATCAGTGTTTCAACCGCAGAAAGACGCCATAAAACAGCTTGTGAACAATGTCACTTATCGTAGTATTTACCTCAGAAAGTTATCCAGTATTCACAGTTCATCAGTTAGCTGTAAAAACACCAGAGATTAGTTAATTTACTGCTGATGATATATGTATATGTGAATACATTTAAATGTTTATGAAAACTACCAAATGTGCAACTAAGTTGTATACAAACATTTCAGTTTTTATTTGAGTGTAATTATTATATCTGAAAATAAATAGCAGTTGAATATAATATTTTGGGCTCTGTTGTTAATTTTAACCTCTAATATTATATTAATGTATCAAATAAGAGGATTCACTAGTTTACAGCATTATTTGGGAGGGATTTCTGTAAGAGAAATAGCCTATGTCATTTTGATTATTCGGCTATTGGTATCAGCGGAGAAACTTCTTCTCTATTCTGTTAATATGTACCCTGATTTTTTTTTTCCCATTTAATATACTTTTTTTTCTTTTAGGCTACATATATATATTCCAAACTAATTTCAGTGCATGTGCTGCAGTTCCCACGTTCAGAAAACAGCACAACTGCCGCATTTCTCTTAATGACATTTATCAACAAAAAAAATAATAATTGTCCGATAAGCATTTTTAGCAAATATGAGGTAAATGAGACATAAATAAACATACGCATGTTCATACTGTAAGATGTGTGCGCAAGCTGTTTTTGATACTGACTGAGAATTAGATTCAAATTGGCTAAAATCTTCCTGTCAAACAGATTTTTTAGGATCAACAACACCCTTTCGATAGATCGATATTTTATTCAGTGATCGATCAAGTTTGTTCAGTCCAATTTAGTCATCAATTTGATTATAAACAAATTATCAGGTTGCATGTAAACGTAGCTACTGTAAAGCACCGTCAGGGGGAAAAAGGCAGAAATAATCAATAAATGTATTTATTAATTTATTCATTCACATTTATTAACACAAGTAATTAAATATCAAAACTGTGTTTCTTGTATCACTCCCAGTCTCTTTCTTCTCACATAATAAAATAATTTTAATCAATATTTCATTTACAGTAGGTCTAATTCCCATCATGGTAAGATCCTTATCTCTTATAATTCTGCAATAATGATGTGTTTTTAACCGCCTGCAGACCGAGAGGTTTCGAGGCTTTCCTCGGGCATCAAGCAGTCGTCAGACGCTTTCTCTGATTGAAAGGAATGTTGTTTTATTTGTGTTCCCCTCTGAAGGAAAACGCTGATTTCTGTCACGAGAGAGCAGCGAGACAATGAGAGGTGGAGAGAAACACTTTTCAGCCTTTTTTTTATTTCAACGCCAACACGCTCAGACAACAGCGGCCTTTCAGCTAATTAAGCTGTTTTAAAAAGGGCTGGTCAACCAGTGACATCTTAGTGGGGTATCAGGGAGTCAATGGGGCGGTACAGAAGGGGAGACATTTATGGGCTGGCTTTTCCCATTGTTTCCAACCTGGCAGGATCTTTTCTACTTGGCCGCCTCTGCCTCAGTGACCTGTACAATGACAAGAATGCAAAGGGTAAACTCTGTGTTCGCCACAAAGGGGACAATTGCAGAATAAAAATTTCACGCTGCTGGGCAATGCCTCTTCTCTGCCAAGATTCCACAGATATTCCAGTCCAACACAACTTCATGGTGCTTGAAACATGGATCACTGGTTTGGCCACAGGACTTGCATGTTGTTTTGTCGTTGGATGGAAGGTTATTGTGATGGAGTACGGTATCATGAGTTTTCTGCATCTGTAATGGATCTATATGCATTATAAAATCCAGTCACTTTAGTTTGACGAACACACATTCACTTTCAACTACGAATTATGCCTCAATAGACTCCTAATTTACTGCTTATTACTAGTTAGTACGGTAGTTGTAAGTTTAGGTATGGATAAGTTTCAGGGATTGGTCATGCAGAATAATGCATTAATATGTGCTTTATAAGTACTAAGCCAAATCGCTAGTACTATGAAAGATAATAAGCAACTAATAGTGAGATTCGGTTCCCAAACTAGCATTCTCCAAGGTAGTTGATTGGCCAATACAGAGAAATGTTAAAATGCACATAACTCTAAAACATAGAAAAGCGATGACGTGAAACAACTGTTCATCAGCTCCCATAGATATCTTGTTGCAGGAACTGTGGCACTTAATGAAATATTAAACTAATACATATTTTTATTGAAATAACTAAAAACAGAAGGAATCACTGCGCTTCACAATTGGTTCTTCAACGCGTCAGTTCAAATATATGGAGAACATGGAGACAGGCAGCAACATTTTCAATGAAAAAGGAGATCAATGTACTGTACATATATAATGTGATATATAAGAAACCAATGTTCAATAAATGTCAATTAAAGGCATAGTTCACTCAAAAATGAAAATAAATAAAACTGTCTTATAGAATAGGAGCATGGCAAAGATGACATTATTCATTACATCATTTTCCTACAATATGATTGGATCTTCATATGTATAATTCAGCAAGCCCTTCTATTACAAGGTAAAAGCAAATCCTGTTTTCTTGATTACTTCACTTTGTTACTCAAAGTCAGGAGTTTATATATTTAGACATCTGTATTCATTTCCCCTTTTGTTATATCCGGTCATAATTCAGACACACAAACTGACTTTGACCAAAGTTTTGAGGAAGGTTTCAAAAGCATATGAATGTTATTCCTGTAAGAAAAAGAAATGTTAATTATGATTAATTACAAATTCCATCACATAACCCATTAATTATGAAAGTATTATGCAATAATTGAAGACATTTTTCCTTTAATAGAACCTTTCTGGCATAAAAAGTTAGTTAAGAACTGAACCTAAGAATGTGTGAACCAATGTTTTATTGCCGTCAATGAAGTCAAACTATCAATGAAATTATTAATGAATAACAAGTGAAATTTTGATCTGTATTAAACTTGTCAGATACGGTCACATATGTGTTTTCGGATGAGTAAATAAAGACAGCATTTACATTTTTGCCTGAACTATTCCTTTAACTAATAGTGACTCACAGTTGCTGAGCAAAACTTTGACAAAAGAAACTCTTATTACGCTCAGATTGAAGATCAGTCTGGAAGGGGACAAACGGCGTTCACAGCGTCTTAAGCGTAAATCTACACATTAGACAGTCTACCCTGCTGTGTTGGCAACACTTCATTTAGCTGATGGTGTTTTATTTACCGGCGCTTTCGCTCTCCTTCAACAGACATGCAACCCCTCCTCTAAGTCACATTAGCTCGTTGATGTTTGGCATCTCTGATCTGTGCACACGCGAACTTTAAATCATTATTCTATGAGATGACGAGAAACTGTCAACACCACCTGCTACGTCCGCGAGGTCCTGCCAGCTTATATCTCTTTTGAGCGAGCCATGTGTTGTTATAATGTAACGCGATTACAGAAAGCGTTTCACACCGTTTTCAGCAGAGCCAAAACATGAACAACAAAGCATGCCAATTATGGAGTCATTTGAGTGTTTGTTGAGCTTCGGCTGGGCTCCATTTTCTCTGGCTGAGCATATTGAAGGGGTCAGATGGAACATCTGAATCGCTGCTTTATTACACATCCTGTAATCCCTCTTACGTTCGGACGCCCAAGAAGAAGGCGGGAAAAAAACGTTCCTTGTTGCAATTTGGCTCCGAGTGTCTGTGCACATTGCACTTGCGTCTGTAGCAGCATGTGTTTCTGGGATTGTTCTGGAAGGGAAAATGCCGAAACAGCAGGGAGCAAGAGATAAACAGGCTATTCGTGACTCGTTAAAAAAGGCGACGGTGGCCAACATTGTGGAGAGCGTAAGGACCCTCGTTCCAACTGGGCTATAAACTTTTTGGGCACCAGCTGGACCGAGCATCTGTCGGCTTACGCGTGGAGAGATGATCTGGTGCGGATGACAACGGAGCTGTGCGTTTAAAAACCCGACACCTTACATAACCGTGCTGATTAAAAACTCAGGAAGTCTAATAGCACAGTGGCTTCTGCCTACTATCACGGGGTCTCCGGCTGCACAGGGAGCCTGTCTCCAGACGATGTTCGCTGTTACAGTAAACTGTAAATTCAGCTCTAAAAAGTATGGACTTGTCTGAGGAAGTTCTGCTTGTCTGAGTCAGTTTGCAGTGCTGATCAGGAAGTGGCCAAGAAATGACACTCCACACGTTACGTGATAATTATGGTGTGCAGAATTCATCATCATCAACATTTTTTATTGCAGTCCTCATACACAATACCATAGTAATCATAGATAATTTTACAGGTGTAGGCTGAAGCATTAGCTATTTTACCACCCTTTTTCATAATAAGCATCACTTCCACTACTAAATGTAATCCATGCTAAATCAAAGCAGTTAAGACAACATTTCTTAAGACCTTTATACACAATTGAAAATTTATAAATTATACATTTGTTTCTAACATTTCATATAGACATTATTCATTTCTTTATCACATAGACACATAAACATTCTAAATTCCACCTTTTTTTACAGATATACATCTATTCTTTATATTTGTCCTTGCTTATTTTATGCTAAGTATCTCTTTTAGAGTTTGTTGCAGCAATGAGAGTTGTGAGGCTGGATCTAAATGCAGCAGTCGCTTTATTAAACAACTCAAACACACACGAGAAACAGAATCAACTTAACATAGAGGAAAATGGACAAAGAATGATTAAAACTAAGTGCTATAAATACACTGAGCAACACAAAAGGTTAACAAGGAGCAGGTGGATCAAATCAATTAAGCAATGCGTTGCCATGGCAAAAATGAGAACATACTAGGAATCATGGAAACAATAAGGAAACAAAGATCTGCAAACTAAGGGGCTGTTTACATCACACTATTTTCAACTAAAAACATAAAAAAATGTATGCGTTTTGGTCGTTCGTTTACACAACAACGGCGTTTTGTGTGCCAGAAAACGCAAAGTTTTAAAAACAGGTTTCAAGGTACAAGTTTTTGAAAACGGTCTCCGTGTAAACATCAAAATCGTGAATCTCTGAAGACGATGACGTCATGCACATGCGTATCATGTGTTCAGTCTATAGTATTTCATCACCATCTACTGGCCTGTCAGCAGAATACCGCGTTTTCAGTCGTTTTCGCGGATCCTTGTGAATGGAGATCGTTTTGACAATGGTGTCGTCTGTACGCGGAAAACTCAAAGGAAAAACTTCTCCGTTTTAAGCATATCATTGTCATGTAAACATACCCTAAAAGTCCATGAAAAGGAAACAGAAATCAAACTGAACGTTAAACTCTCTCATTTCAAACAGCTTCTGAATGCATTTGGGAAGTCAATGACTTATTGTTATTACTATACATAATCTGTGCGATTTTGAAATCAACCTGATCACTGAATTTTAAAGCATGTAATAGCATACTAAAATGCTTTTACCAGTACAGCAAAAATATATTTTTTACAATTACATCTCACAGTCCTGTGTGTGTGTGTGTGTGTGTGTGTGTGGTCAGGAATACAAATATTTGCTTGGTTATGTCTAAAGCTCACTTGAACTTATTCTCGTTGACCATAAGATGTGACATTATGGTGCTTTGGAAGCCAATATGAAAATAGTTTCTTTAAAATGGTCTTCATACAGACTCTGTGAAATCAAAGGCCAAATACACAGACACAGAGCAAAAGCTACTGACATGACCTTACGCATGTGCACATAGATCGACAATTAAACAACAACACAGATGGTATGCTCGAATGCATTCTGTGTGAGCGGCTCTCCAAATATGTCTGTCTATATTTAATCCATGAAAGAGAGCGCAGTGCAAGTTTAGCCTTAGTTACACTGTAAAAGATTTGATTCTTGAAGAACTTTTTGCTTACTGTCCTACATGGCCTGCAAGTCCATCGCCATTTCACCCTCCCTCCGTGTTAAGAAACTTCTCTGTATTTAAGCACAAGTTCTTTAGTCGCTCTCTTGAAAGTTTGCTAAGATGTTTACGGCCTCATTAGTCAGTAAGAGTGAATGAAGGCATGAAAAATAGATAAGCTGTATCTCTGCTGGTGCCAGAGGAGCAGCGCGTGGCACTTAAGTCTTTGCAGTGTGACAGACGGCCGGCCTTTTCATTCTGCAGCATCAGGGTATCATTTGAAATTAAAGAAACTTTACGACTCCCTGAACTGATTTTCTGGAATATGAAAACATCAGCATATGGCCGAAGACAGCAGCAGGCTAAAAAGTCAATTTCCCTCATGGAACATACCAAGAGAGGTGACATTCATATTTATATTGTCCTTTTGGCTCAGTGTTGCCTAGGACAGGGTTTTTTATGATATCTGCTTTTCGTGAGCACACATTTCGGTGTTTAAACGTATCGTTCACCCATTTGCTGTTATTTTTCTGTTGGAACAAAAAGAAAGACAATTTTAAGCATTTTCAAGCTATAAAAAGACCAACAAAACACTGTCCCTCACACAAAATTATTGCATGGCTTCAAAGGACATGAAATAGTTCATTAACAATGCAGACTATTTTTTTAATTTTGAGCTGTGTAAAAAACAACAAAGGTTCATTGGGAAATGTCCTCTACCTACATATCTGCTGTTTCATACAGTTTTCAGCTGAAATGAACACTAGAGGCAGTAAAACACAAACAACTGTTAGTCCAATTCATGCAAATTATGATTACAAGGGCTCATTTTTGCACAGTTCCTTGCACAATACTATATTATAACCTCAAAACACTTTCATTATTGTGCATCATTTGTAAACGAAAGCAACTGCACTCTTAGTTAATATTGTAATAGTATCAAACGCTGCTTGCGATCTGGAGAAAGTCAAATGTTTCCATTTACAAAGTGTTTTTGCAGTGTTGAGCAATGCAACCAATCACAGACATGTTTGTTGATCTCTTGAACGCAGTGGCCAATCAGATGCATTTAAGTTATTCTGAATCCATGAGATTCAAGAAGTTACATCTACATATAAATGTGGGCATTAACTCTCAAAACTGCAATGATTGACACAGTGATAACCATAGCACAGGACAAATATATGTCAAAATGCATTAATCAATGTAAATGCAGACTAATAGATTAAAGTGGTTACACATAAATCACATCTTGTATTGCCAATGTGTGAACAGCTTGTAATGAAACTTCCTAGCTTGTCTATGAAAGCATGAGACTGATTTTTATGTGAAGGACTCAGAACAGGTTTTGCCGGGAAAATCCAAAGGATGTGACGGTTCACGCGCTCCCAAGAGCCGCTCTTCCGTTCAATCAACGACACATTATTATTTTATAAGCTTATTTTCAGGATAATACCGAAAGAGCCATTCTGAAAAGGGTTTAATTCAAACTATAGGCTCACAAAACCAGATCTCATTCCTGAACTGCCGTGATACATACAACAACCAATTAAATGTAATAAAATGTTGCAAGATTCATGTGCATCTGTTTTCTGATAAAACATTAATGTGTTTTTAGCCCCACTCACAGGACATTTCACTTTGAAAGTGTTGTGAAACATGCAAGAAGCAACATAATATAAGTTTGCAGAAATGCTGCCACAAATGCTTTTTTTCCAATAGGTTTGGGCTGGTAAAATGTTTCATAATTTCGTCATAACTTTGTATGTTGCCTCTAAAGGGACATGGTGATGGAAAAAATGTATTTCAATACAAAGTTTCGAAACGGAGAGTTTCTCAGGGGAACACAAAAGCATTGACCTAGGCTATCATTTTATTTTCCTATCCCATCTTATATTTTTTCCCTTTACCACATCCCTTTTAGAGCTCCACAATACTGAGTTTCATGGCAAAAAACATCAGCAAAAAGACCCGTGCACATCAACATTATGGTTACCCTGTTTTGGGTCTCATTGTTCTCAGATGTGCTGCAATATGAAATATTCCTGTACAGCCAGATGTGGCGCAGTACAGTTACTTAAGAGGTGAATTTACATACAACACATACAGGAACACACACATTTAGTCATACATATATAACCTCATACCAGAATGTAATGTTTATGAGAAAATAATCTGTCACAATGGAAACCTGTGATGTGAACGCAGTGCATTTGTTGCTGTTGACCAATAGACTGTAGTCCTGAAGTTCACAATTAACTTTAACACTAATGCAAAGGACATGGTTTACCATATTTAATTTTTTTTAGGCGAAATGTTAAATATAGATATGCAAATATATGACCGACCAGATCTGTTAACAAAAACTTGATGATAGCTGATGATAGCTTACAATGCAATATGCCGAAGTCAGATCAAAAGGTTTTTGAGAGCTTCAGATGGTTATATTTCAATAACGCCTCCCTTTTTAATTTCAGTAAGATTTTAATCACTTTTCCAATAGTATAGGAACACAATCATATATCTTACAATTCAAAAATACTAGTAGTCAATCACTATATATATATATATATATATATATATATACACACAGACACACACACACACACACACACATGCACACGCACACGCACACGCACACACACACACACACACACACACACACACACACACACACACACACACACACACACACACACACACACACACACACACACACACACACACACACACACATATACAGTGCCTAGCATAAGTGAACACATCCATGTTAAAGTTGACTAAAAAGAGGAATAAAAAATCATCTTTTGGAAATTGATCTTAATGCCTTAATTTAAAATATGAGGAAAAATCCAACCTTTAAGGACACCAATTTTCTTTGTGAATGAATAATGTATCGTAAATAAATAAATGTTCTTCCTTAAAATACAGGTTGCGTAAGTCAGGACACCCCTATGTTAAATTCCCATAGAGTCAGGCAGATTTTTATTTTTAAAGGCCAGTTATTTCATGCATCCAGGATAATATGCATCCTGATAAAGTTCCCTTGGCCTTTGGAAATAAAAAAAGCCCCACATCATCACAGAGATTGGCGTTGGGAACTTTACATAAGATCATCTCTCAATGCAAATCAAACCAGCTATTAGCGAAACTGAAATAACACCATGCCGATCTCTAGGTATGGTGAAGGGAATGTGATGATGTGGGGCTTTTTTTATTCCAAAGGCCAAGGGAACTTTATCAGAATGCATATTATCCTGGATCCATGAAATAACTGGCCTTTAAAAATAAAAATCTGCCTGACTCTATGGGAATTTAACATAGGGGTGTCCTGACTTACGCAACCTGTATTTTAAGGAAGAACATTTATTTATGTACGATACATTATTCATTCACAAAGAAAATTGGTGTCCTTAAAGGTTGGATTTTTCCTCATATTTTAAATTAAGACATTAAGATCAATTTCCAAAAGATTATTTTTTATTCCTCTTTTTAGTCAACTTTAACATGGGTGTGACTTATGCTATCCACTATATATATATATATATATATATATATATATATATATATATATATATATATATATATATATATATATATATCCTAATGATGTTATTGTGTAATTGTCTGTCAACCATAAATAACTTGCATGAGTGCACTGAATGAATGTCCATCAAATAGAGTATAATCATTTCAATTTCAATTTTGATCGATTGACTTCAGAAGTTCGTCTTTTTTATTCTGTTTTTCTCATTCTCTCTGCATCCTGTCAGGCTCCCATCAGATGTGACGGAGCAGATGCAGAATGTCCCGTCCCCTCAGTAAGACATGGTGGAGAAGCTGTCAATCACGTCAGTGTCTGAGCGTGCAGCTCTATGTGCCTCTGTCATGCACTGATGGACATGTGGACTTTCCCACCTAGTAGGGGGCGACTTAGTGGCGGTAAAGCCAAAGAGATGCATCCTAAAACTCTTAACAAGTAATGAATATTTCCTACATTGCTAGGCTTTTATATATATAAAATATATATATATATATATAGAAAGATATTTGAATTATGTATGTTTTGTTTCAATAACAATAAATGTGTTAAATAAATAAATAATTATGGAAAAAGGATTATGCATATCTTACTTTTTCCCCCTCTAAAAGTCCAATTACACAATAATATGGCAATTTCACAGTACAACAGGTAATGGGCAATTATTCAACTTAGTCATGCAGTGTAATGTTTCAAAACAGTTATGCTAAAACCACTGTTTGAACATCGTTACAACTAACTCACAACTTCAGGATTCTTTCAATATGTGTTTTGAGAGTATATTTTCTTGATAGATGACTTTGGTTGGACAAATCCATTTTTACCCCTGCAAAGTGTTATCGAGCGCACGGCCCTTCTCGCCTCCCCCTGATCGACCCCTTTTTTATGAATAATTGGTGATGTGTGTCAATATTGCACCCCATAGTAACCATATGGTTGGCCTGAGCAGACAGGCGATTGTTTGGTGCTGTGAAATATTGTGTTTCCCTGTGAGATGTGGAGCCAGTGGAAGCAGAAACTGTTGCTCAGACTGACAGTTACATTGTGTGTCTGAATAGGAAAACTTCTGAGGAAAAGATGCAAGTGGACCCAGACAGAATGTCCTGACCTCCGAGAGAAAAGACGATTTGACATGGTATAAGGTCTTCCATCGCTTCCCATCTCTCGCTATCTGCCTTTCAGCCAATGGGAAATGAAGAGCAACATTAAACTTAAGTGGAGCTTTTCTTTTGTTCTTCAACCCTTGAGGAGAAACTTTTTTTGGTTGCCCGACAGTTGTCCTTAAATTCACAGCTATGAATATAATATGCAATATGGTTTGAAAGGCCTCACTGCTGCAGACTATTTAACAGACGGATGGAGTAAAACTAGATGCAATAACTCTAATGACAGTCGTGATGCAATGGATGCGGTTTAAAAAAAGCTTTACCTTTATGGACATATTCATTATTAAAAAACAACATGTGACTGGTTCAGGAATGCACAGCATTTTTCTTCGAGACTCAGGTTCATTCTGCATGAAATCAATAGAAAAGTGAGGGATAAAATATATTAGACTTCATCATACAGGTGCTTTTTTAATGCAAAAGAAAATAACAATGTATTGGTTTCCTTTAATTACTCTTTACCTTAAATTCATTGTTTTATATGTATGCGTACCAACACGCTTTTAGAAAAAGAAAGTTCAGTGTGGTTCTGTATGTACAAGGTTCTTGACTCAATTGGAAAGAACCCTTTATGCCAAAAAGGTTCTAAATAAGGAGAAATGCCTTTAAATCATTATTTAGATCATTTTCTTCTCAAATGTTTTAGTTGGACGTTCGTCTGGCATTTTTTAAATGTTACTACTTGTTTCAGAACGTTTAGAGAACATTCAAATGTAACTTTCACATGATGTTTGCGGAATGATAAAATGGAATGTTCGACCAAACAGAATTTTTTTATATATATTCAAAAAACTAGACATTTTAACCGTTTAAGAGAACACTCATAAGTAGCATTTTCAGAAT
>NW_027508725.1:222500-666237 GCF_051911475.1 Siphateles boraxobius
TGAATAACATTCCAGTCTCTTGTATGTTATGAGTGCACAAGCAGTACGTAACTGGCTGCAGTTCACTTAATGACAACACTGTGTCGCTAATAGCAACAGTTTCTGAGTTATAGCTACATACAGACCCTTTAAAACAAATGTCAAAATTAAATTAAGAAATTAATAAAAACCCACACCAAAACAGCAGGTAGCCTTTGTCACCCCGGCAACACTAATCATGAGGAACACCTGGCAATCCCAGGTGATGATGATGAGGCAATAGAGGGAGATAAAAACTCAAGCAAGGAAGATGAGGGGAGACTTGTATAGACTCTCACTGGGTGTGTTTCTAACCTCTGTGTCTTTTCTTTACCTACAGAGTGATTGACTTCCCCAAGTAAGTGTGGATTACCCAGCTAATTGGCTAATCTCCCCTTTCTTCACTGGACAAGGAGGAACTGCACTTCTCACCACAGAACTCTTCACCTGCACTAACACAGAGACTGAGTTTGATTGCACATAAATTCTCACTGTTTAAACAAATAAACGCCTTCCGGGGTGACGCTGTACTGCATTTCGTGTCTGTTCTCCTCTTTCCCCGTAGTGGGGCGCTACATTGATGGAGAATCTAGGAAGGAGACCCCAGACATAAGGATTCTGGCAAGGCAGCCTCTCCCCCTAGTGTGGAGGATGTCATCCGCCATCTCGCCGAAGTGTTGATACGCCAACAAGTTATCAGAACGGCTTGTAGTGGGACAAAACCAAGTGGTCTTCGTTCAGAATACACCAGAACCCACTCGGCAGATGCCAGACCCTCGGCGCAACCCACAGCACTTCCAAGGATGACTGAGCAGGATGACCCAGAAGCTATTTTGTACAAATTTGAGGTGGCCACAAGAAGAGGGGGCTGGGAAAAGTCGGAATGGATCCGAAGTTAACAGCCCTTTTAGCCGGAGACCCCAAATAGTTTATTTCTCCCTCCCACTAACCCACCTGGATGACTATGATTTTCTGAAGAAAGAGATCCTGGCTCAGGTAGGACTCTCCCTTTTTTGTGTTGCTCAGAAGGTCCATGATTGCGTGTATGATAAGCGGGTACCCATCCGCATGGAAGCGGCCCAACTGACCTGACTCGTAAACCTCTGATTGTTGACAGATGATGTCACCATGACTGAGATCGTAGAGAAGGTCACTGTGGATTGACTGCTACGTGTCCTACTCCGCCCACACGGACGCAATGTTGGACTACAAAATCCACAAACGTTAACAGAGCTGGTGGAGGCAGTGGAGCTGTCTGAGGCCGCAGTGGCATATTGTGATAAAGTTCATTATTTTCCATAATGTAATGATAAAAATTAAACTTTCATATATTTTAGATTCATTGCACACCAACTGAAATATTTCAGGTCTTTTATTGTTTTAATACTGATGATTTTGGCATACAGCTCATGAAAACCCAAAATTCCTGTCTCAAAAAATTAGCATATTTCATCCGACCAATAAAAGAAGTGTTTTTAATACAAAAAAAAGAGTCAACCTTCAAATAATTGTGTTCAGTTATGCACTCAATACTTGGTTGGGAATCCTTTTGCAGAAATGCCTGCTTCAATGCGGCGTGGCATGGAGGCAATCAGCCTGTGGCACTGCTGAGGTGTTATGGAGGCCCAGGATGCTTCGATAGCGGCCTTAAGCTCATCCAGAGTGTTGGGTCTTGCGTCTCTCAACTTTCTCTTCACAATATCCCACAGATTCTCTATGGGGTTCAGGTCAGGAGAGTTGGCAGGCCAATTGAGCACAGTAATACCATGGTCAGTAAACCATTTACCAGATGTTTTGGCACTGTGAGCAGGTGCCAGGTCGTGCTGAAAAATGAAATCTTGATCTCCAAAAAGCTTTTCAGCAGATGGAAGCATGAAGTGCTCCGAAATCTCCTGATAGCTAGCTGCATTGACCCTGCCCTTGATAAAACACAGTGGACCAACACCAGCAGTTGACATGGCACCCCAGACCATCACTGACTGTAGGTACCTGACACTGGACTTCAGGCATTTTGGCATTTCATTCTCCCCAGTCTTCCTCCAGACTCTGGCACCTTGATTTCCGAATGACATGCAAAACTGAGCAACAGTCCAGTGCTGCTTCTCTGTAGCCCAGGTCAGGCGCTTCTGCCGCTGTTTCTGGTTCAAAAGTGGCTTGACCTGGGGAATGCGGCACCTGTAGCCCATTTCCTGCACACGCCTGTGCACGGTGGCTCTGGATGTTTCTACTCCAGACTCAGTCCACTGCTTCCGCAGGTCCCCCAAGGTCTGGAATCGGTCCTTCTCCACAATCTTCCTCAGGGTCCGGTCACCTCTTCTCGTTGTGCAGCGTTTTTTGCCACACTTTTTCCTTCCCACAGACTTCCCACTGAGGTGCCTTGATACAGCACTCTGGGAACACCCTATTTGTTCAGAAATTTCTTTCTGTGTCTTACCCTCTTGCTTGAGGGTGTCAATGATGGCCTTCTGGACAGCAGTCAGGTCGGCAGTCTTACCCATGATTGCGGTTTTGAGTAATGAAACAGGCTGGGAGTTTTTAAAAGCCTCAAGAATCTTTTGCAGGTGTTTAGAGTTAATTAGTTGATTCAGATGATTAGGTTAATAGCTTGTTTAGAGACCCTTTTCATGATATGCTCATTTTTTGAGACAGGAATTTTGGGTTTTCATGAGCTGTATGCCAAAATCATCAGTATTAAAACAATAAAAGACCTGAAATATTTCAGTTGGTGTGCAATGAATCTAAAATATATGAAAGTTTAATTTTTATCATTACATTATGGAAAATAATGAACTTTATCACAATATGCTAATTTTTTGAGAAGGACCTGATGCAGTCATGTGAAAAAGAAAGTACACCTTTTTGAATTCTATGGTTTTACATATCAGGACAAATCAGGTGAATACAACCTCAGATGAACAACAACACATGACATATTCATAGACAGTAAAAGAAATGGACACATCGACCCCATTGATTTCAATGGAGAAAACTGAAGCCTGATTATTGCACTTCCTGTCTGATGGCTGAGCGACTGCGCAGGCTCAAACTGATAGTGACAAAAGTCTGACAGTTGTAAATCTTCTAGTAGCTGTGGCAAAACAAATCTGAATCACCCAATTCCTCAAAAACATTGTTGAAATATTTTGTCCCGTTGTTTTTATGGACTCTCTATCTATGGGCTTCTCCCTTGACTTTATGCCTCTATGTCCCCCCGATTGCCTCATAGACAGTAAAAGATTGCCTGCAAGCTTCTCCTCCTGTCTATACGGTAATGTCTCTATTGTGCGACATAAAGTCGCGTGGTTATGACGCAATCGTTAGCCTGTTTTTAACAAACGCTTCTACGGGGCCATAACGTAAGATACAAAGTAATGGAGCCTTTTATACATTGTCGTGTTTATTTAGAAATAAATAATGGACAAATGAAGTCTTTGGACGCCTCAGATGTAAAGTTATTCGCTGTCAAAGTGACGCCAAAATGAATGTGAGTCAATGGAATGCTAACAGCAGGTGAAGTTCTGCTACATTGGCGGCTCCCGCGAGGCTTCAACTTCCGGCTGATGGATTACCCCCTTGGACATATTGGACCGTGTCATTATTTATTTAACAAAAATCAAGCCAAAATGGAGAAGCCACACTGTAAAAAAAAGTTGCTGCCTTAAATGTTTAAGTACAGTCAACTTGGATGTTTAAGTCATATCAACTTACATTTCATTAAACTGACTTTAGTTGAATTAGTTGAATATCATATTAAAGCAATGTAAAAACACATTATGTCATAACAGCAACAATTGCTTCTCTAAGATCATTGCCGATGTCTTTCCTCCTTGGCATTGTGTTAACACACCTCTATACTCCAGACCAGCAATCTGACAAAACTTCTGCTTTATAGAGTTGGTCAGGAAGTTTATACCTGGTACACACACACACACACACACACACACACACACACACACACACACACACACACACACACACACACACACACACACACACAGGCTCCTCCTCTTGCCTGAGTGCAGGGATCCCGCTGGGCAGAAGCGCCACTCTCTCTCCAGGGGAAGGCGGCCCTCGGCGCGGGGCTCTTTATCATGCAGCCGCCGGCCCCTGGCCTTGGGAACTGACACACACACACACACACGCCGGCCCCTGGCCTTGGGAACTGACTGCAGCAGTGAACACATCTATGCTTTGGCTCGGGGCCGGAGGCTCCTTTGTCTCCCCTGAAGACAGAGATGCCGACTGGGAAGTGCTTGTCATCACTGAGTTACCGAGGCAGCCAACCTTCAAAACACCCTCAAATTTTAAGCACAACTGCATCATGGGACATCTACTAAGGTCTGTGGCCCACAGCGGCCCTTTGAACGGGAATGATTATGAACCCTCACCCTTCCTTAAGAGGAAAAGAGAGGACATCATCTCCCTTTGACAAGACATTGACTAAATCATGCCGTGGGCAAGGAAATGTAGCTCATAAAAAACAGCTCACGTTCCACCACAAAATCACAAGAAAATGAAAATCCAGCCTGTTTTACAGAGTTGTTTTCATCACATTTACTCTCCAAATTCTCATCATCACAATGAGTCCAAACCTTTTATATTTCTTTTATTAATTCACATAATTATCAAAAGTGATTCTTGATACTATAACAGTCATTTTTATTTAACTCAGCCTATATTAAAAGCATTACAACAGAATACCATGATGTGAAAATACTATAAATAAATATCTATCATTATTTTGTCATTACACTAACGATAATGACAATTTTTAATATTTTTTTAGCCTTTTTTAGTTGCTATTCTCATTCAAGGATATTTCATTGGACACAGATATGTACACCTGTAAGTGCAGGATGAGTCGTCAATATTTCAGCCTCTTTACTGAAAGAGAAAGGTGTAAAATATGCATATTTATGCATTTAAATAGAGTGTCTTAAAAAGACACAATCCAATTTTTATTTGACCTGGACGTGTTCTTGCTTTCTGACATTTACACAATTGTGAATTTTTAGAGTTGGAATTGTTGTTTTTATTTAGCAACATATTTCTAGAAAAAAGGAGTATTTCTGTAGATTTGAATTGTGAAGTACAGTCAAACAAAAAATTATTCATACACCAGATATCATTTTTGATATGTTTTACTAGTGTGTGCAGGACACTATAGTTCATTTATGTAAGTGAGGAGAGCAAAATACAGTAAACTGTGACATATTATAACCAAAAGTTCTTCATACAGTAAAATTTATAAAAATATGGGATCAAAATTATTCAGACACTTTGACCTGATCATGTTTTGCTGAAGTGTATTTTCTTAAATTGCTAATGCGATCTTTTTACACCACAGACTGAACAACATGAAGCATTGCTTGGTGATTGGTTGAGCTAAACTGGTATTATCTAATTGTGTAGTTAAATTTAACAGCTGACAGATATTCAACATAATTAATGTGCGAGAGTCTAACAGAATGATGGACAAAACCAGTGAAATATCAACTGATCTGATAACTCTGAGTTCTTGTCAATATGTTATTACCATTTTCTAAACTATAGAGAATAAACTGTGATAATATGAGAAATTTTGAAGGTGTCTGAATAAATTTTGGTTTGACTGTACAAAATAATGTTTTTTTTCGTAATACCTTAAGAATCATTTTTCTAAAATTAAACAAAATCATTCCATTCTAGTGACGAAGCATCTGTGGCACGTCACGAATATGAAGAAGATTCTGTGAATGTCCTGCAAGCTCAAAAGCGCAGGTAAAGTTGAGAAAGAGAAGAAGAGAGTGGGACAGGACCGGCCGCTCTTGAATGTCACTCAGCGGTTTGAACTCAGCAGGGAATCTCAGTGTCATGTTATGTGTGACATGTATTCAACAACTCCTTTCTCATGACAGAAAAGAATTGTGCTAGGCCAGCCCTGCGACTAAAGCGTATGAAATTGCATTATTAAAAAACGTATTTCCAAAGCCTTGAGGAGGACGCCTCACATTACCGCTTAGCTAAAGAGTCTTTAAGGTCGTCAGTCCTGAAGGAGTCGAGGTCACTGGTGCATCGGCAGCATTTATGTGAGGAAAGAAAGAAAAAGTGGAACATCAGAAATTCTGAATTCATTTGGAGGGAAAAGGAAAGAAAACAAGTCACCTTCGCTGGTTCACTTTTGGTATAATTTTCAATAAACAAGTTACAACAAAACATCAACTGAAACTCTGACCCTAAACACAATGAAAGAAATTAGCATTTATATTTTGTTAAGACTAGAGTAAATAAAACATTTTTAGGACTATTAAAGTTTCTTTTTCGTAGGCTATGTCATACAAATCCTGCCGTCACAGTCACACACCCAAACAATTATATGTGTCATTTAAAATGAATTACATTTTTATAATTATTTTTTAATCATTTTATGATGGATTATTTAAATTGTAATGTATTTATACATTATGGTGATACTTGATTTATTGCCTTTAACTGATGCTGATTTTTTATTGTTTTTGACAATATGTTGAGAATAATGGGAATAACAAAATAACTCAAAAATATGTCTGGATGCATTACAGTATTGAGAATTGTAAGGGATAAATGTGCTTGTGATAAAAATAATGCAAGAAAACATGAAGGTCTTAAAATAGGCTTGAAAAAAAATGTCCCTTTAATAATAACCAGCTGTAAATTATAAATTATAATAATACTTATCTTGTTGGTCAACTTATTTCTTGATTTTTTGCTCTTTGAAGATAATGAGCTGTTGGTTGGAGAAAACAAAGAAATGTTAAATAAATGATAAAATAAGTGAGAATAAGTCTTTAAGAGGTAAGCTTGGTTGTATCGATAAGTAAAATAAAGCTTTGCTGCCACCCAGTGTTATATCATATGAATAACATTCAGATTTAGAGTCACTATTGCAACTTCACCTTTACCAGTCAAATCATCACACTATAAATGACTGAAACTAAAGAAGCCATGTTTTAAGACACATCTTACAGTTTTTCTGAATTGCTAAAACACTAAACCCCATTCTCTGAACCAAATTCTCAATAGCGTAAATCAATTTGTCGAATAAATCACTCTTTCTGCAAAACCTTAAACAAGTTCAGGCAGTTAGACTCTGTAAATCTCATGCACTCTTTTTGCAAAACTCTAAACACATTCTCACTCATTAAAACACACATCACACTGTGATACATTTGTGTCGCAAAACAATAAACACAAGAGGCAAAAGTTGAGCACAACTACAACTCAGTTCTCATCGTTTACACACAACGACTCAAAATTGTTCACACTTATTTCTAATAATGTGATCAAAAGAACTGTATGAAATATGAGCCAGTTCAGTTCGGTGAACTGAATGATGATACTAACAATAGATGGAAACCATCTGAGAGGGAGAAGAGGAAGAGTATGTGTAAGAGGATGAGGACGAGGAAGAGTGTGGACAGTGTTGTCAAGGCTGATTTTGCAGTTGCACAACTTACAGTATTTGAGTGTACTGTAACATGCTTTTCATTTAAAGTTGTATTTGACCTTTTTGGCCTTTACAGGACTGCAGTATTTTTTGCTGAATATACAGACATTCAATAGGCCTTCTATTTAATATTCAGTACAATAGCCATCCTTGCAGTGCATTATAGTCACCGTACTCAGTAGCAATTACTATACTTTTTTTGCAAATAAAAAGGTTTACTGTAAAAAAATTTAATAATAATAATAAATCTGTAATGTTCCGGATTCTGTGTTCTCAATTTTTGATGTGGTGTTTAATGAATGATCTGTAGTGCTTATTTTATAGACTCGTGCGTTTGATCTGAAAGCATTGTTTGATTTTGAGTACAGGTGAAATGGTTTTGAACCAATTGTTTGACTTTGCCAAAAGAGTCAAGAGTTTTGTGAGTTTAGTTTGAAAATTTGTTAAATGTTGTGAGAAAATAGGTGAAGGTAAAGTGTGTCTTAGCAATAGTGAAAACTGTAATAACATCAGTTACATGAAAAGACACAATGCTTATTTAATCAAAGTTCTTATATGCAGTAACTGGAGCTGCAATAAACAGTGTAAACTTGTAATGTTTACAAGCAGTGATGAACATGCAGAGGCTAGACAGATACATCAGCCACTGGCCCTTGTGTCAGTTCCTAAATTTGGAGAAAAAAATACCGTCACAATACATCCAGCGAAGACACTGAACGTCAGTGTAACATCAGGGCACAAAATGACGGGACTGCCGCACTTGAGATTGCAGAGGTGGCTAAGCTCTGAAAGCAAGAGAACATTCAATAGGCCCTACTGTAATAATATCATATTGACGAAATAGTGCGTTTTTGTGTTTGCAATCTGGGGTCCGTTCTTCATACGTCGCTAACTCAGTTAGCTTGATTTGATTGTTGGCGATTTCCTTTAATTAAACTTTCAAATTCCACGTAACCTTCACCTATAAATTCTTGCTCTGCTGAGGAGAAAAACTGCACGCTCTTTGGCCACAGTGAGTAGCCAATAGCAGCGTTGCTTATAAATGTTTATACTATCGATGCATATCCCCTTTTAAACCAATGCATGAAAGCGCAGTTATCTCAGATAACTCAATTCAGCGATCCTAATCATAAACAACAGGTGTGTTCGAAGAACCCAATTAGCCAGATCATTATTAGCACGATGATATCATCTTGAATGCATGTTTTTTTTTTATTGCAACAAAAAATATACAAAGATTTGTACATGAATATACATCTTGAATGTATCATTTGATCTTGGATGTTTAAGCGACGTACAAAGAACGGACCCCAGGTGAATGAGATAACTAATCAAACACATTGGGAAACTGGGTCAAACAAGAAAACAGAACCAACACACAAAGAAACATGGCCAAAACAGAACATAATTCAGACAGACACAGGTACTGTTCTCAAAACAATTAACAGTGATCTGAACACTTGGTAATTGTTCTAAACAGATTGTACATTTTTGTTAATTTCATACGAAACACTTCTCAAATCAAAACTCTCAAATGTGTTCACAACAGTTCACACATCCAACCAAAATTGTAATATATTATAGAAATGACAAACATTTGTGTACCATTTTTCCAAACAAAACCAACAAAACTGGATAATGTGAATGTATCATATTCTCAATTGCACATGGAATGATTTAATTTGGCCCCAAACTGGAATCTACTGGGTTAACAATATAAACATCACAGGAAATGCAATTTTCTGAAAGAAAGAGGTGGAAGGTGGTGGAGAGTGTTGAGGAACGACTGTAATGAGAGGGAGGAGAGGAGGATAGATTAAGAAAAGGAGAGGGCATATGAAGAGTATGAGGAAAAGGAGAGGGAGAATACGGTAAAATGTAGCCTCATGGTATGTTCATGGTAATATCTCTCAGGTGGTTGAGAAGCTCACTAACTCCATGGATAATATTAAAGCTTGGTTGAAACACTCCTGCCTGCAGCTGAATACATCAAAAACAGTAGCAATGTTCTTTACCAAGTCCCACAAAAACTTCAGTGTTGAGCCAGATATTTTTGTTTCAGGGGAAGGGCTGCAGATCGTGACAGAATACAAATATCTGGGTGTTTTAATTGATTCATAGTTGTCATTTTCATCACATGTAAAAAGGGTCTGTAATCGAGTCAAATTTAACCTCAGCAACTTTAGACACATTCGCCATCAAATGTCCACACAGGCAGCAAAAATGTACATGCACTCTATGATCTTCTCACATATTGTCACGGAGTCACCAGATCAGCACGCTCCGCCCACTCGTTCACTCTCCCCGGAATTCTGATTCACCGCACCTGCACATCATCATCAACACACACTATAAAGAGTCACTTCTCCTTCACTTCCTTGTCTTGTCTCATCCTTATAAGAACGTACAGACTCTACTTGAATACTTACCGATTCCTGCCTACCTTGAAGATTTCTCACCTGAACTTTGTCTCCGATCATCCGCCTCCCGTCATCTGTCTTCTGTCAAACAAGTTATTAAGATTATCGTTGAGCTAAGTTCATCATCCAGTTCTGATTCTCTTATTCATACTCACCAGTCTCCTCTGCTGTTCCACTCCGTGCCTCTGTTTAATAAACTCGTTTATACTCGTTTTGAACTATTTACTTGTCTTCTTCTCTCTGTACCGTGACAGAAGACCAGATGCAGAGCCCCACGGAGACTGCAACGGATCGCCCCACTGATCCGTTTGCAGATTTGGTTCATGCAGTTCGTCTTTCCCTTCAACGTTCTATGTCTGACAACCCACCTATCGTTCCCGCTGCATGTCAATCACTCCAGCACTCACCATACACTGCTTCATCCGCTGCCTCTGCTAGTCCCATGGCCCGACCTGCAACATTCACCGGAGAGGCGGAGGATTGCAGAGGATTCCTGTTACAGTGTTCCTATACTTCGAGATGCAGTCCCACCAGTTTGCCACCGATCGTGCCAGAGTAGCCTTTGTCATCTCACTGCTGTCTGGATGCGCGCTACAGTGGGCTCAATCACTGTGGCAATCCAACGCCCCAAAACATCACTTCACTGTCTGTTTTCTTCAGCCACTTTAAAGAAGTGTTTGGACCAACCGCCTCGGATTTGTCAGTTTACGACCAGTTATTCAACCTTCACCTCAATTCTTTGTCCAGTACTACTGTGCATGTCCAAACCCCCCGCATTTGTGTCTCAGCGCAAGCCCTCATCGACTCCGTGGGGAACTTAATTTCCACCCAACTTCTCCAAAAACTGAATGTCCGCAAGAAACGCTGCTCTCAGGATTTGAGGATCCACACCATCCACGGAAAGCTGCTAGGTCGTGGTCGAATCCGACACTTCTCTCCCACGCTGACGCTCCGCATCGGGTGCCTGCATACTGAGGAGATCACGTTCATGGTGCTGGAAGGATCCACCGCTGACCTCATCCTGGGACGCCCGTGGATGTCCCAACATCAACCATTTATTAATTGGAACACCGTGTGGAGGTATTACAATGGAGTGATGCCTGCTTTCGATCCTGTCTCTCGTCTGTCCAGAAACCTTCAAAATCCAATTCTCTCTCATCCACTACTCCGGAACCACCAGAGCTCTCCATTAACGGCATTGCAGGATGTCTTCAGTATGGCGGTTGGCAACTCAACTTCCACCACATCAGCCATGGGACTGTGCAATCGACCTGCCACCTGGGGCCACTCTACTGAAAGGCAGAGTATATCCACTGTCCATCCCGGCAGCATCAGAAGCTTTCCAACAACTCAAAATGGCCTTCCAAACCGCTCCGACCCTAGTCCACCAGAATCCAGATCTCCTGTTCATCGTCGAGGTAGACGCCTCGTCTACCGAGTCGGAGCGGTCCTCTCTCAGGGGCAGGGTGATCCTCCTAAACTCCATCCATGTGCCTTTTCATTCTAAGACGCTTTCTCCGGCGGAGCAGAACTACGACACTGGGAATCGAGAGTTGTTCGCCATCATGTTAGCTCTTGAAGAGTGGAAACACTGGCTGGAGGGAGCACATCACAAATTCGAGGTCATCACAGACCATCGTAACCTCAAAGCTAAGAGACTGAACCCATGTCAAGCCCGGTGGGCTTTGTTCTGCATCAGGTTTAAATTTCACCGTCTCTTATCGACCTGGGGATAAGAATACTAAAGAAGATGCCTTATGTCTTCATCAACCTGTTCCTGATTATTCTTCTCCTGAAACTATCCTCCCACCAGCCATGATCGTCAATCCTATAAGATGGGCCATCGAACAAATTGCCCAAGCCACTCGCTCCAACCCTGCTGCGCCGGGAGGTCCAGAAGGGCTCCTCTACATTCCACCCACCTTTCGTCTGCCCCTTCTAGACTTGGCTCATACATCTCCGGGCTCTGGACAACCTGGTAGCCAACGTACCCTCTCGCTACCATGGCCCACCATGACTCAGGAAATCTCCCGGTACATCAAGGGATGCTCAGTCTGTGCCGTTACCAATACTCCCCGGAAACTCCCTAAAGGAAAGGTGGTTCCTCTTCCCATTTCACATCGTCCATGGTCACATCTGGGTATCAACTTTATGACGGGCCTACCATCTTCAAACAACCACACCTGTGTATTTGTCATTGTGGATTGCTTATCATAGGCCTGTAAGTGGATTCCCCTCAAGGGATTGCCAACTTCCTTTGAAGCATTGTTCCAGAACGTTTTCCGTCATTTCGGGATCCCCGAAGACATAGTATCGGACAGAGGTCCTCAATTCATCTCTCGAGTCTGGCAAGCATTCTTCAAACTCCTCCGAGTATGCCCAAAGCCTCTCCCCCAGTTACCATCCTCAAACTAATGGCCAGACTGAGCAGAAGATCCAGGAAATAGGGAGATACCTGAGGTCCTGCTGCCACCAGAACCAGGACAGCTGGAGACAATTCCTCCCGTGGGCTGAATACACCCAGAAGAACTCCCTATGACAATCCACCACAGGGCTCACCCCTTTCCAATGCATCCTTGGATACCAACCTCCCCTAATTCCTTGGTCGGGTGAGCCCTCGGAGGTTCCAGCTGTCAATCACTGGTTCGAGCAGAGCGAGAGGGTATGGCACTCAGCTCATGTGCATCTCCAACAGGCAGTGCGGAGACACAAGAGACAAGCGAATACCCATAGAACATCTACCCCTAGCTACCAATTAGGCCAAAAGGCATGGCTCTCAATGCGGGACATCTGTCTCCGCCTGCCTTGCCGTGAGCTGAGTCCCCGGTACATCGGTCCATTCACTGTGCAGAGGCAGTTCAATGAGGTCACCTCCATGTGTCACTCCTAAAACCTCATTCTGAACCCGTGTTTTCTCCTCCCACAGAATCTGGTGACGATGAAGTACCTCCTCCCAACATCACAGAAGAGGAACCTATCTAACATGTCGGAGTTATCCTAGACTCGCATCAACGGGGTCCCAGGCTGGAGTACCTCATCGACTGGGAGAATTACGGTCCTGAGGAGCACTCCAGGGTAATTCGTCATATCCTCGATTCTACACTCCTCACACAATACCATACAGAACGTCCAGATCGACCGGCTCCCAGGGGTCGAGGTAGACCCTCCGTTCACTCTCCCCGGAATTCTGATTCACCTGCACTTCATCAACACACTATAAAGAGGCACTTCTCCTTCACTTCCATGTCTGGTCTCATCCTTACAAGAAGAACGTATAGGCTCTACTCGAACACTTACCGATTCCTGATTACCTCGAAGATTCCTCACCTGAATTTCGTCTCCGATCATCCGCTTCCCGTCATCCGTCTTCTGTCACCTGTCACCTGCCATCAGCCCGCCGAATCCTCTTTCAGGATTTACTGTGTACCCATTTGGTCACAAGCTAATGTTACATCTCACAAACCTCTGCAATCACTTTACAAACAAACTGTTACACTTCTGGATAAGAAACCAAGCATTTATCATCACTGTCCAATATTACAAAAACATAGATTAGTCAGCTGGGAAAAAATGCTCAAATATACAAATCTATGTCATCTCTATAAAATTATTCATGGTTTATCATCCCCTCCTCTCCACCAGTTTGTAAACAGCTGAACACAACATAACTAGAGGTGCAACGAGGGGAGATTGTATCATTCCCTTTAGGAAAAGTGTATTTAGTCACACTGCTTTTTTTGTCGAGCTGCTACTGAGTGGAACCTCACCCCCATAACCACATTGTACATTTAAGATCCATTTAAAGAAATGGCTCATTGATTATCAGAGCTGTCAACATTAACTTATTTCTAGGCCTGCTCTCGCTGCCCACTGCTGGCTCTTTGTCTTGTATTTTGTGTATGTCTTTTTTTTTGTCTGATGTTTGTTTGCTATGTTTCGGTTGTCCCATTTTAACATGATAGTATTTCTTACTAAATGTGTTGTAATTTTTATATTTAATTTTACTTTCTTTTAGGGTGACTTTTACCATCTGTCTAGGGACTGCAGATGAAAAGCCTTCTGGCTAACTCTGGCATATTGACAGATGTTTATTAATATGCACTGTCCCTGTAATAAGAGGAGAAATTGTAGGACATGAACAGAAAGGAAGGGGGCAACCGGATAAAAGAGTGAAGAGATGTAGAAGATACAGGGCCCTATCTTGCACCCGGCGCAAATGACTTTGTACACTGACGCATGTATCATTCCTATTTTGCACCCGCGCAAAGCGGACTTTTCCCTCCACAGACACACGTCGGTTAACTAAGAAATACACTTGCGCTCCCCGCCCAAGTGAATTTCCAAAATTACCAAAATTGTACTAAAATAAAACCCAAAATTCCTATCTCAAAAAATTAGCATATCATGAAAAGGGTCTCTAAACGAGCTATTAACCTAATCATCTGAATCAACTAATTAACTCTAAACACATGCCTCCCAGCCTGTTTCATTACTCAAAACCGTAATCATGGGTAAGACTGCCGACCTGACTGCAGTCCAGAAGGCCATCATTGACACCCTCAAGCAAGAGGGTAAGACACAGAAAGAAATTTCTGAACAAATAGGCTGTTCCCAGAGTGCTGTATCAAGGCACCTCAGTGGGAAGTCTGTGGGAAGGAAAAAGTGTGGCAAAAACCGCTGCAAAACAAGAAGAGGTGACCGGACCCTGAGGAAGATTGTGGAGAAGGAGCGATTCCAGACCTTGGGGGACCTGCGGAAGCAGTGGACTGAGTCTGGAGTAGAAACATCCAGAGCCACCGTGCACAGGCGTGTGCAGGAAATGGGCTACAGGTGCCGCATTCCCCAGGTCAAGCCACTTTTGAACCAGAAACAGCGGCAGAAGCGCCTGACCTGGGCTACAGAGAAGCAGCACTGGACTTCAGGCATTTTGGCATTTCCTTCTCCCCAGTCTTCCTCCAGACTCTGGCACCTTGATTTCCGAATGACATGCAAAATTTGCTTTCATCCGAAAAAAGTACTTTGGACCACTGACCAACAGTCCAGTGCTGCTTCTCTGTAGCCCAGGTCAGGCGCTTCTGCCGCTGTTTCTGGTTCAAAAGTGGCTTGACCTGGGGAATGCGGCACCTGTAGCCCATTTCCTGCACACACCTGTGCACGGTGGCTCTGGATGTTTCTACTCCAGACTCAGTCCACTGCTTCCGCAGGTCCCCCAAGGTCTGGAATCGGTCCTACTCCACAATCTTCCTCAGGGTCCGGTCCCCTCTTCTCGTTGTGCAGCGTTTTTTGCCACACTTTTCCTTCCCACAGACTTCCCACTGAGGTGCCTTGATACAGCACTCTGGGAACAGCCTATTTGTTCAGAAATGTCTTTCTGTGTCTTACCCTCTTGCTTGAGGGTGTCAATGATGGCCTTCTGGACAGCAGTCAGGTCGGCAGTCTTACCCATGATTGCGGTTTTGAGTAATGAAACAGGCTGGGATTTTTTAAAAGCCTCAGGAATCTTTTGCAGGTGTTTAGAGTTAATTAGTTGATTCAGATGATTAGGTTAATAGCTCGTTTAGAGACCCTTTTCATAATATGCTAATTTTTTGAGATAGGAATTTTGGGTTTTCATGAGCTGTATGCCAAAATCATCAGTATTAAAACAATAAAAGACCTGAAATATTTCAGTTGGTGTGCAATGAATCTAAAATATATGAAAGTTTAATTTTTATCATTACATTATGGAAAATAATGAACTTTATCACAATATGCTAATTTTTTGAGAAGGACCTGTATTGCGCCATGGAACAAGCGCACCTCGTTCATCATGCTCTTAAAGGGAATGTGATATAAAGCTCTTATTGGTTTGTTTCCCGTTACGCCCAAACCACACCTATGAATAATGAAGCTACTTCAGACCAACCCCTTTTAGATTTGTGCCAGGCGCAAGAGGCATTTATCCCGCCAGGAAAATAGCAACAGCGCCGGGATCCGCCCACAAAGTTACTTGCGCTTTGACACTTGCGTTTCAGATCGTTAAAATAGGGCCCACAGACTTTCAAATGTAATGGGAATCATTCTAATTGACCCTTCGCTAAGCCCCGCCCTCCTTAGTTAATGTTGCTACGCCTGTCAAGCTTTCGCATCTAGCACGTCTATTACAGTGTGTATGCACCGGTGTCAGACATTCCCAATGAGATAATTAGTAATTTTTGGCGAACATGTGAAATATCTGAGAGAGCAAGACAAAAGGAACTGCAGAATGCATTCGAGGGATATATCCACGACATAATATGCAACCGATTAGAGAATAATTTCATAAAAATTGAAGCTAAAGTCTATAGTCGCAGCAGCCGCCGTCTCATACACTGACCATTCAAATGGGAAACACAGAAATTGAGGAACAGCTATGTTCGTGCACAGCAGGGTAAGTGAAATGTGAAACTAATCTGATAATTATAAATCAAACAGTTTATCCATAAATCTTGTGGAATAACATTAACACCGGGAGAGCCGCGATCGGATTGGGTTGAAGATACTCAGTCAGGGCCAACAGTAGGCCGTCGATTAACAAAATGCTAAAATATATTTTAAAGTATGTCAATGATCATCCGTCTTGTCTTTAAACGTCTTATTTTACGTTAAAACGTGCATTATGAACAAAGAACCGTAATTATTTCCAACTTCCAAGCAATAGGTGTTTTTGATAATCCTGTGGACATGTACATGTAGTTGTGAATGGGGTCTCACACACTGCTGATCCACGCACATCATTTCTCCCTTTTGCTTTTAGATTTTCGGGAAGGAAAAAAGTCCACTCCCCCGTCCAAACTTTTAGGATACCGGGTATCAGATTTCCACAACGCTTCGGCATGTTTCCCTCGCTCGAAAGCTTGCCAGACCTCCCGCGCCTAGTTACGGTTGCTAAGACACGATTGGCCAGTGGCGGTTTTCGGGCGTGGCTAAGCGAAGGGTTAATTGGCCATGTAATAAATCATGGCTTCTTTTTGGGAGAAGCTGAAACAGTGTTACTATGGCATGCATTCACGTCTATATTTAGAGTATTGTATATTATGATTGTGGTAGTGTAAATGTCCAAAAAATTTTCACGTTCAAGAACACTGAGGTGGATGATCAAGTTTGGTTTAATTGGAATAAGAGTCATTGTTAAACAATACCACCAACCTGAGATTTTGAGGCAGAACAACCACAAATTTAACATTCACAATGATTTTTTTTTATTACCATAATGCACGATAACAATATATTTTGTGATGTAAGCCTAAATTAAATTCTCTGGCCATATGTACATTTTAGGCGTGATCAGTAAAGTTCAGTGATTTCAGTGCTAAAACAGTAAACATTTGCTGCATGTTTGTGAAGCTAAGTAATATTTTGAGGCAGGGGAAAAACTTATTCCAAAACCCCTCATAGAAGAACTTAACGATAAACTATTTTCATTAGTGTATTAGTGTGTCGATAGCTGAATGAATGTGGTACAAAATCAATAGAGAACACACCTGTATTTTTGATGATTGCATAATAAATGCATTCCTAGACTAAACTGCAGTGCTTCGTTATGCAGAGAATATTAAACTGTTTCGTCAGTGTAAGAGTGTTTAGTGTGCTGTTTTGAAATCAACTACATTCATTTGAAGAAATGTGATAAACTGTAAAACCCTGACCAACCAACAAAATGTAATAACTTAAAGGCTACAACCGAAATCACATACTCTCTTGAGTAGGCACTTATGAATATGTAATTACTTCACAACCACTAAAAAAGTATGTTCTTTATAGTATGAATGTGTGTAATATGAATGTAATCTGGTCGTACTACATCCACCATCTTGTCCTTATTATGTGACCAGTATCAGTTTTGTCGCTTCACTGTCATTCATAAATCCTCTCCTGTGGCCTCATTAGATAGTAAAGTGTCCATATGCACACTTCAGTATCTCGCTTGAAGAAGTAGGTCATCCATCTATTGATTTATGAGTACTGTGAACTCGGACATAGGTACTAGAGGTCTGCGCGGGACACAATTTTCAGACCCGCTCCCGCCCGCTCCCGCAGTGTTCAGTCCCGCTCCCGCCCGCTCCCGCAAAGATTTGTCATTTTTAGTACCGCTCCCGCCCGCATCTGTGATATAATGTCCCGCTCCCGCCCGCACTTTCTGTCTGACGAAAGGTCTTGGGGGAAAAAATGCGTGCACACAAAATTCCTTACCAATACTTGGTAACATATTTATTGGTCCCATATTACGAACAGCATAATATTCACAACAGTACTTTATCTGAAGCACTAGAGGCGCTCTGTTCCTCGTCCATGCTGTCTATTTTGAACTTGAACTAGCTTTCGAAATCGAACTCGGAGCAGCGGGAAAGGAATTGTCTCTAAACAAGTGTGCGTGAGATTAGGCCCCGCCCTACCCGACAACATTCACAAGTTTAGGCTGCTTAAAACGTTTTTATTGCTGCCAATCAGAATCTCCCTCACAACTACAAATTAAGTACGCTACTTTAATCATTTATATATTTTACTTTATACTCATATTTAATTTGCGGGAGTGCAGCGTATCATCCCTCCCGCCCGCAACCGCAAGTGCACCTCATCATCCCGCCCGCTCCCGCAATGACCTTTAAAAATTTGTCCCGCGCCGCACTGTTTTGCGTCGGGACCCGCGGGAGTGCAGACCTCTAATAGGTACTTCTTTTGTCAGGTGCGTTCAAGTCCTCCTGGGAAGTTCGTATTTATGAGGTGGGAAGGTGTGTTTACAACGGCAGAGCGTTCAAGTAATTTTCATCGGAGTAAGATGGCGGCGTACTTTCTAATTAATTAATTAATTACACAAAAATGCAGCAAGGTTCTTAAACTCTACTTTAGAAAATGAAGAACAAGGAATATGCATCAGGTGCTTTTTAATTCATTTATAACGCCACTGTATACTTTATTGTTACATGTTATTGTTATATTATAATGCTATAGGCCTATATTGTGTAGGCAATTCGCTTACTTTGCTGTAAATAGAAAAGCCTGACAATAAAACTGCTAAATACCTTTAGGCCTAGTATTGTGGTATTCCGCCATGTTGTTCACTGACATGGCCCCAACTCGTAAAGATCGGGGCTTAAAGAAAATCCATAGCTTCCCACTCATATTTATAACATTATGGTGGCGTTAATGTGTGTTCAACTCGTAAAACGATTTTTCCGACCCGACTTGAATGCATACGCACTATCGGCACATCCGGGACCTTAACTGTCAATTTCGTCCCCGCCCCTTTTTAGGGGAAAACAAACTAAACTTCCCATCAGTGTTGCCAACTAAGCAATTTTGTTGCTAGATTTGGCAACTTTTTAGACTACCCTAGCAACTTTTTTTTCAAAAAGCACCTAGCAACAAATTTAGCAATTTTTTTATTTATTTGGCAACTTTTAGTAACTTTTGGAAAGTGACTCTAATCCAAACAACACACGTACAAGCTAGCTAAATAGACTGAGCGGTTCATTCATAATTCCTTAAGATCGCCGTGGAAATCGCTGTGAAAACCGAAAGACAAAATACAACGAGCGCATAGGCGGGGCTAAATTAAGGTCTATATAGACAGGCACAGAGACTGTGTGCGCAGCAGTAGCATGCATTTCACATTTTTGGTAAAATAATTTAAACACATTTCATGTGTAGTTTCACTGGTTAATAAGAAAATAGCCAACATAAAATGTAATTGTTCAATATCAATGCTTTATTTAAAAATAAAAATTGTTTGTATTACTTTTACAAATGCTGTATGTATGTGTATATCAGCTCTCTATATATATATATATATCTTTTACAAACAAATCTAAATTAGCATTTCAAATAATAACTATGTATTACATAATGGCGTAGTTTTGCGTTGCGATTAGGTAATGACGCCGTTTAGCATCTTTTAGCAACAAATCGATCTGCCTTCAGCAACTTTCCCTGAAAATTAGTTGGCAACAGTGCTTCCCATAGACTTCAATACAAAATAACGGAATAAACCAACGTCCGTACACAGCCGGCAGGCGTGAATAACTTAAGAAATCAGTAATATAAAACATGTGAAGTAATTATAGCTATGTCCACATTGCCTGCCATAGAGCGTGAACGATACATCAACAAACTTAATTTGGTCAATTTAAAAACATGTCCCTTATTCATTCTCCCAGAATCAAATTGGTGTAACAACCCCACCCAGTAGGGTTATATATTATAAGATATATTATAATGTTATAAGACATAATACATATACTTAAAGATGTTAACTTTAAAAAACGAAGTAAAATCATTCACTGGCTTACCATGGTTACTCGATGAGGTACGACTACGAGTAAATGTCCGGGTAAGACACCTCTGGCCACTGGGTTGGGTTGTTACACCAATTTGACGCTGGGAGAATGAAGGGACATGTTTTTAAATTGACCAAATTAAGTTGTTGATGCATCTTTCACGCTTAATGTCAGGCAGGGTGGACATATAATTATTTGACATCTTTAATCTTAGTGATTTCTTAAGTTATTAACGCCTGTCGGCTGTGTATACGGACACTGTTTTGTGATGCTATTTTGAATTGAACTCCAGTGTTTCCCCTACCATTGTTTTGGGGGGGCGCCCCGCCCCCCCAAAACGACCCCCCGCCCCCCCTAAAATGCTGACGAAATCCAGTCATAAAAAAGGAATTTAGTGTATAACGCGGAATTTCACGGAATTTGTAAATTTGAGGAAAAAATAGAAAGCAGTTCAGTACACTTGAAATCAAATCGCGATGTAGACTAGTGTGTGTGAATATTAAAACACAAAGACTATTTAAATACGAATCCTGCATGTTCTGTGTGAATGAATGGTGCCGCCGACGCGCAGTTTCATTTACCACACACACACACACACACACACACACTGAAGCACGTATGACGCTTGCGCTATTTTTTGGCCTATATGAAGACACAAACGCATGAACTTCCTCTCCAGGCTCTAGATCCACTCTGAAAGTCCCTTCGTAATAGGGTTGGGAACCGGTAGTGTTTTTGGTTCTGATGCGATGTGTGGACGAAGTGCTGGGAGCTTATCCTTTAATAGCGACGTCTCACCACATAAATATTAAAATTGTAATGAATGCACTGTCCCTCGCGCTATTCGTATAACAAGTTAAAAAAAATTGCGTCAGATATCAACGCAGAGAGAGAGAATAAGACAGTAGAGCTGCACCATTAATCTTTAAACGATCTCGATTCAAACACCCACGCGATCTTATTCCTAAATGAAAAAAACTTCACACCGGGACATTCAAATCTGTTTGCGCTGTCGCTGACATGAAACATCTAACGTTAGCTTTACTTTCTGTCTTTTCAACAA
The DNA here is from genome assembly GCF_051911475.1 of Siphateles boraxobius. Taxonomy (NCBI): domain Eukaryota; kingdom Metazoa; phylum Chordata; class Actinopteri; order Cypriniformes; family Leuciscidae; genus Siphateles; species Siphateles boraxobius. Next base: position 243,762 of record NW_027508725.1, read on the forward strand.
CACAGTATCGATATTTCTGTGTTAAAAATATTCAAATGATCACAGAAGTACTGAGATAAAAGTTTATAGTTCGAGAATAAACACTGATGTTAAAACAGTTAATCACCTTTTGAAAGTCGCTTCAAATAACGAAAATTCGCTTCAGAATTTACAAAATGTATATAATGAGCGATTACATCATGAATGCCTTTTTTCAAAACGTGTTTTTGTCTTATCCTGAATCACTACGGTAAGGCTGTAATAAGCGTTTAGACTCAGACTACTTTACACTGGTCGGTTCGGCACTGCTGCGGAGTAGCCCAGTGCCTGCGTGACTCACTCGCGTCATTGACATAAACATAGAGAAGTAGCTCCGGCTACAATGTTCTTCCGCAAGACGCATGCATTTCTGTTTATTAACTGCTAGAGCACTTTAATCCAGTAAGGAAACAAGTGAAGTTTCACAGAAATCAATCATTCAAACCGATTTAAAAAATATTATGTTTCACCTGTCTGGATCTTACATGTGTGTTCAAGCATATTCTACCCCTTCTGAGAGGGTATTCCACTGCTGGATATACAATAAGATATAGGAGAGGTCCCAAATTATCCTTGAGAATGCAACATTTTTTATTTTCCTTCAGAAAAAAATATTGCTAAATAATATGTTGCATTTGTTGACATTGCCAGTCTGTTAAACTCATTTGACAAGTAGGGCCTATCAGAAATAAAACACAAAAAGGATTGTGTATTTTCCCCGTACTACTATTTGTATTAGTTTTAATATTTTTTATTGAATGGGAACCGGAACCGGAATCGTTTGGCGGAACCGGAATCGGAACCGAAAAATTTCTTACGATTCCCAACCATAGACAGTATGTTCCCAACCCTACTTCGTGATCATTTAACCGCTTCATTTGAGAACAACTATCATCATGACATAAACACACAGAAACTCAAAAGGTCTTCACGGCAACCCGTCAAAATAAAAGTTCGGTTTAACTTGACAGAAATATATTACTGTTGTACATTAGAATTTAGATATGTCCCAATGTAATAATACACTAACACTAATCCAAATAAATTATCATCAAAACTGAAATTTTTAAGGAATAATCCATGTTTTAATTTTAACAGTAAAGCTCATTGTGCAGCAAGTTATTTGACAAAAAGTTTATTTAATTTCACATGATTAAAATTGATGATAAATGATAAAATTTTTGTTTTATGTCTTCATTTTATTACCAGAAAAAACACAACACAGAATTAGTGTTAGTGTGAATTAGCGCAGAATTAATTAGTGTGACATTTTTTTTCATATATTTTAAAAAAAAAAGTATTGTTTAATGATTCATAATACATGATTTCAATTAATTAGACATGCTTTTTGATTGCAAAAAAATTACACCACGTATCCGTAACACGCCCGCTCCGCAACACTAGCAGTACACCCCCCCCCCCCCCCCCCCCCTAAAAAAGAATCCTAGGGGAAACACTGAACTCTATGGGAAGTCTTTTTATTTTCCCCCTAAAAGTGGCATGAATATGTTCAGAGACATTCTATGGCGTTGCGCCGGTTGTGGCCTTCTGTAGCCCCGCCCCCTTTCAGCGCTGCACTCGTTGTGTTGTCTTCCGGTTTGTATTTCCACAGCATGAAGGTAAGTTCTTACAGATTTATGAATGATGAAGATTTTAAAATCTTGCCATTCTAATGACATCGCTTCAAACATTACAATTCTCATGATAACTTTCGTTAACTTTAAAAATACGTAAATCCACTTCACCAGCTAATAAGCCTACTCTTCGACAGTGATGACAGATTGTAAAGATGGCTACGCTTGTTTCTCTGACGCATAAGGTCAATAAAACTGCAACGTCTGATGACCTTAGTGGCCTACAAATACAATACACTATACAATACACCTAACAGACTAACCCAATTCATGACTTTCAGGGGAAAGTCTCCCCGTTCATGACTCACAATTTTTTTTTATTTTTTTTTTTATAAAAGATAAGGGGCTTAGAATTAATACCCTTTGCCCTGCTTTAATGTCTCATATTTTGGGGTTAAGAAGAATCTATGAAACACGTCAGTGGATTGGTGTGTAGGGAGGTGAAACAGCCTCTAGATGGCGCCTGAGATCTCCTGATCTTTCATGCCAAACTCATATTGAAGTAGGCCTATGCGAGATCATGAGAGTTTGTTATCCTGTTCTCTAACTCACACAATCACCTTCATATAAATGAAGAACTGCTAATACTTCCAATTTTTTTGTTTTAAAGCACACTGAACTTGGCTGGATGTTACAAAATGGTTTCACATAGTCCCAGTACATGCACTGAAGTGATGTAAGCATTGGAGATTTTGTCCTTCTGAAGGGTCCCAACATTTGATCAGAGGTGCAAGAACTCGCAACAGCACAATACTGTAGTTTTAAATCAGAATTGATGATTTGAGCAGGAAAAACTAGTAAATAGATCCACTGTGTGTTCTTGAAGTTTTGTGTATTTTCTGCAGCAGTAAAAAAAACCTTGTGGGAGTTTCCGTCGACAGACTAACTGAGTTCTGATTAGATTAAAGATTAGGAAAAATAACTGGGACAGGAAGAGACCACCGCAAACTTCTGTGTGTCGTATTAAGGCTTTGAGGCAATCTGTGCAGATTGTGTGGTCAAGTGAATTGGGAAAACCTGAACATAGTTTTACAATATTATAACAAAATGATTCATGGCATATTTATGAGAATTGCTGCCTTACAGTGTCATGCAGGAATACAGTAAATAACATATTCTGAGTTTTCGTTTCAGAATTAATGACAAATAGTGTCCAGGATGACGAAGATTTATGAAAAATAAAGATTAAAACTTGATTTTTTTTATATTTAGAAAAGAAATATCTAAGATATAATGTCAAGAGGTGGACTCATAAAGTAAAAAATTATACCTTGAATACAGTAACATCTTAATCGACAGTTTCAAAGACATTTTCTGTTTATGATTTGTTTTCCTGACAATGTTATAGGAATACATAAAGGAAAACATGATATTTGTTCAAATAATTGGCTTTTGAAAATAAACCATTGTCATAAACAAATCAAAATAAAATGTTTTTTAAACAAGTTGCTGTCTTTGAGGGATAGTCTTGAATTTCTGATTTTTAATTCTTAATTAGGTAACACTTTACAATAAGGTTTCATTAGTTAAAGGTGGGGTATGTGATGTCATTGGAAAACGACCGGCATATTTTAGGCTTGTTCGACTTCATGCAGCTCTGCGCAGACCGATCGGTGGCTGACTTGAAGCAGTGCATGCCGGTTAGAAATTTTTTCCGACTTGATTTTTTTTTTTTTTTTATTAACTTCAATTTCAGAAAAGGGTACAAATCACAAATAAGTAATCAACATATACATATCAATATACAAAAATACAACACATAAAAAGAATACAATACAATTTTGCCAGGGGAAGCTTACGGACCATTACAAAGAGAAAGAAGACCATATGTTGACACTTTTAATTGCCTTTTTGTTGTTGGAACCAGAAATCAGATTAATATAATGTGCAACTTCGTGGAGAAACAGTACAAAATTAGGGGTTTTAGCGCTAAATTTGGACTTATGAATGTGAAATTTTGCCAAAAGAATTAATAAATTTATAATGAAGTACCTCTTATCTTTAGTTTGACTTTCATAAAAGCAAAACACAACATTCTTCCATAATAAGGCAAAGTCTTTATAAATATGGTCAATTATGAATCTGCTGAAATTTTGCCAAAATGTTCTGGTGTGTGAGCAATACCAAAAGAGATGCAAAACAGTTTCTGGGTGATCTTCACAAAAAGAACATTTTGTATTGATGTCTCTTTTAAATTTAACCATGTAATGATTAGCAGGGTAATATTTGTGAATTATTCTGAAAGATACTTCTTTTTTTGTCCGACTTGATGCAGCGCGACGCCACATGACTGTGACGTATGCCACATGACTGTGACGTATGCCACGTATGCCATTAAAGTAGCGCGAGAGCGATTCGAGAGCAGCCGCAGGATTCAGCCAGCGCAGAATCTTTTTTTTATTTTAAAAAGGGAGAAAAAATCATGAGGGTAAGACATCTTATATATCAATTAGTGTACACAAATCAAAGACATTACAATTTGAAATAGTTTTAATAGCTTTCTTATTTACTGAGGATGAAATAGTGTTCCAGCGCAGTTTCTCAAGAGAAGCTGCATGAGCTCTGATGACGACACAACTGTTCCACGATTGGCCGGATTCACCGCATGACAACGATCACATGTGTTTCGTGTTTATTCTCACACCTTTAGTTCCACTAAAACTCACAAATCATTTTTTATAACTATTTTCATGCAGTCACGATGTTATATTGTGTCTTGTTTATCAAAATAAAACTGATTAAAAACGTCGATTCCACTTCATTGATAGTAACTTTATTCTTGTTCAAACAGAAGCTGTATAAAGCAGTACATAATGTATTGAATGGAAATGTCTCTGAAACATCTGTGTATTTTGCAAATATTGCATTTATTTCACTTCAGCTTTGGTAAAGTACTGTATGCAAACACCACGTGAGCGGTCACACTACGAAAACCAGAAAGTGTCCGACTTCACGTCTCCGTTTGCAGCTCTTCTCCGCCTGCACGCGGCAACTCTCCCCGATCGGTTACATCCAGCCGCAGCCGATGTCCAACACACCTTCCGAAAATACACAATTAAAATGGTCCTACCTTCTTTCCTCCAACGGTGGCTCTGACTCCACCTATTTCGAAGAACATGGACGCGCAATCATGCACGAGCGAAAACTCAGATGCGCGAGAGATTGTAATGACGATTTACTACTAATCATGGAACCGGCTTAACTGACGAGATGCGCATGCGTCACGAGCTTTGAGTATGCGCACGAAGGGGGTCACGCGCGCTGGGGGAGGGGGTGCGGTACGACCGTTTGATTGACGAACTTACTGTCCAATGATTCCAGGTGGTCTTGGAAATGATTGGCTGGAGTTTTTCGAGTCCTGCCCGTTCCACGGATGATTAAATTGCTTAATTTTCATTTCAGTGCTTCTAAATCAGTGGCTGTAAGTGGGTTAGGAATTGGATTTCAAGTTATTTTGAAAAAATGGAGAATCACATACCCCACCTTTAACAACATGAACTAAGAATGAACAATACTTCTACAGCATTTATTAATCTTAGTTCATATTAATTTCAACATTTACTAATACATTATAAAAATCAAAGGTTGTATTTGTTAACATTAGTTAATCTAACATGAACAAACTATGAACAGCTGTATTTTTATTAACTAATATTAACAAAGATTAATAAATAATGTAAAATGTATTGTTAGTTCATGTTAGTTAATACATTAAACAATGTTAACTAATGAACCTTATTGTAAAGTATAACCCTTAATTCAGACACTTTAAGCACCACGATAAATACTGTACGTGAATTTCAATTCTGAAAATGAAAAATTGTTCATAGAAAAGGATTTGTACATTTAATCTATTTTCGGACACTGATAGATCTGGGCGAAGCTGAATTGACTCGTGTGAATCAAGGTGTGCTCTTCTTCTCTTGCTCTCTTCCTACTGGGAAACTTTCCAGTGACGTGATGATGATGACGCTTCAACGAGGGAAAGCTTTAAGGGCACAGATGGAAAATTATGAATCTCAACAAAAAAAAATCCCAGGACATTTACATAATTAAAAACTAGTATGAAACCTCTGTGAAAGGTGAAGTCAGACTAACATTATATCATTAAACAAATTGTTACACTTTGTTTCGAAGGTCCCCTTTAACACATTCTGTTGACTAGAAGTAGTTTCAACTATCGACTAACTCTCATTAGTATTATTGTTAGGGTTAATAAGTTAACATGTAGTTGCAAAGTTACTTATAGTCAGTAGAATATCTGTTAGAGAGCATCACAATAAAGTGCAAAAAGATATTAATAAATCAAAATATAGATTAGAAGATTTCAACATCAAAAATGTAAAGTTATTTAGTCATTCACGTTTAAAAGGCCCCAGTTGTTCTGCTATTTTCTACAGTAATTTCTCTTTAAATCAAGAGAAACATTATCTTTTCAATGCTTTTCCCATACATGCATCATATGTGGTGTCCATGCAAATCAATGGTGGTAAACTAACGCAATAACCGTTATTCTTCAGTTTCCTTTGGAGGGATTTCTGTATATTTCTCATTGGGTCACAGCATGTGCAATTCACACACTTAGTTCCCTTTAAAGTCGGCATGAACCAGAATCCACGACTTGTCTTCTCTATTGTGACGCGTATATCTGAGTGAAACAGCTTCTCGAAGGAGGAAAACCCTCAGGAATTGATTGGATCGCTGTCGTTTGCTGTTTGCTGCTATTGTTTCATGTGAGTGAGAGGTTCTTTAAAAATAATCATTTACACGGGATACATAATTTATAATAAATACTGCAATATTCTATGAAATAATATGCATGTTGATTCAGATTTCATGGTAACTTTAAAAGAACTAAAGCCGGGGTTTGAGGCACCGCAGGGTGTCGGGTCTTTAAAAATGTATTTCTACTTAGTTTCATATGTTCTTTTATTCATCACATAGTTGATTTGTGTAGTGTAGCCTTAAGAAATAGAAATCTACAGTATCTCTGTGTGGCACAGTGAATTCAGGGATTTAAAGTATTGAGTAAAGAATGCATACTCAATATAAAGTAAAGTAAAGAATGTCAAAGGATTTAAAGTATTGAGAAAGTAGGTCAGCACAAGATTAGCATAATATAAAGATGTTTGTTCATGTTATTAATCAAAGGTGTTAGTCAGTGTTACCGAGACATTTTGAATGTATTGAATATAAAGAATGAATGACCCTGGCAAGAAATGAAATGTCAGTCACTCTTTATTACACAATTTTTGATGGGAACTTCTGATCAAGTTCTCTTGAATGACATGCCCTCTAAACTTTACACCCACATCATCATCATGCACTATATTAATCTTTATGATTCGCCTAGCAAATTCTGCCTCGTCATTCTGCAAAACGGACGTCGTTTGTGTCTATCATAAAGTGTGAATTTTTGTTGTTGTTTTTTTAAACACAGATTATAAGCTAGCGGTCTTTATTCATCCTATATACATGTTTACCGTGGTACAGGTACTCAAACTCTTCAAGAACGAGTTCAAGTTTGTTATAGGTACACCAAGATTTTAGAGTAAACAATTGAAATGTGAATATTTGTATAATAGCCGCATTACATTCTCTTTCTAAGAGCACCTTCCAGTTTCACAGCCTTGCGCTTTGTAATATTGCACTAAACTGTCAATCTTTCCAGCTCACAGAAATATGCTCTGAAAGCGTTTCACTTACACGTTTCCATTAAGTTATGAAAACATTACTTCTGAATGTTCTATGAGTTTGCAAAATGTACAGTTTTTTTTCTTGGTTATGCAAAAGTTAAGGAAAAATTCCAGTTTATCATTCTTCAAACATCATTGGAATGTTACTTTAGAATGTTCCCTGAACATTCTGAAACAAGTAGTAGCCTAACATTTAAAAAGGAACGTACTAAAACATTTAAGAAAAAAATTGTAACACTTTACAATAAGGTTAACGTTAGTTAATTATATGAACTAACAATGAGCAATACATTTGTTATAGCATTTATTAATCTTTGTTAATGTTTGCTAATAAAAATACAGCTGTTCAGTGTTTGTTCATGTTAGTTGACAGTGCATTAACTAATGCTAACAAATACAACCTTTGATTTTAATAACGTATTAGTAAATGTTGAAAATAATATGAACTAAAATGAATGAATGCTGAAGAAGTATATCAATCTTAGTTCACGTTAACTAAGGTAGTTAACTAATGAATAACATTTTTGTGCTAACGTTTTGAGAACATTATTAACGATCAGAACTATGAACAAAAATTCAAGTAATGTTTCTAGAAGAAAGTTGATCATAACTTTGAGAGAATATTATTTCTGAAAATCTTCCCTATTGTCTGGGTTACTGTCAACCCTGTTACCTTTCTGAAGTCATGACATAATGTGGATGGCACAATGCCATAAATGAACACAAACATTATAGGCTACTTGTTTGGGTAGCACTTTATTTTGCTGTGTCCTTATTACATATGTTACATGTACTTACCATAGTAATAACAGTAAATTATGCATAATTACATGCTACTAACCCTCAACCAAATTCTAATCCTACCCAAACCCTATAGAAAGTAGGCTACACATAGTTGCTTAATATTACTGAAATATATAATTACACTGTAACAATGACACCTTAAAATAGCGTAACCCTTGTTTGGTTGAATTAATTTAAAAGTCACATTCAAATAAAAAATTCACGCAGAATAACACTTGTGTTAACCTATAAAGAGTCATATGACTAAAAATTCCTTTCTTGTAATGCACATTCATTCTTTACATTAAATGGAACTAGAACATACATGCGAGTAAAATGCACAGACTGGGACTTCCAGTGTTGTTATGTTTCCATATCTCACATAACTGCCAGCTATGGGTGTGGCGAATCAAACGTCGAGCTTTACGTCATCGACTCGCCCGTAACGTAAGCGTTCAGCGTCACTCGCGCACTGACTCCCCCTAGCGGACAACTCGAAGAGAAAACGCTTATAATGGGTTGTGAAAGTGGAAAGTACCTTATGGAAATCCCCTACTGGCTTTTATGTACTGGTATCAATCGGGGTATCTGAACTAGAACGTAGACTTTGCCGTGTTTTTGGACGCGTCTCAAGCGAGCAGTGAAATCCAGTGGATCTCTTAAAGCGCCATGGACTATTAAAGTGGACTGAGTGAAGTAACAGCAGAGCCAGAGCATCTTATGGGCTTTGTCGGTGGATACCGACATATTGAACAGGTAAGAGTTGTCCGATTCATCGCTGCCCGTTCCCTCGCCTCTCCAATGTCGCGTTTAGACTCTTTCCTAAAGCAAGCGAGCTTGATTTCTCCCATATTGTCTCACGCTCAAACGCCAGGCTGTCTTGTACGGACGGATACAGTCTTGAACACCACGGATTTTGACAGCCATTGTTTGCGAAGACGTCACTTATCAGCGATTAAGAACGTTTAACGGAGAAAACGTTCTATTGTTGCCATGGGGACATATAGCTTCCGTTCGAGTGTTACAGTGTTCCATTGTCTAACGGCTTCTGTCAAGGCAATTACGTAATTCGAGCGTCAGCAACTGATGATATAGGCTAATATATTCGCGTCGGTCTCTATTGTCCCCGTTGTGCTTTGTGTTTAATAAAACCGTGGATGTCGCTTTCCTCACGATTAATTCGCGAGAGGTATTTAAGGGAACTGTCTGAGTAAGTTGGCCCTAAAGAACCCGGCAGCAGAGACAAATAAATGGTGCCCTTGCAGTCAATGGCATTTTTGTCTCAACCCATCTATTATCGCCTGTTCTGATAGTTTTGGAAAATTGATTGTGGGGGCGGACTTATAAATATCTTCGCCTTTCACTCATCTGACCTCAAGAGCCCTTTACCATGAGACTGGAATACACCATTAGCTTTCAGGGGCCATCATCAGTCTTTCAGTTCTTCACCTTTTAGGGTGGAGGGAAATGAGGGGAAATTCTTGTTTGCTGCACATGGTCGTGGGTTGAGCGCTCCTGACAATGCTGTTGTTGTTTCATGTCTTCTTTCACAGTGATAGATTGGTTCCCCACTACAGATCACCATGTCTCAGGGCCAGAACTTCCTGCCCAAGTTCCTGTTCGTGAGTAACCTCCTGAAGGCCGTGAAAATCAGAGAGCGGGTTCCCAATGACGTGGTCAAGCCTTCGTCCAGCAGCGGCCTGATCCATCACCTGCGCAGTATGCATCGCTACACCCTGGAGATGATCCGCATGAGCCAGTTCCCGCAGGCCTTCCGCGAGGTCATCCAGGCGGCCATCTTGGACAGGGCCATGCAATGCTCTCTGGAACAGGAGAAGAGGTTGAACTGGTGCCGTGAGGTCAAGAAGCTGGTGCCGCTGAGAACCAACGGTAACTATGCTGTGATTTTATCAGCTTGAGCGCTAGTCACGTTTCCTTCCAATGAAACGGCGACATTAAAGTTACTTTTAAACCATTTGTATCGGTTTAGTTAATTAAACGTCAATGGTCCTATACTCTATGTAAATGCTCTATCATTCACTTCTTCTTGGGAAATGCTCAGTGTTGGGTATGTTACTCTAAAAAGTAATTAATTACTAGCTACCAATGCCAATCTTTAGTTACTGTACTAAAAAGTAGTGCATTACTTATCACTAATTACTTTCTAAATCCCAAATCAAGCTATCAACAACACACGGATAGACATGAAACTGCTTAAATTCTATAAAATAAATAATATAAAATTGCACAAAGTATTCAAAGGGATAAGGTTACATTAAAAACATATATTTTAAATCCACTTTTGTTTTAAATATAATAGTAAAAAAAAATAAAGAGTAATTCCTTACTTTACTTTTTCAAGGGAAAAGTAATACAATTAACAGTAATTAATTACTTAGTAATACATTACACCCAAAACAGGAAATGCTTCATAATATGGATGTTTTAAATAGTAATAGGCTGATATATATCGGCCAGACCAAATAATTAATCACTATTTATTTTCCTATTTTTTTGTCTGATAATCATATCTTCTTGGTCAGTTAACAAAAGTGGGTGACGCTTTTAATTTTACCGAGTCATTGTTACATGTTACATGCAGTTATTGTAATAGTAATAACTATAAATTATGCATAATTACATGCAACTAACCTTAGACCTAAATATAGTAAGTACAAGTAGCTAATTAATATTACTCGGTATTTAAATGTATAATTACAGCGTAACAAAGAAAACCTTAAAATAAAGTGTAACCCAAAAGTGATACTTCTCTTATAGTGTAAAAACTATTAAATTTATCACAGTGATTTTATATGCATCTCAAGTGCTGTTGTTATCAGAATTATAACATCTAAAGATATCGCATCTGCCATTAAAAAAGCTATATCATTAGAACACTTAAAAAAAAGCCAGTGCTTCATGGCAGACGGGAAAATCCTGCACTGTCTGTCACACGGATGTTTTTCCCCTCAGTTTGCTCTGAGGGGCCGTGCCGTGATGCTGGGCTCCAGCGAGTGTGTGTGTGTGTGTGTGTGTGTGACTGGTGTTTGGGTCAGGTCGCTCTGCTCTTCTCTTATGAGTAATGCTGCGAGGGAAACTTCTCTGTACTTGCCATTGTTGCTCCATTGTACAGTCACTATTTACAGTAACTGAAATTAGGTAAACAGAGACTACACACATCTCATGTACTCATTACGTTCATTACCATTACCATCAGTTTCATTATTTTATGCAGTTGTGATAGTAGATGTCATTTTGCCATGTCTGGTTCCTGATAGCTCATCGTTTATGTGTTCTGGTAAATTTCTTGCATTTAAAAAAAAAAATTCTGTACAGCACATATTTTTCCTCATAACGAAACTGGAATTTTCTGTTTTAAATCACACGGGATTATGAAATCGCTAGACTGGAACATGTTGTTTAAAACGGATTGCACTGATAAGACCCGTAATAGAATATAGTCTAGAGAGGAACTGGAATAAATGTAATGCTCAAATGTAACACCGCTAATAACGTAATACACAATGCAGCAGAAATGGCCATTTTAGGTGTGCTAGGCGTATGTTTCCTTCAAAACGTCTATCTGCATTTGTCTTCATTTTCTGTCCTGATGTGTTAGGAATATTTAAAAAAGCCCTTCCGCATGAGTAGAACAACTCCCTAGTTCCTGCATGAACGGTAGATTTTAGTCTGCTGTTGTATTTTACTGATTTATAAAGTGCGTCTTTGGGATTTCAAGTTTAGTCAAATAGTTTGATCAATAGTCTGGTGCTATTAAAGCAGAGGATATGTCTAAAGTTTGAGGTTGTATTTTGTACATTTACATGTATGCATTTATCCAAAGCAACTTACATTGCATTATTATTATTATTATTATTATTAGTTTTTGCATTCCTTAGGAATTGAATCATGACCTTGGCACCATTGCTGTACTGTTTGAGCTACAGGAATAAATTGTATTGATTACCATTAGTGTATATATATATATATATATATTATTTATTTATTTACTGTTAAACCCCATTGCAGTTATACAACATGAGTAACGAATGGACTAATTGATATTGATAATGAATGACTGCTGACAAGACAAAGATGTCTGAGGCAAAATTACAAAGCTTTAGTTTAAATAGTTTATGTGTACAATAATTACTCTGCCTCTGCTTGTGCATCTGATCGTATGACAGTAAAATCGGAGAATTGGACAATGTTATCATATTTACACAGTGCTTCAATCGTTTTCTTGAGGCCACACACTTCTCCTGTGACTATTATTGCTGAACGTGTTGAAAAGGATGTGGTTGTATAGCAGATGCTGTTTGTATCCAGGTTTTGTGTGTTCATTTTCTGTTCTTCATTGTGGGGTTGCTGTTTTGAATATGTAACTTCCCAAGTTACAAGTTTCACATAATTTACAGTAAACTGTTTAAATACAGTCAAGCTGAAAAATATGGTAAGCTACACTGCAAACTACTAACAAAAAGTAGCTAACTATGAAAGTATTTGAGGAGGGAATATCTTTATGTAACTCTAATGAATCAAACTTGAACAGAACACAATTTAACCAAAACGGTGATGAGCAGAAACATTACATTCAATAAGAAAAAAAGTTAATGGTTTATTGAGACCGAATGTGCAAGGACAAATTGGTAAATCTTCCATGATAGAAAGGCCAAGTTAATTAAAAACCGCAACTTGTTAAAGTCCCACTGTAGTCAGTAATTGTATCCCTAAAAACTCATCTTTGATCACTAAAATGACATAGGCCTATTTAAATGTTTTTCCTTGGATCCACTCGTTGACGATCACACGTTGATCTGATTGGTTACAAGGTAGTTTGTGACGTCAGAAACACCAGCGATTTCAAACCGTGTTTTTGAGACTGTCTTTGTTTCACTGCAGTTTTAAGCAGAAAATACTCAGCAATGCTGTCGACTTATGAATTTACACATGGTTTGTGTTAAAGCATATTAAAAACACCACATAAACAACATTAAAAGCTTGATTTTCACCACAGGGGAACTTTAACAATTTGTTACTGGAAAAACTCATTATTTTGAAAAGTGCTTCTGGAAAATGTGGTTAAGTTAGTTGTTGTTATAAGTTAGCAATACTATTTTCAGATAGTTGGAGTGTATTTTTTAATGGTGTAGTGTTATCAATTCAGATCAATTTCTTATGTTAATGAAAGTATGATTTAGAGATGATGTAGAATTTGTCGTTTTCTGTACCTAGTGTTGAAGGTCTACGGAAACTTACTCTTGTGTAACAAAAAAGAAAACACAGTACAAATAGTTTCCATATAAACCATAGACCAGTTAAAACCTCCCTCGACTTACTTTAGGAACATTTGGTCTTTTGTGTTGATAGCAGGTACAGACAAAAACCATGGCGTTGGACAATAGCACAAGTTAAAAGAACAGGAACTAGATCATATGTTCAGACTTCCCTTATCGGCCCTAGAGATGGCATGGGCACGGCACAGGCATTCCTGTACAACATCGGCCCTCCTCTCTGGAAAGTCCAGATGCTTTATATCATGGCTCTGGTGTCAAGAGGAGTCAAGGGAAAGAAAAAGTTGAAGTGAAGTCCTTACGGCGCTTAATCAGAGAATCACATACTAGGGAAATTCCTCACAGTTGTTTCACACAAGCTCGCGCGCACATGCAAATGCGAACGAATGCATTTGAGCACACATGTTGCACAACATCAGAAAGAACACATAGCCTAATCTAGGCCATGTACAAAGTTCTGCAGAGCATGCTTGTTTTTTTAGTGTTCAAGTTACTGAATGGTTAGGTTACAGTAAAGTTATTCATTTACAAAAGTAGCCTATATAAAGAGTTTTGTGACTGCAGAAAGTTCCCTATAGGTTGCCCGACATGGTCAAACTGCTGTTGGGTTTTATGAAGAGCTGATTTAATCGCTTTTGCAGAGATAAGGTCACATGTTCTGTTTTTAAATGCACACAGTTTGGATGAAACCGATATCTTTAAACTGCTTCAACAACTCTTGTGGAAATCCCCTGAATTGCTTTTATCTCATCCTTAATCTTGCGTCTTGACAAATCCAGCTGAACTAACCTTTAGGTGTAAAAGATATTGCTGTCAGTGTATGCAACAACAAAGCAAAGATTGTGTATATATATTTTTTTTTTAAATTGTAGCTATGTAACGCATGCCAACCGGTTGCTAAGGCTCTCTATGTTATGACAGTCTTGATGATTGTGAAAGTCCAAACGGGAACTGCAAGTTCCAAAGCCTTTTTGTTGATGCATGAATACCTCCTTTATGAACTTTTATGACCTGGTTTTTTTTTTTTTTTTTTTTTTTTTAAGTAAAGCCTGTCTGCAAACGTGATTATGTATGTGGAAGGTGACGCTATCCTTCAGGACATCCAATGTACAGTCAAACCAAAATTTATTCAGACAACTTCAAAATTTCTCACATTATCACAGTTTATTCGCTATAGTTTAGAAAATGGTAATAAAATACGACAAGAACTCAGTTGATATTTCACTGGTTTTGTCCGTCCTTCTGTTAGACTGTCTCTCAAATGAATTACGTTGAATATCTGTCAGCTGTTAAATTTAACTACACAATTAGATAATACCAAATTAGCTCAACCCATGCTTCATGTTGTTCAGACTGTGGTGTAAAAAGATCGCATTAGCAATTAAAGAAAAAACACTTCAGCAAAACATGATCAGCTCAAAGTGTCTGAATAATTTTTGGTCCCATATTTGTATAAATTTTACTGGTAGTCACTGTATGAAGAACTTTTGGTTATAATATGTCACAGTTTACTGTATTTTGCTCTCCTCACTTACATAAATGAACTATAGTGTCCTGCACCCACTAGTAAAAGAATATCAAAATGTATATCTGGTGTCTGAATAACTTTTGGTTTTCCTGTATAAAGGCAGACCTGCATGCTGCCATGTTTGCAGAAACTGAATGCCGATTTGTGATTAATTCCTCTGGAGCCTCAGGATAATAATGTCCTGATGGCACCACAAGAACATGCAAACAATAGACGTCATTCCACCGTCTCGGTTAACTATAAACCCAATATAGTCTGACTATGAGGAACCAACTTCTAGCCAAAATGACCTTGAATTTGGTTACATGTCGGTTTTGCCAAAATAACTTGCAAGATGTATGATATTCAAAGTAAACCGTGATTTGGTTTCATTTCCTCACTCATTTAATTTCTCTGTTATCTAATTGATGGTTGAGACCATTTTTTAGTAAATTTTTACTCACAGAGAGCCCAAATTTTGCCTTGTTTTAGCCTAGACATGAGGGCTGTGTTTGGACGGCTATTAGACGTCTTTTAAATGCAAAATTGCTTGCTGGGTTGTGACTGTCCAGAGATATAATCTGTGTTTGTGTGGTTTGGTTTAGGTGATGGGAACTGCCTGCTTCACGCAGCCTCTCAGTATCTTCTAGGGGTTCAGGACACAGACCTGGTGCTCAGAAAGGCTCTTTACGCAGTACTGAAGGAAACAGACACTAGTAACTTTAGGACACGCTTTCAAACAGAGCTTCTGCACTCGCAGGAGTTCACCCAGACTGGCCTGAGATACAGCACTTTGGTAAGCACTTCCACCTTCACTACGAACATGCAAAATTCTCCAAAACAGCCAGGCAAAAAAATCATAACATTGTCCTTTGGATTTGGACTCATGGATTTGGACTCATGGATATTTGCAATTTGTTTTGTTTCTCAGAACTGGGAGGAGGAATGGGTTAAGATTGTAGAAATGGCTTCTCCAGTGTCCAGCAGTAATGGCCTACAGTTTGACTCTTTAGAGGATATTCACATATTTGTGCTTACAAATATTCTACGGAGGCCAATTATTGTTATTGCAGGTACGTATCCGTAATACAGGAGCATTTCAATAGATTTGCACAAACACAAGTGCATCAACATGACCATAATATATGACTGATTTTAATTATTTTTTCTCAACAGACCAAGTACTTAGAAGTATGAAATCTGGTTCCTCTTTTTCACCCCTTAATGTGGGGGGGATATACCTGCCTTTGCATTGGCCTCCAGGAGAATGCTACAAATATCCCATAGTGCTTGGATATGACTCCCAGCACTTTGCACCCCTGATCACAATCAAAGATAGTGGCCCAGGTACGTCCCTAGACATTGCACTACTCTTGTTGCCTGAAAAAGTTTACGTTTTGTTCAAATTTTTTACTTAATCGTAATGGTAGAAAACTTGGTAAAGGTTTTGGCACTTGTTATGTGAACACACACACACAAAAAATCATGGACATGATTCGAAAAGGTTAAATGGTCCTGTAAAAAATAGTCACACTTGTGCTCCTCGCGGTCAAAAATGACAAACGAATGGGAGACAAATTGTATCTAGTGAAAACATTTGGTATTGCAGCCAAACAAATCTCACTGAAAGCTCATTTTTTTTGAGATATCAAGCTCAAATTTGGAACACAACTTGTTTAAATTAATGGCTTTGATTTTCTTGCAGTTCTAAGTAAAGTGTAATTTTGTTCATGTAAAAATTGAAAATAGTATTTTTGTGCAGTTTTCATAACTACACATAAAATTCTGTTCCTTTTTTAAACTTTTTTCACTTCAGCGATAATCTGCCAAGTGTCGTCTTTAAAAAGAGGTCAAACTTAAGTCTGTGCTCTAAAGCATTCAAGATTTACGACAGTTTAAGTTGGAAATGTAATTTTCAGGTCTTTGCTCAAAAAGTGTATAAATGGATTATAAATACTGCGTAAATATAATTTACTATTAAAAACATCCCCTAAAAATACAAAATATTAAATAAAAAACATTATCAAACTAAAACTAACTAATTGACGGGAATTTTTGATCAACCGTTGCTCTTAGTCGACCCAGTGTGTTTGAAGATTTGCTGTTTCTGACCCATTCAGAGATCCGTGCGGTGCCGTTAAAAAACCCGACACGGGGAGGCTTTGAGGAGCTTCGGTTGCACTTCCTGACAGAAAAGGAGCAGCAACAGAAGGAGAAGTTGCTAAAAGACTACCTAATGCTTATAGAAATCCCTGTCATTGGCCTGGGCTACGATCCCACACAGATTATCACTGCGGCCAGGTATGAGCTAAATACACTCTTTGTTGAAGTCTTGCTGTATGTTCCTCAGTGTAACCTCTAAAAAATGATGGCGCTTTGTCGTGTACCTTTTTGTATAACGGTTTTCTCCAGAGCGGCTATTAATGAACTAAATTAATACATTTTTTACAACAACAAAAAGAGACCTTACTTAATTTGGACTATGATGCTATTTTCTTCTAGAAACAAACTTTGTTGCGTTATTTTCCTGTTACCACTATGAAGCTGTTTTTAAACAATCTGTATCGTAAAAAGTGGTTTATAAATAAAGGTGACTTGACTTGACTTTAAAAAAAATCTTGAATCCATCCTCTATTAGACTTGATGAAGGCAACCTACCTGAGGATATGAACCTGATGGAGGACTACCTACAACTGGTAAACCATGAATATAAGCGCTGGCAAGAGGATAAGGAGTCATCATGGGCCCCCCAATCCCAGCGTCCCCCTCCCTTCTCAGTCTCCCAACTCTCTCTCATCGAGATCCGCTGCGCCACACCCCGATGCACCTTCTACGTCTCGGTGGACACTCAACCGCACTGTCACGAGTGCTTCGAGAAGCGGCAGGCGGGTCGGAAACCAGAGGCCATTTCCAGCTCAAATCAATCGTCATCCTCGGACCCGGAGAGCCGAGGGAGACTGGAGCGCTCAGCCCTCCCCAGCCCTCGTTCTGCTCCCCCTACGGCCCCAAGTCTAAGCCTTTACAGTGAGACTCATGCCATGAAGTGCAAGACCCCCGGATGCTTGTTCACACTCAGTGTGGAGCACGACGGGTTGTGTGAACGCTGCTTTACGGCGAGGCAAAACCGGCCCGCTGCCAACAGAGCGTCTCACGGATGGTGCCACGGTCAGTGGGCGCAAGGCGGCCGGGAACGAGAGAAGGAAACGGAGAGGGAAAGAGAACGAGAGCGAGAAAGGGACACAGAGAGATGCGTTATGTGTCGACAGGAGGTTTTTAGGATATTCAATGGTCTTTGCCCGCCCTGCATGCAGAGGACTGCTGTTTCCGAGAGAGGAGATGCCCAGCAAGAGGAGCCTTCAACTGAGGCCTCGGTGTGGGCAATGCATCGGGAGACCGAGCGCACGGGCACCACCGGACACACCTGGAAAACGCCGGCCGCCCGACCGTGTAAACGCTCCGGTTGCCAGTTCTTCGGGACGGCCGAGAAGCTTGGATTCTGCACTATATGTTATCTAGACTACCAGACAAATCACCGTAAGTGCAACTATTCACACTAAATTCTTGTAGTATCTCTCTGATGAACAAGGAAATATCATCTCTCAACTATAATCAGGGTTTGAAATTAACTTTTTCACTCACCGGCTAATTTGGTTACAACATTTTTATGTGACCTACAATGCCACATTTTTCTAAATGTCATAACCATTTGTTAACACACAAGTATTCATTACTTCAGTAAGCTCATTGTTTCTGCCTTAAATTATTACATTGTTTAAATTAATACATTTTTAGCTAACTGTGATTTGTATTTCTGTATGTACATTTCTGAAATACATAACTTAAGACACGTTAAATTGTAAACGATGTGTATTGTGAAAATAGCTCTACAAATAAATGTGAATCGAATTGAAATGTGAATTTCCGGCCATTCAGAACTTCTACTAGCCAAAAAAAAGAACAAATGTTCCAGATGAACTACGTCACAGCTTATATATATTCTGCGCAATACGCTGTATTTAAAATATCATGACGACTCACGAGTCGAGTATTTGCGCTAAATCTGAACAAATTTTGCCTACATGAACTTCCCCAGCAAAGTGAGTAAACATAATAAGTAACACGCTAAATTAGCTAGTGATTTGACAGCGTTACCCGCCACAGTTGATTATTACCCGCGGGTTGGCGGGTGTGAATTTTAAACCCTGATTATAAAGTCTCCACTTCCTTTTGGGTTCAGGAAGCAATTCATAGACATTGTGACGTCGACCACAAGAGCAAACGTGTGATTTTTGTCTGCACAGAGGCCACCCCTGCTATTGTCCAGCCCAGGCACACGTCCGAGGCGGGTTTCCAGAACTGTCCACGGTGCCGAGGTCAGGGATGCGGTGCCGAGGGAAAGGCCATGCTGGAGGGTTACTGCAACAAGTGCTTCGTGAAGGAGCAAAGCGCTAGACTCAACCAAGCTGCTAGCAGGGGCTCGAACTCCCCACCTCTTGTCACGGTAAGTGTCCTTATTTGCTGTTGTGGGGGAAGTTTGGTTCTGCTTAAGTGTTGAAGAACCGATAAAGCAACGAGCTGTGTTGTTTCTGTCCAGCGGGCCTCGAAACCACGTCCACCGCCAGCGCTCACCCAGGCTCAGTGTCGGCGCAGCGGTTGTAAGAACCTGTCCCCTGGTTGCACGGACCTGTGCCCGGACTGCATCAGCCGAGGCCAGCGAGAGGGTCGGCGTGCCCAGGCGCCCAAAGAGAAAAGCAAACAGCGCTGCAAGACGCAGGGCTGCGATCACTACGCCAATCAAGAGAAACAAGGCTACTGTAACGAATGTGACCACTTCAAGCAGATTTACCGAGGCTGACTAAACAGTTCAATGTCAAAAAGGGCCTCGTTCATCGTGCATTCTTGTGCATGCTGGCGAACACTCTTACACAAGGAACTTTGTGCCCAAAATCCTCCACCTGTCTTGGGCAGGGCCTAAAAAGCCCGGTGGTGCTGTAGAATTGGTGATTACCTCTCAACTGAAGTTTTGGTCATTTGTATCATGTGTGTGTATAGGACTTACGTGAGATGCTAGCATACAGAAACTTATGATACACAGTGACGTCTAGACACACACCTGTGGCGTCTGCTGTTTATATTGAACAGGGTAATTAATTGCAAACTTTCTTGAAAAATTGACGTGAGCATGTATAAGAATTGATCAGTTTAGAAACAAATTTGACCAAAGTTAATTTACTGAAAAGTGTCTAAGCCAATGTGCATCGCCACTGTGGACTGCAGAAAGCCAACAGGCCTTTTGGAAGTACAGGAATGAGACGTACAACAGGGTATGCAGAGACCACCGAAGGACAGCATTTGATAGTTTATTCATAAAATGTAGGTTAAGTGCCAATGAGAGCTCGCTAAGCAGAGTTCGAATTTCATTTCCTGCTGCACCATTTGATGTCTGCAAGCAGTATGAATCTGTTGCCTTTGAGAATGTTTTTGTTTACCATTGATCACTTTTTCGCAAGTTCTTCTTGCTCTTGAAACTATTTTTCACTTTTGCTTGCCTTGCTAAACTTCATATGACTTGGTCTGTTCTATTGAATGGATATGTTCATTTTTCTGTGGCTGAAAAATTCCTTAAGTGCAATGAAAACCAGATACTTGACACCTCCCCGATGAATAGAGCTGATGAAATTACAATAAGCTGAAGGGAATTGCCTTGCCAAAATAAGGACGTAAAAAAAACTTTAAGATGTCTGAAATCCCCGTTGGGATTAACAGCTAGGCGAAAACGAAACGAATCAGTCCAAACATAAACGAACCCAGGTAGGAAACGTCCGCTCCTAGATCTGTGAACTCCCTGTTTCTTGCTGTTCTTGCCCAGCCACATTCTTTTGGTTGCACTACTCTCCTTTAAACACACAATGCCTCAGTCTATTCTTTGCATATGTTTAGTATGCACAAACTGACATTCTCTATTTGAATATTTCCGAAATATCTGCAAAGACGTAAAGAGAAAAGATAGAGTTAGCTTCTGTGGCATCATTTATAAAGAAATAACTGTCCGTGTTAAACATTCCCATCTTTAAAGTCTAATATTGTGCAACCACATTTAGCTTTGTCTACTTGAGAATTAGTTTAATGTGGGCCTATACAGAAATGTGCTTTGGATAAATGATACACAGAAAATTTGCAGTCGAATCGTAAAAATTAAAGAGTGTCTACTCTTCAACTACTGGATCTGTTCAGTCAGTTCAGATCATCACAAACTTGCACAATACTTATTAATAAGCTGCTCTGGAATTAGGAATGGTACTCCTGACTTACTAGTGACATTCCAGTTATAGACCTAGACGAATATAGATGAAAAGATAGAAATTTTGTGCAACCTTTCATAGAGTATTGTATGAAAAGCCTTGTTTTTTGGTTTGTTTTGGTATTTATTCACAGCAAATATTATCTGTAATGTGTTTCAAGAATTATTTATATGTGGTCCTGGAATAAATTATTTTTAATAGAAAAACAAAAACCAGTTTCCTGTGTCTGTGTACTTTAATCTGCTTTTTTAGAGTTTGAAATACATGTTAAAACAAGAAGCACTATAAAGTGATTATTAAGCAGTGCATCAGTGTGTGACACACAACTGTATTGTATATTAATAAAGTAACATTGTTTTTGGTATTGTTAGCAAAACAACGTTACCATGCCAATGTCTTCCACTAAACAACTAGTCAGGAAACTGTGGTTGGCTGATTTCATGATGACCGCTACAGGCAGCACTATGAACAAGTGGATGATCGCAGTGCCAGATGAACAGGTTGAAATAATACACCAACAAAGTCACATAATGGCATGGGCTGAGCTGTGAGGATTACTGGCCAAAGAAAACAAACTTTGGCAGCTATCCAGAAATCATAGAACCATGTTACACAACTACTGTCCTCTTTCATTTCTCCACAATCACCTGAAAAAGTACTCAAGGCTGCTCAGGAAAAACTGCAGAATTGACCTTGTGAAAGCAGCCAAAGAGATTCCCAGGTGGAGGCAGTGCAGATGTCAGCCAAGAAAACCACTTAGAATGCAAAAAATCGAGTGACAATTGAGATCTCTACATAAGGGCTGCTGTCAACATCCAAAATATCAAAGTATAGGAAGGGAATGATTTCTAACAGGAGATATAGGGTGCTTCTCAATACTCAAATTGATGCTTCCTCGTTTCCTCGCTCCTCTGTCCTCCATCCTATGACCCGGAAACTGAACGAATTCAGCCATCTTTGAGGACATCTCAATTCTCTGATTGCACCACGAGGAACAAGGAGGATGCATAGGTGTATCCAATAGGGAAGTCTTTCTTGTCGAGAAATCTGACTGTCACATCTGTCACAATAATTTTAATTTTAATTTTACTTTTTCAGCTTAAATAAACCAAATATGACACATATATCAGCAGTCTATCTTGCTTTATATTTATTAATTTCTTAAATAACCACACTCTAACAACTTGAGGGCAGCTAATGATGCTTTGAAATGACACTCGAGTGATCAAGGATATTCCAATATACAATTAAGTTTTCCTTCCATTCCTCCGTCCTCATTTTCTTTCCTTGCAGCCTTCCCTTGCATCCTACAGGGGGTGAAGCTGAGAAGCGAGGACAGGAAACGAGAATGCACAAAGAATAAGAACTGAGACACACCCATAGCTCTGGCCCTGGTAATGGTGTGACCAACTGCAAGGGTTGAAACCGTGGTCCAAACCCAAAGCTGCAGCTGAGTCTGGGTGCCAAACACAACCACCCGAGTCTGAAACACAAGGTTATCCCTGAGGGAAAGCTCCCTTGGAAGTACTGCCAGAGGGTTCAGGAGTACAGAGAACTGTGGCTTTCCTGGCTGATCATTCGAGGATCCTCAAGGAGCACCTTCTTCTTGCACATGAAGGTTCTATGTAATGTCAAAGACTATAGAATAACAAAAGGTGTGTCACTCTTATTGTTTTGAATGGGGAAAAGTGCAAAGCTCAATATGGCAGAATAAGTCCCGCCTTCTAAATAAGTCATCACGTCACTGCAGCCGCTAGAAGCACCGGTTCCTATAGAAACAATCAGACGCACGCTTTCACTGCGCATTAGCTTGATCCAGCCTAAAAAAAATATTTTCTGTCATGATTCGAGCATTTAGAAACAAAATTTATGAGACATTTGTTGTCAGATTTCATTGGTGATTTCAAATATGAAATTTAATCATAAGTTTGGCAAATAGTTTTGGAGAATTTGATGTTTCCCAATTCAAAGAGATGGAAGCTGCACTTGCATGCCTGAGAGGCGTTTCAAAGATGGCCGCCGAGTGAAATGACTTGTCTTAAAGGGACTTTGGTAATGTTCCCCGCAATGGAGGCATCCACGCAAATAACCGCCACCTGATTGTATGAACCCAGAGGTACCATTCTCAACCAGTCATGGTATACACTAGGGTAAGAATCCTTCTTATGTAAGAAACCTAAGGTTCTTTGTGCCAACTTTATGGTTCAGGTGGAAAACTGTCAAGGTGTGTCAGACCTTGTTCATGGTAGTCTGCTAGGACTTGACTGAAAAGCATTGTTTGTAGTCCTGCCATTATTTCCGTGACTTTCCGTTACTCGGTCCCACTTGAACCGCAGTGGGAAGTGAACTCTAACAAGGACGCTAAAGATTGCACCAGCTAACCTCTGATGCTAGCATGCCTTTTGAGACCAGGGGAGTGAGGTTTACAAGCACAGCTCTGACCTTTGACCATTACACTCACACCCCTAAATGTCATTCCCATCCGGGTCACGGCACCAAATGTAACCAGTCCTACTTGACCCGCTCTACATGGGATTCGTACTGGGTGAAGACGGGCGCGCTAACAATGCTAGCATGCCTCTTGAGACCAGGGGAGTGAGGTTTACACGCACAGCTCTTACTTGCCTTCATCCGTTACACTCACCCCCCTAAACCTCACTCCCATCCGGGTCACGGCACCAAATGTGTGTTACTTGACCCGCTCCAAACAGGATTCGAAACGGGCGAGGCAGGCGCGGTTACAATGCTAGCGTTTTAACAATGCTAGCGGTTACAACGCTACACTTCTGATACACACTCTAAGAGGTTGACCAATCAGAGCAGACTGTGTTTTTCGGAAAGGTGGGCTTTAAAGAGACATGAACTAAACAGAGGGTGAAAGAGATGATGCAGTATGTACAGTATGAAAAAAATAATGTTTCCTGAACTATATATCATGTACATGTATTCTAGCAGACCCCAAAAGTAATATTATGAACTTGTAAATGAGCTTGGGTACTTTAAGTATAGCAGTGACTGGTGGGTAAATTTCACTTTCTACTTCCTGTGAAGTCATGTATCGATGTTCCCTTATTCCCTATGCCTTTTGCACTGAACATGTATGATTCCTTTAGATTGGAATCTCACTTCAGATGGTGAAATACCCTATGAAGTCCACTACAACCACAATATATAAATACTATAACAGGCTTCAGCTATCATAAAACAAAAAAAAATTCCACTAGTCTGTAACTCTGCGTCTTACCATCAAGAGGAACGAAACAGAAACATACGCTTATTTCCAAACTATTCTGATGCCAAGTGAGAATGATTTTAAAAAAAGAATGGCTGAAGCGTTGTGTGATTAAATAAGTCTCCATTTTGTGCTTCAACACTCAGTGTTGAGTTCATCATAAAAATCATATATTTTAGTACCTCTGCATTGATGGTATCATTTTTGACTGACTCTAAATATAGAGGCTGGTAAAACCTTGCATAAACCCAGGGTGAATTTTGTGCCATTAAACCGTGCTATTCCGTCACAGGAAGTTTTGTGGTTGTGGGTTACAACATCACTATCTTTGTCTTTTTTGACTGCTTAAAACTTTATTGCTCTTTCTAATAATGTGAGTCTGAAAGTCAACTTGCAGTCGTTTCAGTGGCCAACACTCAAATAGCTCGAGAAGTAGGCAACCCCCAAACCCCCTCACGAACTCTAGTGACTCACAGCTGGAAGGAAAGAGTGTATGAGAGAGGGAGGGGACATTTTGTGTGGGGAAGAGGTGACATTTCAGTGATGCGGGGGGAAGGGACCGCTTAAGTGTGGGCGGAAAGTTAACGCACAACCTGTAGTGTGGCTCTCTGAAAATAGCATGCATGCAAAGTGTCACGCTTGTAATAAAAAGTGCAGCCTACACATGCTGATTCTTTCATAACTTGAGCATTTTTGATACCGTGCAGTTCCAGGGCACTAAATGTTTCGGTCAGAAGAACATAAAATATTGTGATAGTGTCAGGGTTCTGTCACTTCTGTCTAGTCTATTTCTTGGTTTTGTGACAGAGCCCTGGCATTCCTGTTTTGTCTTGTCTGTGCCTTGTTTCATGTGCGTTCATGTCTCATTTTGTGTTAGCACATGGCTTGTGATTTGTTTTACTGGCCATGTGTTTGTGTTCAAGTCATGTTTGGTGTGAGCACATGGCTTGTCATGTGTTTCCTTGTGCCATGTGCTCTCCAGTCAATTGTCTAGCCCCTCCCATCTTGTTACCTGATTGTTGGTTCATTTGCCCCACCTGTCCTCCCTTGTTACCTGCTTTGTTTGCTTCCTATTTATTCTCCTTGTGTTTGCAGTCCTGTGCTGTTTCATTGTCGTATATATGTCTCATCTACATCGTGTGTTTCCCTCAAGTCAAGTCAAGTCAAGTCAAGTCAAGTCAAGTCAAGTCATCTCCCTCGGGGTATTTTATTTTTATTTTTTTATTATTAATAAAAGCTATTTCTTCTGCGTCTGAGTCCTGGCCTCATCTCCTCTACCCCAAACCCTGACAGATGCATTCGACAACAAAAGTCAGTATAGTTCTTGCCCTAAACCGAGAGTTGTTCTTGTTGTCCTAAACCGAGAGTTGTTCTTGTCCTAAACCGAGAGTTGTTCTTGTCCTAAACCGAGAGTTGTTCTTGTCCTAAACCGAGAGTTGTTCTTGTCCTAAACCGAGAGTTGTTATTGTTAGCTAAAACAAAAACTAAAAACATTTAAAACCTTCGTAGCTTAAAATATTTTTTTTTTTAAAACACCAATTTTTAAACATTTTTAAATTTGAAAACAGATTATAGCCTAAGTTAGAGCTGTACAATTAGGCTAATTGCTCAAACATGGCGATCAAGATTCAAAACCCCACGCGATCTCATTAATCCTTTGATTACGATCACAGCGAACCTGTTTTGGCTCTGCCGCTGATCCAGAGAGAGCAGTTGTCATGTCTAGGCATGAAAAGACACAATATTGCTAGTTCTGTGTTTCAAATCTCATATCATCACATAAATCCCGGGATAAAAGTTTAGGTTACACTTAACTTGGTTACACTTTTTTTTTTTAAATGTCATTGTTACAGTGTAATTAAGTACTGAGTAATATTAAGCAACTACATGTACTTATAGGGTTTGGGTAGGCAATGCATACAATTATGCATAATTTACTGTTATTACTATGGTAAGTACATGTAACATATGTAACAAGGACACTGTAAAATAAAGTATAACGAAAGTTTATAATATATATATAATATATACACTGATGTAAATACATGGTTTATATCCGTGTATAATATATACACGGATATAAACACTGATGTGAGGTTTTATAAGCACATTGTGCAGTCGGTTGTTTTTATCTGTGATGAAAACGCAATTAAACATGTCAAAATTGTGCAGATATAATATTTGGCCAGGCTGTCAAAAACAAGAGAGAACCAACAAAATATTAATAACTGATTATGCTGTAGTCAATGTTTGCTTTTTCCTTTGAGCTTTTTGGGGGGGTTTTTCACCTAAAAAATGTACATAGTAAAATAAAAGCTGTGGATAGTTTTCCTTTTTTGCCAAATAATTTTGTCAGATAAATACATTAACCCAGCTTAGTGATTTGTTCTTCTCTCATAACGAAAATATTTCAAAAATATAACATATTTTCACCATATTTTGATGGTTTAATCAAATTTGTTGGGTCATTAAAAACAAATTTCCCCTTCGGACATCACTTTTGGTCACTACTGTACAACAGACATATATACGATACTAATCATTCCCATAACTGTTGAATTGTGAATCTTAAGTGTGTTTGAGTAAGTGATAAAGAAACTGAACACAGAAAATCACCACGCAAGGAAAGAAAAAAAAAGGGAAAATTAAACAAAAACCAGGATGCTGGTGGATCCTACAGTATATTTTCTCATCTACTCATCTAACTAGCAGGAATGGAGAGGGAATTCCAAGTCTGTTCATTTATAATGGTGTAAATTTGACTCGATCTCATGAGTCATTTTTGTAGAACAGGAAAAGTTCCAAGATGATCTGTCACCTCGGGTGCATTCCAGGAAAGTTTCCTGAAGGCTGAAGCTCAAGGCCGTCAAAATGACAGAAAATCTACACCTGTTTTTTGTTATTGTTGTTACAAACTATTTTTACGTGTTATTTTAATACTCCACAGTAAACAATAATACTAATTTATCAATTTACTATGATATAATATACATACCTAAACACACACACACACACACACACACACATATATATATTTAATATATATATATACATACATGTGCTGGTCTTATAATTAGAATATCATCAAAAAGTTGATTTATTTCAGTAATTCCATTCAAAAAGTGAAATTTGGATATTATATTCATTCATTACACACAGACTGATATATTTCAAGTGTTCATTCCTTTTAATTTTGATGATTATAACTGACAACTAATGAAAACCCCAAAATCAGTATCTCAGAAAATTAGAATATTGTGAAAAGGTTCAATATTGAAGACACCTGGTGCCACACTCTAATCAGCTAATTAACTCAAAAATCCTGCAAAGGCCTTTAAATGGCCTCTCTCTAGTTCTGTAGGCTACACAATCATGGGGAAAACTGCTGACTTGACAGCTATCCATAAGACGACCATTGAAATCTTGCACAAGGAGGGCAAGACACAAAAGGTAATTGCTAAAGAGGCTGGCTGTTCACAGAGCTCTGTGTCCAAGCACATTAATAGAGAGGCGAAGGGAAGGAAAAGATGTGGTAGAAAAAAAGTGTACAATCAATAGGGATAACCGCACCTGGGCTCTCATAATACCTGAGCAGTGCAACAGACGGATCGACATGCCACGCCGCATTGCTGCAGTAATTCAGGCAAAAGGAGCCCCAACTAAGTATTGAGTGCCTTACATGCTCATACTTTTCATTTTCATACTTTTCAGTTGGCCAACATTTCTAAAAATCCTTTTTTTGTATTGGTCTTCAGTAATATTCTAATTTTCAGAGATACTGAATTTGGGATTTTCATTAGTTGTCAGTTTTAATCATCACAATTAAATGAAATAAACATTTGAAATATATCAGTCTTTGTGTAATGAATGAATATAATATCCAAGTTTCACTTTTTGATTGGAATTACTGAAATAAATCAACTTTTTGATGATATTCTAATTATATGACCAGCACCTGTATATATAAGTCATTGGTCTCTTTTGAGTAAAAAGCTTTGGTCTAGTAGTGTGATGTCAAATTCCGCAAACAAAACCGAAAGTTTCTCACGTGTTTAGCGGCCAAGAGCCTGATACTGGGAATAGGTGTGATTTGCATGATCACGTCATGTCGTGAGGCCTTTAGTGCCCTCAGTTCATGCGCTGACTCATTCTCTACCAGCAATCTATAGGATAGATCCCGTAAATTTCATCATCGTTGAGTAGTGATTTTAGCAGCCCCACAGGGGTTGCCCCCAAAACTACAGGCTTGAGTCGGAGTCGAGTCAGTTAAAGCATCGAGCTGAAGTGGGGGTGTGGACTCGAAGAAGCTATAGGAAACATTCAAGGGGAAATCACTTCTCAGGTGTTTTCTTTTTCTTTTGTAACTTTTCAGTAAGTTACTGTTTTGACTCATGATTCAAAAACCCACCACCCAACACGCTAAAAGGCTAGACAATGTTCAAAAGGCATAAATGGTAAAAATGCTTTGATTTCATAACAGGGGTGTGGATGGAATTACCTGGATGACAAAATTCTAAACATTCAAAACATTGTTTCATTGCATGGAATTGATACATATTGTGGAATGTGGCTCACTAGAACCTTTTAACCTGCTGTAACTCAAAATACAAACCTATTTTACTGGAATGGTTGTAAAATGATCATGCTCTGTTTGGAATAGGAGATCTCCAGACCCTTCAGTATAGCTCAGAAGATCATAAACGTCATTCATCACTCATTAGGGGTATGATTAGGTCAGAGCAACATATTACAAGAGTTTTAAAGCAAGATATTTTTAACACATACAGAAATTGGGTTAAAATTAAATGATCATTTATGAATGACATATCTCAAGCTCACTTAATTAATTTAGCCTATCTAAAATCTTTTTAAAATTCAGCTTCTCGATGTCGCTGTGGAGAGACAGGATGTGGCATAACGAGTTTGTTCTTCCTTTATCGCAGTGTGAAGAAGAGCTAAGATACACTCCAAGAGTGTGACCGGCCGATCTCACACTCATTTCCTCTGTGTTGGCAAAAGTCGTTTAATTCATTTTCCATTGACATTCATATCCTGTACTTTAAAAACACAGCAGTTTGCGTAAGTAAAGGGAAAATAAAAGAGGAGTGATGTTTGCTAGTCAACAGGTATAAAGAGGTGAGGTGACATCATTCATGGACAATAATCCAGACACAAAGAAAGATCTATGCAGATGTTTGTATATGATATGCTGCCATCTAGTGGTATTATGATAGATGTGTGCATAATACAGCTCAGTAAACTTTTTAAGTCTTAAGTCGTGTCTAACTCTAAAGAATGTAAAACTTCCATAATTTTGTCTTTTATTCTTAGAAATAGGAATAAGTCTCATGCATGAATGTTAATACATCTTTAAGGCATGATCCCCGGAGGTCGTAGCATTACACGGAGAGAGACTGAATGTGTTGGAACCAAGTAATGACGACATTGGAGTTGTTGACATTTCGTAGTGCATTTCCCCTCCTTTTATCTTTCTTTTTTACCTTTTCTTCACGTGTGGGGATTTTGAAGTCATGTAGGCTAATCTTTCAGGTGTCATCATTACTCCAGCAGGAGACGTCGAGTGACTGTTTTTATAAAGAATCATTTTCATTCAAACAAAAACAGCCTAACAATGAATCTGACTTTAAACACGAATGTTTTTTTTATTTACTTTAACCTCCTCAGACCTGGTGTCCACATACGTTGACATCACATTTTTGGTTGTGTGCAGCATAATACTTAATTCTGTGTAACTGGAACATGTTTTTCACAAACGAGGACACTTACACTGCCATCCTGTGGCGTCAGAAGATAATTTTTTTTAACATAAATAATTTAAAGATGGCGGTGAACACAGGTCACATGTCACGCAGCCACACCAGACCAAAACGTTCACAAGGTAAAAAATCTAATAACATTTCATCGTTGATTCTTGTTAAGTTATGCATAATAGTGTTGTATCATTAAAATGGCATGCACTTTTGACAAACTTTTGTAACAATAAAGATTTACTATGCTGCTAAAGTTGATGTCCACATATGTGGACAATGGGACTTAACTTCGTTGAAACTGTATAAGATGTTAGCAAAAAATGAAAATTTGTAGTTGTATTGAGCTTCGTGACGCACACTGGCTCACTCACTCGAGCGCACACACACGCACACCCAACGGGGCTTCAGTCACGTTCGCGCGCGCGCACACACACACACACACTCTCTCGCTCGCTCGCGATCACTTACACACACACACGCACTTGCTCACTCACTCGCGATCGCTTACACACACACACGCACTTGCTCACTCACTCGCGCACACACACACACACACACACACACACACACACACACGTGCTCTGTTACACAGGTTCAAACCTCCAGGGCCTCAATGGCTGAGACCCAGGCGAGAGTGCACTCTGGCTGGGGAGTGAGTTCAATCTCCACCGTGGTGGATCTCTGAAAAACATGAAAACATTGAGCGCGGCACACACACACACACACACACACACACACACACACACACACACACACACACACACATTCTCTCTCTCTTGCTCACTCGCTCGCGATCGCACACACACACTTGCTCACTCCATTCAGAGCTCAGAGCTCCATGCTACTCAGACCTCCCTGGCCAGCCAGGGAGGGTGGCCCGTACTGGGCCAGAGTCAGATTCGCCAGCCACCCCTGGAGCTCCGTCTGTAGCAAAGACGGTCCTAAAACGGACCTTCGGGATTTTGTAGAGGAGGTGGAGCAGCCTTCCTGGGAACGAATCAAGCGCAAATGCTCATGGCGGGTTTGACTCCGGAGTCAAGCTTTTAAAAATTACAAAGTCCAAAAAGTTGCGGTGGTCTCAAAGTTCGAGGGCCTTCAAGGCATTGACGCAAGCCTGAGAGAGTACAATCTGGCTGGTCTCCACCGTGGTGGAGCTCTGAAAATCAGAAAACCTCCAGGAAAAGACGGGCTGATTTTTCTGAAAAGAGCATCCCAGTCATGGCGCACCTCTCCTGGGCACGAATAAAGCCCATGGTGGGTTCAGGGGCAACAGTTACACAGTCTTTCCCACCGGTTAAGTGTGATCCACTGTTCCCACATATAAAAAGAACATTCCTAGTTTGGAGAAGCAGAAGTTTTGGAGTGTTACAAAAAAGAAAGCAAAATTTAAATTTTTTTGGGATATGTTTTTTATTTGGATATTATATATTATTATGGATATTATATTTTATTATTATATTTATTTTGTTTTTCCATATCAATGTTCAGAAGTTATACATGCAAAAATAACAACGAAAAATGTTCAGGCACAGTTCTCAGGCACAAAATAAAAGATGCACTTTGTTACACAATGGTGTCTTGATTTTTTTCTGTGAATACAGACCCAGTGTCCACATATTTGGACATCATTTTTTTCAAAAAGTGCTTCATGTTCAAAGATAATATCTGGTTATTATATCTATATGGTCCCCCCCCCCCCCCAAAAAAATCCGTGAAATTCCCTAAAATATCAGTGACACCATTAATCTGGTTGACGAGTGGTTATTCTCTCTAATAAAGTAAGGTTTTTTTTTATTATAACACCCTCACCGACACTCTCTCCATAAATATATCGTTATCAACACCTGCTATAATTATTTTAGTAGCACCATACCAGTAGATCAATGTAATAAAAACAAATATAGGCTACAATATAATGAAGGGCATGCATTTCATTAAAGCATTTTATTATATATTTGTAAAAATAGTTCACTAGCTCAAAGCACATTCATTTATATTCAGTATAGGTAAGATGGCCCAAATAAATGTACAAATATTTCAATTTATTTCCTATAATAACACATTGGCTGATCGATCATCATTCTGCATATAATAAACCGATATCTAAAAACAATTTTAAAGTAAATACACATTGTGCTTAAGGGGGGCATTTTCCCCCATGTTACCCTATACAATATATATATAAATATATATATATATATTGTTGTCCATTAGCAGGGCTTTTCAAACTTGGGTCTTCTAGAGCGGTTCTCAAACAACTTTTCAACATGTTTAAAAAATTATTTAAAATAAAAGTAAGACTAAAAAAGAGCTTCTTTAAAAAAAAAAAAAAATGATTAATTCACCCCCACACTTCTGAATTGTAAAATGTGATTATCTTTATTTTTAATTGGGTATAATCATTAGTAGAACTAATAATGTATTTATGTATATCCAAAATAATATATATTGAATTGACATCGAAGTCAAATCGCAAGCTTATAATTCGAATCATGAAGTTTGTGTTATTCCTACAATAAGCTGAACTGAAATTTGGCAGGCAGAATGTGAAGTCTGTGTGTGAGCTTGAGGAATGTGAACAGGAGACACGCATGGTGTCAGTTTGTTCTCTTTCTTTTGTTGTTGTGTCCTCAGTTAACCGGTCTACAGTTGACTTCAGGACTCCATGTGCCAGATGGTGCACTGTTTAGACAGTGACAGAGAAGTGAACAGACCGGGTGTGTCTCTTTCTGACTCATCTTCAGCAGAAAACACACTCCTTTGTCACTTTTAAGTTGTATTTACACTGTACTTTTGGCGTACTGTAAAGAACATTTCCAACTAATCAGAAATGAAGGTTATTGCTGCAAGCAACAGGGATTCATTTACACTAAAGGTGAAACAATAACCAGATTTGTCTGCTTATAGTATCCCAGTGGCAGGATTGATAACCCTATCCCAAATGATCCTCAAAACATGACACTCCTATACCTAAATATATATATATATATACACTTAGATAGACAAGAACAGCTTGTGATTTGTCTTGTTGTCTTTAGTTGTTTGATTAAAGTTATAGAGATGGCAGCAGGAATATTAGGCTGCCGATTAGGCTAACTATATTTGTAATGTAATTTTATTTATAAAGTGCAGTGTTATTTTACATTTGTTTAGTTTCTGAAATCTACTGAAAATCTTAAAACACTGTTTATTTAAATCGTATCTTTGTTCAGTTGTATCTATTTGTACAATTGCTAATTTGTTTGTTCTTTTTGATTACTGAATGTTTACTTGTCTTTAATAATGCTTGAAATGTATAGTTGTGTTTGCTATGGTATTTTAAATCCTTGTGTAAGTGTTCTTTAGCCTGATTATTTTTGTTCAAGGTATTCAGCTACAATGAAATGTTTTGCAAAAAGACTTGTGAATGATATATACATACATACACCCCCCCCCCCCCCCCCCCTCCTCCTTATTTGTGTCGAATATTCAGATTAGTTAAAATTCAAAGATACCCAACACTGGCTGCATAAACAGGCAGAACTAACTTTCATTTCTTTAAAAACATTTGATTGTCTTAATAATAATAATCCCTTTTATTGAAGATTAGTTTACAATTCATATCACAAACAACCACAAATGACAAAGTGAAAAATCTGAATCTAATAAAACACTTAAAAAACTACAATGTTGCATAGTTTACCAGCAAAGTATATTTTTTTATCTATTGATTTTCTTTTCTGCATACACACCAAGCTGAGTTAATTGAATTGAACAAGGCATAAACGCAGCAAGATCTACACAAATTCAAAGCAAAGCAAAGCATCAGGTTTCTGTTTATCCACTTGCTTACCTATTGTGCTGTAAAAATATCTGAAACTCTCCAAATACACTTTGACCAGCCAAACACAAAACACACATTCTTAGCTGACAGTAAGAGCACTTTAGGGAAGGCCGACATGGAATGACACATTAATAAACAAGTACAGGTGCATCGTAAAAATGCTTACTTAATGTTGATATGTAGAGATGTTCAAGAAATATACAAATCCATTACAGTTTTCATTTTACAGTGTAAAATTCAATAGAAATCAACCTACTTTCAATTACCTTCTCAGCTGTATTAATTTTATTACGTCTATAATTACAATGAATGACAATGTGATGGACAATGTAACTTTCTAAAATGTATAGAGAAAAGGTGTAGTTTCATGACCAATCTGTGCTGAATGACATTAAAAACAAAGCATCAAAACCCAATCGGTTAGTGAATGAATATGAATATGAAAATGAAAATAAAAGGTAATTGCATTAACCTGGAAGGTTAGTTTGGAGAAACGACCACAGTTTGGCTGCACATCACAGCCCTTATCAAAGTCAGAACTGTCCTAGGGTTGCTTTGGGGAAATGACAATGCTTTCGGAGATCTGTGAGCATTGAGCTTTAGTCTTGGGTGACTTAACATTGTCCTTTATGAGAGGTTTGGGGCTTTCAGGCAGAGTTGTAGATGTAATTTGGCTTCGTCATCCCGGCAAGCTCGTCTTCGTAGCGAGGAAGGCAGCAGAAGATGATCCCGCACCCGAGCATCACGATTGTAGCGCCCCAGCCAAAACCGTACGCCCACGTGTAGTTATAATAACCTTCATAGATCAGCTCGTTGAACATGATGGGGTAGATGATCAGAGCGATTATCTGCACGATTACTGTAAGGAGAGAAAGCATTGTCACTCAAATGCACTGCACAATTTTTAGACAAAAAAAATCTAAGTTCAGTTAAAGCGACCTAAAAAGTATGTGGACACTTAAGTCATACCATTTAAAAATGTTTAAATGTCATTATTTTTTGGGATGCACCAACATGAAAATTTTGTCCTGTACAGATAATTCTTTATATTTGAAAGCCGATATCGGATATATTGGTCAATATACATCTAATTTCAAATTTTTATATAATTTTTGATAGCCTTATTACAAAAACAAAAGTCGCACTATTAAAAGCCATGTTCCAAACAAACAATTATAATGATATATATATGCAGGCTATATGACAGACTTGTACTGCACATCTTGCACTTTACTGTATTTTCATTTTTTTTTAAGTGATTCCAATCATATTTCAAGAAATTCAAAACCATCATGGTGAACAGTGCACATCTGAAGGACATAATCCATCATTTATCAGCTTTAATATTTTCTTATCGGGCCGATAACGATAACATTAAAAATGAACATATATCGGCCGATACCGATATGGTGGCCGATATATCGTGCATCCCTAATTATTTGACTAAATACTAAAGCAGGTGGCATTTATTTGAAAGACGGACAGTACAAGCACACTTTTAGGCTTCAAATGATAAAACCTTGGTGTTTACAACCGTGACAATGAGCGCTTATCAGGATCAACCAAACGCTGGGTGTTCAAAAGTATGTGAAGTTCGTGGCACCATTTTTGCAGTAAACTTGCACAACGTTCTTGAAAGAATCATTTATTATTCAAGCACGCCGGTCTGTTATTGTGGGGACACCAACTTTATATTTTCACACCTGAACATGACGCGGAAACAAAACAAACTGCGACTGGTTGCTTTACATGTTAGTCAAACGTCTTCTTGGCCAATGAAAGCTGCGATGGAGTCCAGACCTTCTGCCATTAGTCTGAAGATCTGGATATATGAGACTAAACATTAACAGAAGACTACTGTTCATTTGATGAACTACACCTGTGGTTCCTCTGCTACGACACCTGTGTGTGACCTTGAGGGAACTGTTACAACCCCAAATTTAAAATCAAGGTGTGTATATTGATTGAACGGATTGACCCGTTGGTTAGATTGATCGGGTGTGTATCATTTATCGACTGGTAAGAACAGAAATAAGCTTGTCTGATTTACAGGCATTTAATATTCATAATTCAAGCATAGAACAGTTTGAGGAATGCAGGAAAGATGAGCTGATCGCCAGTCATGATCCAGGGGCCGTTTACACGACACTGTTTTCAGCTAAAAGCAGAAAACGTTGTGCGTTTTGGCCGTTCATTTAAAAGGCAATGCTGTTTTGGGGGCCTAAAAATGGTTACAAAGTGCACGTTTTTGAAAACAATATCATTATCCTCTATGTGTAAACTACAAAAATGGGAATTTGTGAAAACTAAGACATCATGCGCATGCATGTGACGTGTTCAGTCTATAGGAGCGTAGCGTTCCTTTTAAAAAGTGACATCGCCATCTACTGGCCTGACAGCAGAGTACAGCGCTTTTAGTCGTTTCGCGGATCCGTGTGAACGAGGATCGTTTCGACAATATTGTTGTCTGTACAACTGAAAAAAATGGCTAAATGCTCCAACAGGTTCTTGATATATATGCAATCTGTTCCTGCCCATAAACATGTTTAATCAGTAGCTTAAAGCACAACTCAATGAACCCATCATCAATGGGAAGGACGGGCGTAACTGAGTGTTGCAGAGACATGCGAGTGAAGCCAAGCCCTGTTTGGGTGTGTGGAAACTTTCACACAGGGCTGTGTCTGACGCTTCAAGCCACAAACCTGTAATCTAATCTAAAACTCAGAAATGAACTATTGCTCAAACAGCCAGTTCACACACGTTTCATTGTAAACGTTTAGTATCATTGAGATACTAATATATGTTTTTAATCAATATTTTCACAACAGCTATTATTTTTATATTTCCGTTTTAACGGTAATTTAAAGTTTTGATCATTTTGTTGTCTGTTTTTGTAATTTGTATTAGTTTCTGGGTTTTATTTTTAGTTTTTTTAGTACATCAACATAAATTACTTGAAAATGAGAAATGTTGCCTTGGCTTAGTTGAAATAAAATAAGTTATTAAATATTAAGTTCTCAGTTGACATCAAGTCAAAATAAAATAAGTTATTAAATATTAAGTTCTCAGTTGACATCAAGTTAAAATAAAATAAGTTATTAAATATTAAGTTCTCAGTTGACATCAATTTAAAATAAAATAAGTTATTAAATATTAAGTTTTCAGTTGACATCAAGTTAAAATAAAATAAGTTATTAAATATTAAGTTCTCAGTTGACATCAAGTTAGAGGGTTTTTTATGGTTTAGGTTTTAGTTAACTATTATAGTTTACTTGTTCATCTGAACAAGTGAACAAGTGTATAGTATGGGCGAGAGCGAGAGCCTGGTTTGTGATGGCAACACACTGACACTCGATCCCATGGCAACCGCAAAACAAAAGTCACGTAGTAGAGGGCGGAAAGACCGAAAACACCAATCCTTTACAAAGCAATGGTGTGTCTTTAAACTCTCCTCCCCTTAATGACGAGTTCTTACTTGTCTCAACTTATTTGGGATGATTTCTGCTCTGTATTGTTTTAAATTCTGACCTAAAGTAAACTCAGTATAGCAGAACCTGTAATGCTTTCGGTAAGTAACTTTGCAACTACATGTCAACTAACTCTCATTAGAGTATCAGTAGACTGTTTGGGTTAGCATGTAGTTGCAAAGTTAGTTATAGTCAGTAGATCTAGTAGATGTCTGTTATTGAGCATCAAAATAAAGAGTTAGCAGATATTAAGCAGAGAGTCTACTAATACTCTAATGACTGCTAGTTGACATGTAGTTGCAAAGTTACTTGAAGTTAGGAGACTGTCTAAAGTGGACTATCGAAATAAAGTGTTACAGACATTTCTCTGGTCCAGGTTATAATAGTATAAAATAAAATGCGAAAACAAAAATGTAAAATTAAGGCAACTTTTCTCATTTTCATTTAGTTTATCTTGAACTAAAAATAACTAAAAATAAGACGGAAAATAAAAATGAATTAAAAACTACATGGGTGTATTTAAAAAAATTAAAAATGGCAGAAACAGAAATGCAAACAACAATTTTAAATGAAACATCTAACTATTAATAAAAACTGTAGTAGTATCTCAAACACTGTTGCGTTCAGTTTTATACCGCCCAGCCCTACATCCACGTATTATCTTTGATCTTTAATATCTACAAACCATTCAATTCATCACAGACAAAGTGAAGGAAATGATCCTCCTGTTGAATTTCCTGGGAAAGAGACTCAAAACCCACATGGACTGGAGACGTGGAAAAAACAACTCATATTATGTCGAGTTTTGGCCGATATGAAGGTGTCTTCAGCCCTTATTCCTTGATTTCCAACAGACTAAATAGCAAAGAAAGTCTCTTACCAGCCAAAATAATCAGGCCTCCAATGACAAGCAGCAGGTCGATTCTGAGGCTACAGCAGAGAGCCACGACTGAGATGAAGAAGGCGATGATGAGGATGATGAGGCCTATGATCATCAGCGCAGCGACCGCCTGAGCCCATGCTGGAGGGACAACCACAACAACACTTTATTCAAATTCAAAATTGCTATATTGGCATGACTGCAAATAATACAAAATTGCCAAAGCTTGGAAAACATAATAATATTAATAATAATAGAAGAATAAAATATTATAACTTCACATAAATTTAAATAAACAGTGTAACAAATTAGAACATGTGTGAACTTTATGACAAGCTGCTTATTGGTTTCATTACGTTCACACTATTGGAAAACTGTACAAATGAAACAGCACAAAACCTATTAGCAGGCTAGGAGCTGGTTTTAACATTTTTAAAAACAAATTATACAAAGGCATCATGTGTTAAATGAGACATTGTTAATCTAAACAACTAAACAAAAGGAGAAACTCCTGTGTACCTCATCACTTTCTTTCAATTAATCAACATGAGGAA
This sequence comes from Siphateles boraxobius, assembly GCF_051911475.1. Lineage (NCBI taxonomy): Eukaryota > Metazoa > Chordata > Actinopteri > Cypriniformes > Leuciscidae > Siphateles > Siphateles boraxobius. The sequence continues at coordinate 282,723 of NW_027508725.1, forward strand.
GTTTAAAGAAAACACACGAGGCGATGTTCAGTGCTAGGTTTAAAGTGGATGGTTACACATTAACAGACATACAGCAATGCTTAACTAGTTTCACTCTGAATCAGTTTCAGGACTTGTAGAGACAGCGCTTCACGCTCAATAGAGGAATGTGTTTTTGCTCCACGAATTCTGAGAATACAGTCACACCCCAGGAGGACGGGTGTGGTCGAGTTTGAGAAAAATTATGATTGATGCGACTTGTGTATTGTGGTCTGACTCCATATCTAGTCAACTCATCACTCTCTTTCATGACACTTGCATGACTTGAGCTTAAATAAATATGAAGTGCTAACCTACGAAGTGGATTAGTGCATCACAACATATAATATTCTCCATCTATGAATAATTTAGACGCATTGTTGTTCATGAAAAGGGTTGTGGCATGATATACCTACATCAAAATGCTCCATAAACAGTAATGGAGAGTCAGTTTATTGTCAGGCCTTAGTTTAGACATGCTATATTGGTAAAATAATGAAAATAACAAAAAAGTGGCAGGTTTTGCCTGGAGGTTTAAGCTGTCAACTTTCTCTTCTGATTTATTTAACTGGTTCAACTGGTTAAATGTGGCTCCATTTGCAAACTTTCTGAAGGTTACATTAATTATTTCCATTTGCCCAGAGAATAAAAAAATTATAAATGTTAATATTTTATAGGCTTTTATTTGTGATCAACTTAACTTATAAGAACGTTCCAGCCCAGCTAACAAATATAAATGTTCTAACAACGCTGTGCGAAAGATTCACATTAAGCTATGAAAACGTTTCATTTCTGAATGTTCAATGAACATTCAAAACATCCAGTGAAATGTTTTAAAAACTTTTTTCTTGGTTATGCAAACATTACAATGATAGTTCGGCCAAAAACTAAAACTCTGTCATCATTTACACACGCTTTAGTTGCCCCAAACCTGTATGAATTTCTTTCTTCAGCTGAACACTAAAGATATTTTTTAAAGTAAGGGAAACAAAACATTTGATGGGCCCCATTAACTTCCAACAGTATGGAGGAAAACAATAATATCAACCCATCAACTGTCTGGTTAGCGACATTCTTTCAAAATATCTTCACACAGAAATTCACACAGAACAACTAGAGCGTGAGTAAGCGATGACAGAATTTACATTTTTGGGTGAACTGTCCCTTTAAGGGAACATTCCATTTTATCACTCCGCAAACATTATGGAACGTTACATTCGATTGTTCTCTGAACGTTCTAAAACTAGTGAAATTTAAAAAAAAATGACAGACGAACGTCCAACTAAAAAAAAAACGTTCCACGAACGACATAAAATGTTTTAGTGCTAACGTTTTGAGAACATTATTAAAGGCCAGATAACTTTAAACACAAATTCTATTAAGTTACCGTAACTGGGAGAACATTCGTTCATAACTTTGAGAGAAAAGCTTTTGCACCGGTTTCATTTTATGGTGAACGCTTTTATTTGAACTGCACGTAAATGTCTAAAACTTGTTTAAACATCGATTAGAGGGACTTTAACTCAATACTTACAGAACTCCATGAGAGATTTACAGTCCCACTGGTCATTGCGGCCTCGACACTGGGTCCACATGCTGGCGTAGTGTGTTTTTGCGTCCTCGTCCTCGATCCATCCAGACGTCGCCGCGATGGCGATAATGTCGAAAATGATCGCAAACGCAAGAAGGATTGGCAGGATCCACCTGCATCTTGGATACTCGATTCCGCAACGAAACATTTTAGATAGCAGTGCTGTTTTGTGTCTCCTAACCGAATGTGAAGAAGCTCTCTGAAGGTTTTCGTGCCACTCTTTATCTGAAACTTTCCCTGAGCTCCACCCTAGTGAAACCTGATCTGGAGAGGCTTGACCTGTTTCAATGGATCCTCTCAGGGGTTGGCCTCAACGCACTGAAATGACACACACACGCAAAAACACACGCACACACACACGCACTACATCTGTCATGTTCTCTTTTTTAACATTGTAGGATTTCACTTTTTAATTGACAGTAAAGTTTTATAATACCTTAAAAGTTGTGCAGTTATTAAATAGCATCTCCATAGTGAATGAGCTCAGCTGTGCTGTATAGGCCTATATTAGCTAAGATTATTCTGAATTCACTCAGTAATTCACCTTTACAATGTCTTTTAACTATTTATAACATTAACAAATAATTAGAGCTAAAATCAATCCTAAATAACATCTATTGACATGTGACATCCCTGCATTTTACCATATTGGCCTATTTGTTGCCACAATGTAAAAATGAATTGTTTTTTTGTTGTTGTTTTTTACTGTAATGTGTTTAAATGACCTAATTTGCTTTTATTTTACAGTAAACCTCTTTAAAATGCAGTATTTTTAATGTAGAGAATACTGGGGTCTGTTTTATTGTTCTTTCTTTCCTTTTTTTAAGAAAGCAACGCTGTAAAGACCTTAATTACTCTTGCATGCAGGTTCTTAAGATATTAAGATTAATTTCTTCCCATGCGTTCTGGGATGATTTTCCATGTTTTTTTCTCTCTCTCACAAACTTCCCAACAGCTCAAACTCAGATCTAATTAAGTTTAATGTCACTTGACATGTTCTTCTATTGAATATGATTTTCATTTCATCATGATTTATGCAATCTTTTTGGAAGCTATCAAAAAGCCAGGTTTCAGTCATCATTAGAACAGAACACATTTTACACATAATGAGAAAACAAGCTTGGTCCATTAATCATGAAGGTCCAGACTTTAAAGCTCTTGATTCTACATTGTACTCGCACTTTTAAATATGTAGTTCTTGTAATTGTGGCAGTTGTTAAAGCTGTCAATCACAGGTGTTAATATAATGGTTCCTCAGTATTGCCAATGTATATCGTTTTCTATGGTTCTATACAACCTATAGTTTCTATAGCAGCAGCCTAGAAACTACATACTGTAGTACATGTGTTATTACAATAATATGTGATAAAATCTTGAAATGGCGGTCAAAAAGCCTTAATGTATGTGTGTGCACGTCAGTGTCAGTTTTAGATGATAGACGCTCGTTATAGCGTTGTATGCTGGCGAAATGCTATAGAATTAAAAAATGGGTTGCACATTTTTTCATTAGCAAATCTGATCACACCTTTGTTGCACGCTGGTGTTTCACGCACCGGGCTGCATTGATAGTTGTGTGTTTCTCATGAGGTCTGTCCACTTTGCTTTTGTCTCACAAGATATAGCTTTGCTGTCACAGTAAAAATGTAAATGTAATAATAGTTATTTTGAACATTATTAATAATTAGCATTTTAATACTATAGGTTTGTATAGCTATGTAATACATGTTAAAGCATAAACACATCAGAACACCAAAGGAAATTACGAGATCAGAAAACTTAATTGAAGGAAAGGTCATTAAATGGGTTAGGGTTGTTCATCTCTGAATAACCGTAAATTAATCTCTCGTTCAGGATGGCATTCTATTACATTAGTCATCAGTTTATGTCTGTAGTTATATTCTAAAATAAAGATGTTTAGTATTAACCTTTAAAAAAAACTATGTGATATTACTTTCCAGTTACTATCAGGAATAATTAACATATAGAAAGACAATATGTTCTTTCATTTTCAAACGATTCAGTCTCTGCAATTAAATAATCAATATTCAGTCAACCTCTATATTATAATCCGTCATATATTATTCAAATTCTGTACTGATATTTGCCCCTTTGTAACTTAATAACTTTTAAAAATAAAGGTTCTTTATTGGCATTGATGGTTCCATATAGAACCTTTAACATCCATAGAACCTTCCACACCTTCTTCTTTTAAGAAAAAAAAAACGCTAATTTAGAAGAACTGGTGGTTTCACATTATTTAGATGGTCCCTTTAACACATTCTGTTGACTGTTACTTATAGTCAGTAGAATATCTGTTGTTGAGCGTCAAAATAAAGTGTTAGCAGATATTAAGCAGAATCTACTAATACTCTATAACAGGGGTTCCCAAACTTTTCCATTCCAGGACCCACCTAGACAAGAATAATCTATCTCAAGACCCACCATAATAATTTAAAGCATGAATGTGGAGTGGGGTGGGAGGCGTTTAGAGCAGTTTTTTCCTTGTCATAGTATAAAAGACATATAAGTTTAATTGCAATACAAACTTATGGTACATTATCAAAAAAATGTAGAATTAAAATAGCAGCCTAATGGCTGTTGAAATAAAGTGAAGAATACTGAGTAGTTCTTGTCTGCTGCCTCAACTAATTTACCCAGACACAGAACAAATTTAATGAAATTAAAGATTAAGTAACCTTAATCTTAACCAAAGGTTTGATATAACAACAAATAATTTTAATTTTCTATATTATTTTATTTGACAGTAGGCCCATGACCTAGAATTTCAATACTTATATTTATACTGCAAGTGTTATTAAACTCATCACGTTGTTCAGCGCAGAAAACACTTTCGTCCTCGTGTGTGTACATGTGAAATACGATTTACATAAATATTTCCCTTTTGTTGGTAGGTATGGTAGGGAATGCAAACAACGCACTCTTACGAAGACCATATCTCTGAAAGACAACAGCGCTGTGTTGAACAGACGATGCGTTTTCCAAAAGCATGAATGCCTAAGTAGATCGTACCATTGCCACCAATGGTCTCTACAATCAACTTAGCTCACGATGATTTTGGGAAACGTAGCCCAGACCTGAATCAGCCTTTCGTGACATTTGAATTATCCGGTGCAAAGCGATCTCATGAAGAATGCAGAGCAGTGATTGGAGTAAACGATGTGTGTGTGTGTGTGTGTGTGTGTGTGGGTGTGTGTGTGTGTCTGTGTGTGTGTGTATGTGTGTTTGTGTCGGTGTGTCATTCATGAAACGTAAATTTTGCTGTGCTAACACAAAAACCTTAAATTCTCGGGACAGCAGCATGTGTCCAAATTTTAATCTTAACCGTTCGATTTAATCAGAAATGATCTTAAAACAGGGCTTTACTTGTAAAACGCCGAACTTACCCTTTAAATGCTCAAACTCTTTAAAGCACGATTGATTCTGATTGGCTGTCAATGTTTTTATCATTCATCAGATGGAAAAAATCGTTCTGAAAGTGATTCAACGATTTCTCTGTGCCGTTATCGTTATAGTTGTGGTGTGAACTGTTATTCTTTTATATATAGAACGATAATTACTATAGCCTATCTTTATGGTTATAGTTAACGGGCCTTTGATTCAGCTCTCCCTAAAATATACAGTCTGTGTAAAGACAGATTAACTGTGTGAATGAACAAACGTGACTGGCTTGTAAAACATTCTAACTATACAATCTTGCACATGCTTTCTTTTCTGAGACATTTACTATTGTGTAATAGGCTTAATTTGGTGATTTTTGCAGTGTGTGCATGAATCAAAGGGTGCGATTAAGTCCTGTAATCAGAATAATTCGATGGAAACCATAGGTCCGCCCTTCTCATACACCCCTGGAGAAAAGACAGCGCAGTCTGATTCCAGTGAATCATAAGTGACGAGTTTACGGGTGCATTGGAGGGTGTGGCTTTTCTCATTGCCAGCTGATGACAAACGGCTCTAGAGACATCAGCTAATTGACAGACTGTATGTTCAAGTGACTCAGGAAACATTAGCATTTGACAAACACACTCCTTGGACAGACCGGTTCTGAACGAGCACATGTGCCTGCGGGCAGGGCCGACCCGAGCGTGAGGCGGGGCCGGTGTGTGAGAGAAGCCCGTCTCCTCTCCTCCAGGTGTCCATCACACCCAATGCTGAACTACACTACATGTGCACATGACGAAATATGCTTGTTTTCATCTGTATTTACATTTATTCATTTAGCAGACGCTTTAATTTATCCAAAGCGACTTACAAATGAGAACAATAGAAGCAGTTAAACTAACAGTAGGACAACAATACGCAAGTGCTATAACCCCTCTCAGTTTAACTTTAGTGCATTTTTTTAATAGAATATAAGAGAAGAGAAGAGAAAGTGAAGAGAAAGTGTTAGTACTACTGAATCAAGTGCTGCCGAAAAAACAACATTTACCGTCGCCCACTGTGACGTTGTTGAACCAGGGAATCCGTGTGTCCACCACGACAAATGAGCCTCTTTGACTTTGTATGGGTGTTGTTTTCTTGGTGCCGACACGTAATTTTAATGCATTACGTGCCACCACCACGTAAAAAGGGGTTAAGGGGTCGTGTTCATTTCACGTATTTCTGTGAGATCAGCTTGCGAAAAAAGATACTTCTTTAGCAGTTTCTTGAAAGTGGCTACTGACTCAGAAGCTCTGGTTGAGTTGGGCAGATCATTCCACCAACAGGGAACAGTCATGGTAAAGGTCCGAGAAAGAGATTTTGTGCCTCTTTGAGATGGTACCACAAGACGACATTCGCTAGCAGAGCGCAAGTTTCTGGATGGCACGTAAGTCTGAAGTAATGAGTTTAGGTAAGAGGGAGCAGTGCGTGTTTTACCATTCGTTGTAAAACTGTGGACCTATATTTCCAACGTCTCACAACCGGACATTCTTCCAAAAACTACGATAAAAACCTGTTGGAAAGCTTATTTTGTAGCGATTTTTGCGTGAGCATATCAGTGAACACCCCAGACCACTCGGTGAGTTTCACGTCTTTGTAAACTAAAGCACGTGCTTTAGAAAGCACGTTTCAGCATAATAGGGTAAGTGCCGTCTAGTAGGAGTTGTTGGTAGGTCACGAGTCACTAATGACCTCCCAGCAAGCAATTTTGCATTTAAAAGACGCAGGAAGAACGCAGAACATTTTGGGAGAAAACGCAAAAGCATGGACATAATTTTCCCTCCCATCTCATATTTTTTTCCATTATACCATATCCCTTGTGTTTTGTGATTGGTTTTATATTTTTCCCCTCAGAAATGTGGAGAAATCTTGTTTGATCTTTTCATTTATGTCAGACTATAGGCTAATAATAAAAGGGCAAGTTAAAGTCGTTACAATGGAGATCTTTTAACTCTGGATAATATAAATAAAGATTTTATGATTATTTGGATTACTGGATTAATTACCTTGGATTAATGATTGTAATGTTAAAAGGGTTAATTCACCAAACATGAAAATACTGTCAGTAATCACTCTCCCTCATGTCGTACCAAACCCGTAAGACTTTCGTTCATTTCCTGAACACAAATGAAGATCTTTTTAATGAAATCTGAGAGATTTCTATCCCTCCATTGACAGCTATGCTACTAACATGTTGATACAAAAAAAAGTTAATAAAGAGATCATAAAACGAATCCATATGAATTGAGTGGTTTAGTCCAAATGTTCTGAAGAGACTCGATCGCTTTATATGATGAACACATTGAATTTAGGCTTTTATTCACATATAAACATTCATCAACTCACACATCTGTTGTGGTAAATGGAAGCTCAAGCATGTTTGCTTGATGTGCAAGAACCAATGAGGTTCATTCTCGTGTTACGCAGCACGTTTTTCGTTTCAGCAAGAACCAATAAGGTTAATTCTCGTGTTACGCAGCACATTTGATCTTCAGCAAGAACCAATGAGGTTCATTCTCGTGTTACGCAGCACATTTGATCTTCAGCAAGAACCAATGATGTTCATTCTCGTGTTACGCAGCACGTTTGAGCTTCAGCAAGAACCAATGAGGTTCATTCTCATGTTACGCAGCACATTTGAGCTTCAGCAAGAACCAATAAAGTTCATTCTCATGTTACGCAGCACGTTTGAGCTTCAGCAAGAACCAATAAAGTTCATTCTCATGTTACGCAGCACGTTTGAGCTTCAGCAAGAACCAATAAAGTTCATTCTCGTATTACGCAGCACGTTTGAGCTTCAGCAAGAACCAATGAGGTTCATTCTCATGTTACGCAGCACGTTTGAGCTTCAGCAAGAACCAATAAAGTTCATTCTCATGTTACGCAGCACGTTTGAGCTTCAGCAAGAACCAATAAAGTTCATTCTCATGTTACGCAGCACGTTTGAGCTTCAGCAAGAACCAATGAGGTTCATTCTCGTGTTACGCAGCACATTTGATCTTCAGCAAGAACCAATGAGGTTCATTCTCATGTTACGCAGCACATTTGATCTTCAGCAAGAACCAATGAGGTTCATTCTCGTGTTACGCAGCACATTTGATCTTCAGCAAGAACCAATGAGGTTCATTCTCGTGTTACGCAGCACGTTTGAGCTTCAGCAAGAACCAATGATGTTCATTCTCGTGTTACGCAGCACGTTTGAGCTTCAGCAAGAACCAATGAGGTTCATTCTCATGTTACGCAGCACGTTTGAGCTTCAGCAAGAACCAATAAAGTTCATTCTCATGTTACGCAGCACGTTTGAGCTTCAGCAAGAACCAATGAGGTTCATTCTCGTGTTACGCAGCACATTTGATCTTCAGCAAGAACCAATGAGGTTCATTCTCATGTTACGCAGCACATTTGATCTTCAGCAAGAACCAATGAGGTTCATTCTCGTGTTACGCAGCACATTTGATCTTCAGCAAGAACCAATGAGGTTCATTCTCGTGTTACGCAGCACGTTTGAGCTTCAGCAAGAACCAATGAGGTTCATTCTCGTGTTACGCAGCACGTTTGAGCTTCAGCAAGAACCAATAAAGTTCATTCTCATGTTACGCAGCACGTTTGAGCTTCAGCAAGAACCAATAAAGTTCATTCTCGTGTTACGCAGCACGTTTGAGCTTCAGCAAGAACCAATGAGGTTCATTCTCGTGTTACGCAGCACGTTTGAGCTTCAGCAAGAACCAATGAGGTTCATTCTCATGTTACGCAGCACATTTGATCTTCAGCAAGAACCAATGAGGTTCATTCTCGTGTTACGCAGCACATTTGAGCTTCAGCAAGAACCAATAAAGTTCATTCTCGTGTTACGCAGCACGTTTGAGCTTCAGCAAGAACCAATAAAGTTCATTCTCGTGTTACGCAGCACGTTTGAGCTTCAGCAAGAACCAATGAGGTTCATTCTCGTGTTACGCAGCACATTTGATCTTCAGCAAGAACCAATGAGGTTCATTCTCGTGTTACGCAGCACATTTGATCTTCAGCAAGAACCAATGAGGTTCATTCTCGTGTTACGCAGCACGTTTGAGCTTCAGCAAGAACCAATGAGGTTCATTCTCATGTTACGCAGCACATTTGATCTTCAGCAAGAACCAATGAGGTTCATTCTCGTGTTACGCAGCACATTTGATCTTCAGCAAGAACCAATGAGGTTCATTCTCGTGTTACGCAGCACGTTTGAGCTTCAGCAAGAACCAATGAGGTTCATTCTCATGTTACGCAGCACGTTTGAGCTTCAGCAAGAACCAATAAAGTTCATTCTCGTGTTACACAGCACGTTTCAGCTTCTGCAAGAACCAATGAGGTTCATTCTCGTGTTACGCAGCACGTTTTTCGTTTCAGCAAGAACCAATGAGGTTAATTCTCGTGTTACGCAGCACATTTGATCTTCAGCAAGAACCAATGAGGTTCATTCTCGTGTTACGCAGCACATTTGATCTTCAGCAAGAACCAATGAGGTTCATTCTCGTATTACGCAGCACGTTTGAGCTTCAGCAAGAACCAATGAGGTTCATTCTCGTGTTACGCAGCACGTTTGAGCTTCAGCAAGAACCAATAAAGTTCATTCTCGTGTTACACAGCACGTTTGTGTCACCAGAGATTGAAGCAGACGAGGTAGTAGGATCCATTTTCAGATTGACTTTATTTACACAGCTCAAACTGCACAGAAACAGGAAAAGGAAACCCAGCAAACAACATTAAGGACCCACAAAGGCTGAACTAGAAACACAAGCTTAAATACAAGGGTAAACGAGCTAACAAGATAACAAGAGGGTGTGGCTAATAGGAAACACCTGTGACAGACTAATAAACATAAAGGGGAGCTGCTAAACACGAAACAAGACAGAAACACAGAGTAGACTTGTGACATGCATGAAACACGACAGAAACACAGACTAGACTGTGACAAACATGAAACCAGACAGAAACACAGACTAGACTGTGACAAAAATGAAACCAGACAGAAACACAGACTAGCCTTGTGACATAACCTCCCCCTTAAAGAGCGGATCCCAGACGCTCTTCAGAATATAGTCCAGGGGTCTGCGTGAAGTTGGCCCCCCACTAAACACAAAATTTCATCAAAATAGGCTCAATCGTTTGTGCTCCGTTTGTGCTGTAAAAAGTTTTGTTTGTGCTGCTTCGGTTTTTTAGATATTAAAAATATATATTTTTAGGTCATTCTGAGGTCACTCAGCCCCCCACATGCTCCAAATTCACCCAAAATAGTCTCGTTCGTTTGTGCTGTAAAAAGTTTATTTTGTGCTATGTCGGGTTTTAAAATATTAATCATTGAAGGTTAGGTTGATGACGTCACTCAGCCCCCCCCCCCACCCAACACAAAATGTCATCTAAATAGGCTCAATCGTTTGTGCTGCTTTGTGCTGTAAAAAGTTTTGTTTGTGCTGCTTCGGTTTTTTAGATATTAAAAAAATATTTTTAGGTCATTCTGAGGTCACTCAGCCCCCCACATGCTCCAAATTCACCCAAAATAGTCTTGTTCGTTTGTGCTGTTTTGTGCTGTAAAAAGTTTATTTTGTGCTACGTCGGGTTTTAAAATATTAATCATTGAAGGTTAGGTCGATGACGTCACTCAGCCCCCCCACATGCTCCAATTTCACCCAAAATAGTCTCGTTCGTTTGTGCTTCGTTTGTGCTGGTAAAAGGTTAGTTTGTGCTGCGTCGGGTTTTAAAGTCGGCATGAAATCAAATTTGAAAGTCTTCTTTTTATATGTAATATTGTAGTCTTTATTATAAATGATTTATCTGTGCACTTTATTATTATTTTTTAATTCATGAACCCTTATAATCTTTAATCAAATACATTACCCTTCCCTCCCCCCTCAAAACGACCTCTCTTCTCTTTCGGTCACGAGGCATGGCGAAAGGGTGCGGCCCGAGCCGATGAGGGGGCGGCTATCGGTGCACCGCCTCTCAGAGAACCTGTCAGTCATCGCAGCCAGCAACTAGATTTAGATAAGATATATAGCCTACCATTCGGACACATCGAGATGCTCTCGAGGCTGAACTTGACTGATGACGTCATCAACATAACATTTAATGGTTAATATTTTAAAACCCGGCACAGCACAAAATGTACTTTTTAAGGCACAAAACAGCACAAACGAAGCACAAACGATTGCGTCTACTTTGGGTGAATTTGGAGCATGTGGGGGGCTGGTGACGTCATCGTCTATAATTCAATGTCTGATATTTTAAAACCGGACGCAGCACAAACAAACCTTTTACCGGCACAAACCAGCACAAACGAACGAGACTATTTTGGGTGAAATTGGATCACGTGGGGGGCTGAGTGACCTCAGAATGACCTAAAAATATTCTTTTAATATCTAAAAAACCGAAGCAGCACAAACAAAACTTTTTACAGCACAAACCAGCACACGGACCACAAACGATTGAGCCTATTCTGATGACATTTTGCGTTGTGTGGGGGGCCAACTTCACTCAGGTAGTCCAGGGTGGTGGTGAAAGGGAGGCGTTCTTGGGGATGTGGGAGGGCCAGGTCAATGGAGCGAACTGTGCGGGCGGCCAGGGCGGAGCATGCCGTATATGCGACCAGGGCGGACCAGCCAGCTCAGGGACAGACTCGAGTTCGCCCTCCTGGGCAGCCCTGGCGTGCTTCTGGACCAACTCGGGAGCGCCCACTGCGGCATGCTCAGGAACAGCCTCCTCCGCAGGGGGTTCAGGAACAGCCTCCTCCGCAGTGGGTTCAGGAACAGCCTCCTCCGCAGCGGGTTCAGGAACAGCCTCCTCCGCAGCGAGCTCAGGGACAGCTTCCTCCGCAGCGGGCTCAGGGACAGCTTCCTCCGCAGCGGGCTCAGGGACAGCTTCATGGACAGCTTCCTCCGCAGCGGGTTCAGGGACAGCTTCAGGGACAGCTTCCTCCGCAGCGGGTTAAGGGACAGCTTCAGGGACAGCTTCCTCCGCAGCGGGTTCAGGGACAGCGTCAGGGACAGCTTCCTCCGCAGCGGGCTCAGGGACAGCTTCCTCCGCAGCGAGCTCAGGGACAGCTTCAGGGACAGCTTCCTCCCCAGCGGGCTCAGGGACAGCTTCCTCCGCAGCGGGCTCAGGGACAGCTTCAGGGACAGCTTCCTCCGCAGCGGGCTCAGGGACAGCTTCAGGTACAGCTTCCTCCGCAGCGGGCTCAGGGACAGCTTCCTCCGCAGCGGGCTCAGGGACAGCTTCCTCCGCAGCGGGCTCAGGGACAGCTTCCTCCGCAGCGGGCTCAGGGACAGCTTTCTCCGCAGCGAGCTCAGGGACAGCTTCAGGGACAGCTTCCTCGACAGCGGGCTCAGGGACAGCTTCCTCCGCAGCGGGCTCAGGGACAGCTTCCTCCGCAGCGGGCTCAGGGACAGCTTCAGGGACAGCTTCCTCCGCAGTGGGCTCAGGGACAGCTTCCTCCGCAGCGGGCTCAGGGACAGCTTCAGGGACAGCTTCCTCCCCAGCGGGCTCAGGGACAGCTTCAGGGACAGCTTCCTCCGCAGCGGGCTCAGGGACAGTTTCAGGGACAGCTTCCCCCGCAGCGGGCTCAGGGACAGCTTCAGGGACAGCTTCCTGCCCAGCGGGCTCAGGAACAGCTTCAGGGACAGCTTCCCCCGCAGCGGGCTCAGGGACAGCTTCAGGGACAGCTTCAGGGACAGCTTCCTCCACAGCGGGCTCAGGGACAGCTTCCTCCGCAGCGGGCTCAGGGACAGCTTCCTCCGCAGCGGGCTCAGGGACATTTTCAGGGACAGCTTCCTCCGCAGCGGGCTTAGGGACAGCTTCAGGGACAGCTTCCTCCGCAGCGGGCTCAGGGACAGCTTCCTCCGCAGCGGGCTAAGGGACAGCTTCAGGGACAGCTTCCTCCGCAGCGGGCTCAGGGACAGCTTCAGGGGCAGCTTCCTCCGCAGCGGGCTCAGGGACAGCTTCCTCCGCAGCGGGGTCAGGGACAGCTTCCTCCGCAGCGAGCTCAGGGACAGCTTCAGGGACAGCTTCCTCCCCAGTGGGCTCAGGGACAGCTTCAGGGACAGCTTCCTCCGCAGCCGGCTCAGGGACAGCTTCAGGGACAGCTTCCTCCGCAGCGAGCTCAGGGACAGCTTCAGGGACAGCTTCCTCCCCAGTGGGCTCAGGGACAGCTTCAGGGACAGCTTCCTCAGCAGCGGGCTCAGGGACAGCTTCAGGGACAGCTTCCTCCGCAGCGGGCTCAGGGACAGCTTCCTCCGCAGCGGGCTCAGGGACAGCTTCCTCCGCAGCGGGCTCAGGGACAGCTTCCTCCGCAGCGGGCTCAGGGACAGCTTCAGGGACAGCTTCCTCGACAGCGGGCTCAGGGACAGCTTCCTCCGCAGCGGGCTCAGGGACAGCTTCCTCCGCAGCGGGCTCAGGGACAGCTTCAGGGACAGCTTCCTCCGCAGTGGGCTCAGGGACAGCTTCCTCCGCAGCGGGCTCAGGGACAGCTTCAGGGACAGCTTCCTCCCCAGCGGGCTCAGGGACAGCTTCAGGGACAGCTTCCTCCGCAGCGGGCTAAGGGACAGTTTCAGGGACAGCTTCCCCCGCAGCGGGCTCAGGGACAGCTTCAGGGACAGCTTCCTGCCCAGCGGGCTCAGGAACAGCTTCAGGGACAGCTTCCCCCGCAGCGGGCTCAGGGACAGCTTCAGGGACAGCTTCAGGGACAGCTTCAGGGACAGCTTCAGGGACAGCTTCCTCCACAGCGGGCTCAGGGACAGCTTCCTCCGCAGCGGGCTCTGGGACAGCTTCAGGGACAGCTTCCTCCGCAGCGGGCTTAGGGACAGCTTCAGGGACAGCTTCCTCTGCAGCGGGCTCAGGGACAGCTTCCTCTGCAGCGGGCTCAGGGACAGCTTCCTCCGCAGCGGGCTAAGGGACAGCTTCAGGGACAGCTTCCTCCGCAGCGGGCTCAGGGACAGCTTCAGGGACAGCTTCCTCCGCAGCGGGCTCAGGGACAGCTTCCTCCACAGCGGGGTCAGGGACAGCTTCCTCCGCAGCGAGCTCAGGGACAGCTTCAGGGACAGCTTCCTCCCCAGTGGGCTCAGGGACAGCTTCAGGGACAGCTTCCTCCGCAGCAGGCTCAGGGACAGCTTCAGGGACAGCTTCCTCCTCAGTGGGCTCAGGGACAGCTTCCTCCTCATGGAGCTCAGGGACAGCTTGAGGGAAAGCTTCCTCCCCAGCAGGCTCAGGGACAGCTTCCTCCGCAGCAGGCTCAGGGACAGCTTCAGGGACAGCTTCCTCCCCAGCGGGCTCAGGGACAGCTTCAGGGACAGCTTCCTCCCCAGTGGGCTCAGGGACAGCTTCAGGGACAGCTTCCCCCGCAGCGGGCTCAGGGACAGCTTCAGGGACAGCTTCCTGCCCAGCGGGCTCAGGAACAGCTTCAGGGACAGCTTCCCCCGCAGCGGGCTCAGGGACAGCTTCAGGGACAGCTTCAGGGACAGCTTCAGGGACAGCTTCAGGGACAGCTTCCTCCACAGCGGGCTCAGGGACAGCTTCCTCCGCAGCGGGCTCTGGGACAGCTTCAGGGACAGCTTCCTCCGCAGCGGGCTTAGGGACAGCTTCAGGGACAGCTTCCTCTGCAGCGGGCTCAGGGACAGCTTCCTCTGCAGCGGGCTCAGGGACAGCTTCCTCCGCAGCGGGCTAAGGGACAGCTTCAGGGACAGCTTCCTCCGCAGCGGGCTCAGGGACAGCTTCAGGGACAGCTTCCTCCGCAGCGGGCTCAGGGACAGCTTCCTCCACAGCGGGGTCAGGGACAGCTTCCTCCGCAGCGAGCTCAGGGACAGCTTCAGGGACAGCTTCCTCCCCAGTGGGCTCAGGGACAGCTTCAGGGACAGCTTCCTCCGCAGCAGGCTCAGGGACAGCTTCAGGGACAGCTTCCTCCTCAGTGGGCTCAGGGACAGCTTCCTCCTCATGGAGCTCAGGGACAGCTTGAGGGAAAGCTTCCTCCCCAGCAGGCTCAGGGACAGCTTCCTCCGCAGCAGGCTCAGGGACAGCTTCAGGGACAGCTTCCTCCCCAGCGGGCTCAGGGACAGCTTCAGGGACAGCTTCCTCCGCAGCGGGCTCAGGGACAGCTTCAGGGACAGCTTCCTCCGCAGCGGGCTCAGGGACAGCTTCCGGGACAGCTTCCTCCACAGTGGGCTCAGGGACAGCTTCCTCTGCAGCGGGCTCAGGGACAGCTTCAGGGACAGCTTCCTCCCCAGCGGGCTCAGGGACAGCTTCAGGGACAGCTTCCTCCGCAGCGGGCTCAGGGACAGCTTCCTCCGCAGCGGGCTCAGGGACAGCTTCCTCCGCAGCAGGCTAAGGGACAGCTTCCTCCGCAGAGGGCTTAGGGACAGCTTCAGGGACAGCTTCCTCCACAGCGGGCTCAGGGACAGCTTCCTCCGCAGCGGGCTCAGGGAAAGCTTCCGGGACAGCTTCCTCCGCAGCGGGCTCAGGGACAGCTTCAGGGACAGCTTCCTCCGCAGCTGGCTTAGGGACAGCTTCCTCCGCAGCGGGGTCAGGGACAGCTTCAGGGACAGCTTCTTCCGCAGCGAGCTCAGGGACAGCTTCAGGGACAGCTTCCTCCGCAGCGGGCTCAGGGACAGCTTCAGGGACAGATTCAGGGACGGCTTCAGGGACAGCTTCTTCCGCAGCGGGCTCAGGGACAGCTTCAGGGACAGCTTCCTCCGCAGTGGGCTCAGGGACAGCTTCCTCTGCAGCGGGCTCAGGGACAGCTTCAGGGACAGCTTCCTCCCCAGCGGGCTCAGGGACAGCTTCAGGGACAGCTTCCTCCGCAGCGGGCTCAGGGACAGCTTCAGGGACAGCTTCCCCCGCAGCGGGCTCAGGGATAGCTTCAGGGACAATTTCCTCCCCAGCGGGCTCAGGGACAGCTTCAGGGACAGCTTCAGGGACAGCTTCCTCCACAGCGGGCTCAGGGACAGCGTCAGGGACAGCTTCCTCCGCAGCGGGCTCAGGGACAGCTTCCTCCGCAGCGGGCTCAGGGACAGCTTCCTCCGCAGCGGGCTCAGGGACAGCTTCAGGGACAGCTTCCTCCGCAGAGGGCTTAGGGACAGCTTCAGGGACAGCTTCAGGGACAATTTCAGGGACAGCTTCCTCCGCAGCGGGCTCAGGGACAGTTTCCTCCGCAGCGGGCTCAGGGACAGCTTCCGGGACAGCTTCCTCCGCAGCGGGCTCAGGGACAGCTTCCTCCACAGCGGGGTCAGGGACAGCTTCAGGGACAGCTTCCTCCGCAGCGAGCTCAGGGACAGCTTCAGGGACAGCTTCCTCCGCAGCGGGCTAAGGGACAGCTTCAGGGACAGATTCAGGGACAGCTTCAGGGACAGCTTCCTCCGCAGCGGGCTAAGGGACAGCTTCAGGGACAGATTCAGGGACAGCTTCAGGGACAGCTTCCTCCGCAGCGGGCTCAGGGACAGCTTCCTCCGCAGCGAGCTCAGGGACAGCTTCAGCTTCCTCCGCAGCGGGCTCAGGGACAGCTTCAGGGACAGCTTCCTCCGCAGCGGGCTCAGGGACAGCTTTCTCCGCAGCGGGGTCAGGGGCAGCTTCAGGTACAGCTTCCTCCGCAGCGAGCTCAGGGACAGCTTCCTCCGCAGCGAGCTCAGGGAAAAAGACTGAACAAGACACACAGGCTGAGGCCCCGTTTACACAAAGGGAAAACGCAGATATTTCCCTGCAGTTTGGCCTCTCATTTACACGAACACCCCGTTTTTATCACAGAAAACGATTGTTTCTAAAAACACCGGCCAAAGTGGAGGTTTCTGAAAACGCCGGTTATGTGTTGCCGTGTCAAATGGGAGAAACGGGGTTTTAGGTTCTCTCTTGTCGATTCTGAGGATTCTGATTGGCTTGCATGGGTTTATCCTTCTCCCTACACTGCCGCCCATAGATTTGGCATAGTTATGATGGCGCTCGCGGCGTATTTATGCGGGTTGTGTGAACGATGTTGTTATTGAAAACGGGGGGGGGGGGGGGGGGGATATTCATTTTTCTAAATACCCGGCTATGTGTAAACGTAGCCTTAAATACAAGGGTAAACGAGCTAACAAGATAACAAGAGGGTGTGGCTAATAGGAAACACCTGTGACAGACTAATAAACATAACAGGGAGCTGCTAAACAGGAACATTTTTTCTCGCGCGTCCAAAAAAACAAAAAGCTATTTGCTTGATCTTCTGTGTTATGTTCGCTGATCAATGTTTATGTGAATAAAAGACTAAATTCACTCTGTTTATCGTATGAAGCAATCAAGTCTCTTCAGAAAATTTGGACTAAACCGCTCAATTCATATGGATTCGTTTTATGATCTCTTTCAACTTTTTGAAGCATCTAAGTGATAGTTGTGTAGTTGTCAATGGAGGGACAGAAATCTCTCAGATTTGATCAAAAAGATCTTCATTTGTTTTCTGAAGTTTAAACGAAAGCCTCACGGGTTTGGATCGACATGAGGGTGAGTAAATGACGACAGAACATTAATTGTTTGAGTGAACTTTATGCCTTTCATCATCTTCCATACATAATATTGTCACAAGATTGAGGGAATCCAGAGAAATCTCAATCTGTGTTGGGCAAGGCAGTAGACCTCTGTTGAAGATGCGTGACCTTTGAGCTCTCAGATGGCATTGCACAAGATCCCATCATGCTACTCCGTCAAATACAGCCACATGTGGTCAGGAGTAATTTGGAAAACTGTTTTCACTGAACACAGTATGACTCTGCATTAGAAATGCCACTTGAATCTCTGTTACGCAAAGGAGAAAGCTTTACATCAGTTCTATGTGGAGATGCTGGCGAGTTCTCTGGGCCTGAGCTCATCTCAGATGGTCTAGAAGAAAGTGGAAATGTGTGCTGTGGTCAGATGAGTCCATGTTTCAGCTTGTTTTTGGGAGAAAATGGACATTGAGTTCTCAGTCCCAAAGACGAAAGGGACCAACCAGACTTTCACCAGCGACAGATGCAAAAGCAAACATCTGTGCTGGTATTGAGGTGCATCATTGCAAACGGTTTGGGTAACTTGCATTATTGTGAAGGTACCATGGACATGGAGGCATATATTTGGATTGTACAGAGACATAAACTGCCATCAAGATGACATCTTTCCTGGGAAGCAAGACAATGCCAGGCCTCATTCTGCACATGCTAAAACTGAGTGGTTTCTAGACACTCTGCACCATAGAAGAGATGTTCCTGCCTGTTTACTGCAGTCCAGATATGTCTCTTATGGAAAATGTATGACCCATCATGAAAAGGAGAATCAGGCAACGATGACCACAGACTGTTGAGCGGCTGTCTTGTATCAGACAAGATTGGGCAAATATTCCACTAGCAAAACTCCAACAATTAGTATCCTCAACTCCCAAATGATTAAAAAGTGTAATTAAAAGGAAAGGTGAAGTGACACAGTGGTAAACATGTCTCTGTCCCAACTTTTTTGGGGTGTGTTGCAGCCATCAAAATCAAAATTTGTTCATATTTACAAAATACAATTATGTTGGTCAGTGAAAACATTGGAAAACTTTTCTTTGTACTTTTGTCAGTTAATTTTTTTTAAATAGAATTAACAAATCACAGATTCTTGATTTTAATGCATTTTAAAAAATGTCCCACCTTTTTCTGATTTGGGGTTGTAGTATTTTCATATTTTGTATAATTTTATTCTTAGAATTTGTACTACTATGTTTCTTGTTATATTTATATTTATATATGTGCACTGGAAGCTTCAGTACCAAGGACAATTCCTTGTGTGTGCAAGCAACTTGGCAATAAAGCTCTTTCTGATTCTGATAAAGGGTGCATATTTTTACCTTTTAAAAGGATACCGGCCCTGTGGCAGCTTTTGTACCTTTCTTTTTGAGAGTGTAAAAGATACAATTATATTTAGGTACAGTTTTTAATTTCGTTGTAATGTTTGCTTTGTTATTTAAGAAACAAAACACCTCATATGCAGTAGAACCTGCTTCTTTGTGCCGGTTTATATGAGTCATTCCTGTATATGAGTCATTCCACAAAACCGGTACGATTTAGACTTACACATTTTTTATTTTTTAACAACATGTATTTCTTTTCTGAACACCCCACAACATTAATGACATATTTAACTTCCAGAAAAACATATTTTCCCACCTCAGACATTAAATACTTTTTATTATTGGTAATTATTTTAAGATATGGGCGCTATTAGTCTTCAACCCCGTTATGGACAATATGGGAACTCTCTGAATATAATTATAAAATATATTTGTAATGAAATCAACATTTTCCTATTAGTCAGATGTCCCTCACACTAATTCAGTAATTGCAAATGTAAAATGTACACATCATTTCACACTTATGCTATACTAAAGCCTGAAATGGGCACTTTTTGTGACAGCAACCTCATCATTTTTGATCAAAGATGTGGCTTAACTTCAGAATTTGAATTAAAATCAGTATTCTTATGATTGCTCTGAACATTTTAAACTGAGTTCAACAAACAATAATTTACTTTTTCATAAACGTAAAAAAAAATCATAAAAATGTAGGTGGGACAGGGTTGAGACTAGGGTAACAGGGTTGAAGATGGTAACCGGGTTGAAGAAACAAATACAGCTTAACATATGAGTAGTTGTTTTTTTTACTCAAATTCACTGTAAGATTTTCTATAAGCACTGTATTTTATTATGTTACCAAGAAAAACAACAGATATTGCAATTGCAACTCAGTTTTATTAACCGGACTGAAGGAAAAACAACAATAACGTAGTATACATTAGAACATTATAAAATGACTGAATAGGTCATCAAAATAAAACCTATAACTTGTTTGCTTTTTTGATGTATGTGTGGGTGTGGGTGTGTGTGTGTGTGTGAGTGAGCGTGTTTGTGTGTGTGTTTTTTTTTACATGTGCGCATGCTTCGTGGCAAAGAAGTAACGCGGTTGAGTGTGACGGGGTTGTGATTTTTTGCTAAAAATGGCCACTGCTCTACATGTAGTGAATAACAGGAGAGCACATGGAATGCATGATATTAAGAAATCATGTATGCTTTTGAAATAACAAAGATCATTTTCACAAGTAATAGAATTCTATCTTTATTTGATGTAACGGGGTTGAGTCGTTGAGCTTGACAACCACAATATCACAATTCTAAATAAGTTATAGTTATAGTTATAAAAGTAGTTGGTAACTTGCCTGTGTCTGCACACAATGTTGTTCAGAAGACTTCTATGATGTCTCTTCCTGTTGTTGATGTCACATAAGGATCTGTTCATTATTTTTATGGGGGGAGAATGATGTGTGTAACTGGGTTGAGGGATTACTGAGGTATGGAACTAAATAATGTGATTTAAATGAATAATCATGAATTTATTTAAATAAATAAAAAACATTACCAGCAAAAAAGCACAGATAGATATTCATGGGAATGGAAAAATGTATGGACTTTTTTCTAATTTTATTATTCATATTCCAAGTACACTTTCATAGAAGGCCATGAGGGACATGACAAAATAGGTGGTGTCAACTGGAAAAACAAGATAATTTCTAATATAAAGATAAAATGTTTGTCATTATTTTTAAACTATATTAAGAGGAGACATTTCAATTGATACAAAAAGCTTTTAATAATAGATTTTGGGGACCCATTAGGTTAAATACACTTAAAAAGGTCAGAGGGACTCAAATCGTACCGGTTTCGTGGAATGACTCATTTACTCTATTTAATTAGTCTATAGCTATAAGTGGTTCTCTGTTTAGGGATTTTCCTTCACTGGGAATTCTCTAAATATACTGATATAAGCCCTATTAGTTACAATAGTTTTAATTATTGACTTTGTGAATATTGATATGTGTCTTTTGTTAGTTAATAATAACCCCGTTCACACCAACCAGTCCAGTTACTAGCCTAGGCCTACTTTTCTTGTCCCTTTGAACTTGAGCGCAATGAAAGACAGTGGGAACTTGTTTTACGTATTAACATATAACGTTAGGTTATAAACAACCGACTAAACATTTATAGTGAAAACATTTGGCATATGCTTCAATTTACACAACAGCGCCTGTAATCGAGACTAGCAGCAGACGGCGCTAGCTCTCTTGTGACTTCAAACTCTGTGACGTAAGCGCACAGGAAACAAGGACCTGTCAACTTCCGGTGGCCATATTGCGGTGATACAGCGAGTTTTGTGAGGGAGCTTCATCATGATTTCTTCTCAAGCTTATGGTGATAATGGAAAGATGAAGGATTATCACTACTCTGGTCCAGTGGAGCATAAATTCTCTCCTTATGCTTTCAACGGAGGGTAAGAAGGATTTTCTGTCTTGTCTTCATCTTCCTTACATGACGAACATGACAGTTCACTTCGTGCAGAAATCCTCTTACAAACTCTTTAAAAGTCTATTTACTGATTCCTGCTTCTGTTATTTTATCCATATATAAGCTTGGCCTTCTATAGTTAAATTCAGTCGTAATGGTAAATAATAAGTTGTTATGGAGGGAGTGCTTTTTTACTTTCACTATCATAACTGCAGCCTTTGACGGACAATAAAGGCAACTGATTTACACTTTCTCAAAGTCAAAAATATAAGTCAAAACTGCTGATATCTGCACTAATAATACGATATATATATTTCATGGTGTAGTGAAATTGCTGCCTAATTTCTGCAGATTAATTTCAGTGGCGAAATAAGAATTATTATTATGGGATATATACACACTCCCACATACAGATAGTGTTGGATACGTTTCTCTAAAAACCTAATTAATTAACTTTAGTATTAGCTACTTATCAACAGTGTAAGTAACAGTGTTCTAATTACTCTTTCTAAAATGTATCTATTGCATAAAACATCCCATATCAACCTCGACCAAATGAACAATTCAAGGATAGACATGAAACTGCAGCACTTTTAAATCTTTCAGATAAATAATATAAAATTGTATAAATTATTCTTGAACAGACCAAAGTATTTTAAAGGGATAGTTCATTCAAAAATTAATATTCTGTCATCATTTACTCAACCTTATGTCGATCCAAACCCGTAAGTCTTTCATTCATCTTTGAAACACAGATGAAGATCTTGTTAATGAAATCTGAGAGATTTCTGTCCCTCCATTGACACTCCGACTACGTCTACGCTTTAAGAAGATGACATAGGCTAATTTTCTTTTTTGGGTGAACTAACCCTTTAAAGGAAGAAAGTTAGTACATTAAAACACATTTTTTTCATCATCACAACATGATCAGATTTGAAAGTTTCATGTTAAATCCCCTATTGCTTTATAGAAAACGGTTCTATAGTCTATTTAGTATTTAGTGCAATTACATCAGAAGTAATTGAAATTAAATTACATTACTTTATCAAATGAAAAGTAACTAAACAACACACACACACACACACACACACACACACACACACACACACACACACACATATATATATATATATGCTTGTTCATTATATAAATTCTGAACAAAAAAAAGTTATGGACTGCATCTTTTATATATATATATATATATATATATATATATATATATATATATATATATATAATTATTATATTATTGTGTGTGAGTGTATATATATATATATATATATATATATATATAAAAGCTGCAGTCCATAACTTTTTTTTTCCCCCAGAATTTATATAATGAACAAGTACATCATGAATCCATTTTCCAAACCATTTTTTTGCTGTATCCTAAATCACTAAGGTACACCTATAAGTTATAGGCTATAACTATAATAAGTGTTTATTGGGATTATTTTAGACTGGTTTGGGTCGCACCGCTGCCCAGTGCCTGCGTGACTCGTCATAGACAGAGAGAAGGAGCTCCTCGAACAGTGTTCCTCCGCAAGACTCGTGCAGTTTTGTTTATTAACCGCTAGATCATCAAAAGTTACGGACTGCAGCTTTAAAGGGATACTTCCCCCAAAAATAAAAAATAGCCCATGATTTACTCATACTGAAGCCATCCTAGGTGTATATGACATTCTTATATTAATAAATGTCCTGGCTCTTCCAAGCTTTATAATGGCAGTGAATGGGTGTCTGTCTTTGGAAGTCCATCAAAGCGCATCGATCTGTGATAAAAGTGTTCGAAACGGCTCTGGCGGGTTAATAAAGGCCTTCTGAAGTGAAGCGATGCGTTCGTGTAAGAAAAATATCCATATTTAAGACTTTATCGACTAAAATAACTACCGTATTTTCCGGACTATAAGTCGCACTTTTTTTCATACCTTGGCTGGTCCTGCGACTTATAGTCAGGTGCGACTTATATATCAAAATTACCAAGATTTACTCGTCACAGGATCGCTGACGGCCCCAGATTATTATTTGCGAGTTTTTGATGTATTTGTGGTATGACGTGAATGCATCATTTGCCGAAATTGGGGGTGACATTACCATCTACAGCCACGAGAGAGCGCTCTATGCGCTCTAGACTACAGCTACACACTACACTTCAGTGATGTGGAATAAGATCGCGGGAGCTTGGTGAAATTGCTTTACCGATAACTGTTGGACTCGCTGTCTTATGTTTTTTTATTTTATTTTATCCTATTCAGCCTCTCAGGTATGTACTTTATGCTATTGTGTAGCTAACTGTTGATGTGTTACGTTAACAACATACCGGACACATATTCAGCCTGTTGTTCTTTGTGCTATTGTGTGTAGCTGAATAACTTAAATGCCTTCTGTTTTAATGAATTAAAGTCTGTTTAAATAACTTTTTCTTGGTCTTGGATTTTGTTAAATAAATTTCTAAATAAATGCGACTTATAGTCCAGTGCGACTTATATATGTTTTTTTCCTCGTCATGACGCATTTTTGGGCTGATGAGACTTATACTCCGGAGCGACTTATAGTCCGGAAAATACGGTAGCTTCCGGCAGACGGCCGTACGCAAGTCGACTCACACCAAAAGAGTAACACTTAAACTTGACGCACGACGTAATGACGGCAATTGACGATACAGTTTTAAAGCAGCACAATGCAGGAATTCCTTTTTTGTCAAACAGCGACCCCTAGAGTCGCTGTAGAGTACTTGTATTTAACGTTACTGTCGTAACTCACGCAGAGCGTGACAGTCTATGATCTGCACTCACGGCCTCTCCACTTTATAATAATAAAGTAGCCTACCGCGTTAGGCTTACCTGAGCCTAAATACCAGATGACATCAATAAAGTTACATCATGTACGTCGCATTATTTCATAACAATGTCCGTTATTATGATGTTGTTAGACATGATTATTGCAATTTATCATAATAGTTTGCAAATTGCACACATTTACACTATTTACAACGTGTAGGCTTATTTATGTCCTGATAATTGTGAGATATTGACAACTGTTCTCATGATAATCGCAGGAATCAACTTTAACAGTGAAAGCCTGACTGAGTGGGACTCTTGTCCGGTTCCTCGCGCTGTCAGATGCTCGTTACCTTTTTCTAGACTCTTCCGACCGCGATTTCTTCGTTTTTTTCTCCATTCTGACAACGCAGGTCCGATGTGTACTCGTGTCTGACTCCTCGCTCGGTCAGTCTGCCGTTTCCTCTTTCTCTGTTCCTCCGACAATGCTTTCCTAGCTTTCTGCTTCTTATTTGCCGGTTTAGCCATGACGATAGTAGTTCTTATAGCTAGCCGGATCTGGATAGGGGCGTGTATGCGTGTAATGTGTGCAGTGGCGTAAAGCAATTCGTTACATCGCGAGAGCTGAAATCACGGGATACTTCCGGCGGTCCGCCGGCCCAAAGTTGCAAGTACGTTTTTTCCACTCTCAGGCACCAGACGGGGGCGAGACGACCACCATTCAACCCGAAAAGAGTCATATAACCATACCAATAACTCTGAAGCTGTTCAGTTAAGCTAAAAAAACTGCATAGTGCTGCTTTAAATATGGATATTTTTCTGTACCTGTCTTTCCTCCTTACTATAAATGTTTAAAAGCTGTATGTTTCATGAATCTCTGCTCAGGACTGTGCTGGCGGTGGCTGGTGAAGACTTCGCTCTCGTGGCGTCAGACACGCGTTTGAGTGAGGGATACAGCATCCACAGCAGAGACTCCCCCAAATGCTACAAACTGTGAGTTATCACACCAATCATTCACACTTAATAAAATCTATATTAGCTTTTTGGTCATATTTAA
Organism: Siphateles boraxobius; assembly: GCF_051911475.1. Taxonomy (NCBI): domain Eukaryota; kingdom Metazoa; phylum Chordata; class Actinopteri; order Cypriniformes; family Leuciscidae; genus Siphateles; species Siphateles boraxobius. The sequence continues at coordinate 307,934 of NW_027508725.1, forward strand.
TGTATATATAATCTGGCACTTTAATTAAAGGTAATCGAGGAATGACGAATGCCATGTGGATACATCTGTAAACATCACATATTTGTATCAGTGTTTTGAATCTATTCTTTCAAATGTTTGGGACTGAGTTAATAAAGCATTTTAATAAATTTTTAATTTTAATAAAGCATCAAAATACAAATCAGCATTAAGTGTTGAACTAGTGGCAGTGATTGATTACACTTCCTTTAGGAAGCAAATATTGTAATAGTGAATATTCCTTTATCGTCACTGTCGTGCGGAAAACTCGCATCCCCAAAAATGCTACTTTTCAGGAAATATAAAAAAATATAAAAAAACGCTATTTATACAATAATTAAATACTGCATTGTGGCTTTATATGTGGTCAGACACTTGCATGTGGCATTATATTATGATCGATTTACCAAATCACTTCATTCATGGTAGAGGTGGGCGGAGCTATGAGGTTTGACTGACAGTTTGAGGATCCAATGGAGTTTTGAGGTTTAGTCATAAGCTCTTTTTAATTCTTTTCATTGGTTAAATATTTGCAAAACCCACAGACAGACTTAAAGGATGACCATTAGTAATGATTTATGCCTGACAGCGACAATATGTGATTGACTTCCAGTGCTTTGATTGAACTGTAACTGTATGGAGAATTTCAAGATAAAGATCAGATCTCTCGTTCATTCCCATACAGGACAGACACTACAGTGATTGGCTGCAGTGGTTTCCATGGCGACTGCTTGACGCTAACCAAAATCATTGAGGCGAGACTGAAGGTGCGTCTGACAAACACAACGTAGAAAGGAAAATGTCATCGTATCTTCTGGTCAGATCATGTTCAGTCAGCACTAACAGTATGCCACAGAAATGAATATGTTTTTATGTTTCTTTCCCTTATAGATGTACAAGCACTCCAATAATAAGGGCATGACCAGTGGAGCCATCGCAGCCATGCTGTCCACCATCCTGTACGGCAGGCGCTTCTTCCCTTACTACGTGTACAACATCATCGGGGGTCTCGATGAGGAGGGTGAGTGTGTGTGTGTGTGTGTGTGTGTGTGTGTGTGTGTGTGTGTGAGGCATGCCTGTACCAATTTGTCTTTCTCAGGCTCCGAAATGTGAGATTGAGTTTATTATACACTCTTTTATTGGGAACACTTTACAATAAGGTTCATTAGGTAACAACAATACTTCGACAGCATTTATTAATCTTAGTTAATATTAATTTCAACATTTACTAATACGTTATTAAAATCAAAGGTTGTATTTGTTAGCATTAGTTAATGCACTGTGAACTAACATGAACAAAACAATGAACAGCTGTATTTTTATTAACTAACATTAACAAATACAGTAACAAATGTATTGCTCATTATTAGTTCATGTTAGTTTATACATTAACTAATGTTAACTAATGAAACTTATTGTAAAGTGTTACTGTTTTTTTAAGGCAAGACACCTCAGGTGAATAGGGTAAAAAATGTATTAATAGATATCACCATAATATCTTATTCCTAAAGATTTCTAAACCGAAATCTGTGTATTGGATAAAGCCAGGATCAATTTGATTTAGTTCCAGTTAAAGGTTTTTATCTTATTTTTCAGAAAGTGCTGTCAACAGCCAGAAAACAAATACATTTTCACCATGTTTTTAGGAGTAAAATGTTCTATGAATCAGGTGAATGATATATGAATGAACCTCCAGAATACAGAGAGGAATAAAACTGTGAAGTTTAGTGTGTGTAAGTGCCGCTAAAGTGGAGATTTCTGACTCAAACTCACCGCCTTTAGAAATATGTACTGACATTGAAATTTACAAATAGATAGTGCAATAAAAAATATTACATAAAAGTGTATTTTGGATGTTTTACTTCCACTAGTCTGAAACATCACGTTATGAAAAGTCAAATTAAGCCAAAATCACAAAATTGGCCAGTGCATGAAAACCAACGCTTTGGCCTGAATAAACTGGATTGTCTTTCAATAGCCAGTCTGTTTTTTTCATTCCAGGTCGAGGTGCCGTTTATAGTTTTGATCCAGTTGGTTCTTACCAGAGAGACTCTTATAAAGCAGGAGGATCAGCGAGTGCGATGCTGCAGCCTCTTCTGGACAACCAGGTACGAGCGTTCAGGGAACGTTAGTTGAGTTTCCGTCCAGCTTATCTTCACAGAAAGAGAGGTGGGCCATGGAAATGAAGCAAGTACAGTGATGTGAATAAGTTAGCACACCCATGCTAAAGTTGACTAAAAAGAGGAATAAAAAATCATCTTTTGGAAATTGATCTTAATGCCTTAATTAGAAAAATGAGGAAAAATCCAACCTTTAAGGACACCAATTTTCTTTGTGAATGAATAATGTATCGTAAATAAATAAATGTTCTTCCTTAAAATACAGGTTGCGTAAGTCAGGACACCCCTATGTTAAATTCCCATAGAGTCAGGCAGATTTTTATTTTTAAAGGCCAGTTATTTCATGGATCCGGGATAATATGCATCCTGATAAAGTTCCCTTGGACTTTGGGGTTAAAATATCCCACATCATCACATTCCCTTCACCATACCTAGAGATCGGCATGGTGTTATTTCAGTTTGGCCAAAAGCTGGCATGATTTGCAGCATTGAGAGATGATCTTATGGAAAGTTCCCTATGCCGATATCTAGGTAAGGTGAAGGGAGAATCGATAAAATCGCTCAGCCTTAGGTGCTATAGGCTACGCCTGGTTTTATCTGTGTTTACCATGATCTAAATGCATGATACTGGATGACCAATGGTTAATTTTAATAACATTCAAACAGTCAGAATATTAGATTTTACCAAATAAAATTGAGGTGATTCAATTTTTTTTAACAGATGTTAGTTTTTTTAATGAACATAAATTTAACCTAGTAAATCTGCATCCAAACTCAAGCTAATACTACCGTCAACTCACTGTCAAATATGCGTTTCGAGACAAAACATGTAATATTAATATTGCAGCCCGCACTGCAGACTGTGCTGAAGATACGTGCCATCAAAGTCAGGCAACACAAACCTGTTTCAAGACTTGAAACAATATCCACCATTAGCACATGCAGAAACTAAGAAATTAATTTGTCTACTAAGATTATTTTGTTGAGGAAAAAATACGAATGTTTGAATGTTCAACCTGAGATTTGTGAAATGTTCTCCTGTTTGGCAAGTGTTTGTCATGATATGTTCTGACAACAAAGAGTAGTTTAAAACCACAATTAATGCTCTGGTTTCTACAACTTTCACTTAGGAGCAAAAATCTGCCTTTAAACTTGAAATAAATAAAAATTTGATCGTAATTATCGTGATCATTTTTTTTGGCCATATCGCCCAGCCCTAGTTATTCTTATAGCTCCATACCTGTATCTGTTATTCAATGGGGAAGTGTCAATAATAAATAATCTTACAACACCTAAATAGGTCATATCAAAAATCAAAGGAAAGAAATTCTAATTTTCCTCCCTTCAGTAAATAATTGTATCCCTTAAAACTCATCTTTGATCATCAAAATAACATATTTAAACAGGGTTTCCAACCCTCACGCATTTGGCGCGAGACACACACTTTCAGTCTCTGTCTCACACTCTCATTCACGCCAAATCGCCAACCCTGCTTTTGATATGAAACAAAGTCTCAGCTTTCAAATTTTGTACGTTTTAATATGAAATTCAAACAATAAATACCGTTTTGGCGCACTTGATGTGGCATAACAGATCGCTGTAGTGCCTCATTTAAGCCCAAGCCATTGAAAAGCAGTGAGCCTCATGCTTTGATCACATGGTTCATGAAGCTCTCATTAGTTCCAAACAAACCAGCGCTGTCAATATCTTTGAATAGCTTGAAGCAGGATACAGGTATTTGCAGAATTTTGGTAAGCATTACTGCATAGTGTGCATTGATTATAACGTCAAAGACATTAACAGTATCATTTTATTCTGGAGACTGATGGAGAGGCAATGTTAATGTTTTTCTTGAATAACTTCCTTACTTATTGGTCACACTCATACTCATGATCATACACATGAACTTTTTTTAATTAAAGAAATGTTTTACATTTTATTTCAATATTTATTTAATATTTTGAGGATATCTTTTGGTACTATATACTATTTGTGCAACAATGATGGTCCATTAATGACAATTAAAAAATATTTTTTTCTAATATTTTTTATTATTTATATTACAATTAGTGGTGTATTTAAGGTTAAAATGGAGAAAATGGTTTTAAATTAGGTAAATTAAAGTCATTTTGTGGCCAGAAAAATACCAATTTGCATTTGTAATGTCATGGTTTAGCCACTAGGTGCCTGTATGGCTCTTTAATAAATATACATGCATCTACTTGTCTAGTTGCTCAGAGTATTGCAGGTCACAAATGCTTGATTATCTTTAGGTTTTGCATTTGAATACATATTTAGACATGATCAAACACTAGATTTTTCAAATGATACATTAAAAAAGTTAATAACTTGCATCCTATTATATTTTAAAGATAATCTTAAGCACACACAAGTGAATATTAATGAATCCAAGAAAATACTGAATTTAACTAAAGAACAGTAGAATATAGTGCTAAAAAGGCAAACTGCATTCAACAAATTTTTTTTCCATATATATACAGTAGGCTATATACATGTGAATCGAGTGAATCAAGATCGAAAGATCGATCAAGCACAGAATGGGGAGGGAACAGCAAGACGATGACAACTCAGCGTTTTTTTTCAATAAAAACATGTCTGTAGAGTGTCCATATATACCTTCTACCCTCATGTTTGTCTTGCACAAACGGCAATAGTCGCTGAACATCGTCGTGTACACATAAATCTCTGACCCATCGTCTTCTTCCTCGTCTAATTTCTGTCGCTCTACATACGTCATCTGGTATAATTATTTGATAGACATTCGTAGCACCCAATAAACGGCTCTGGGCATTCGTAGACCACGCCTCGAATACGAGAGAATGAACATGTGGTTTCCAGACCCCCCCCAAAAAAAAAAACTCACTCCAATTTTTGAACTTAAAAGTTGTCAACCCTCATTTAAACTTAAACTTTTCCCCTAAAAAAAATAATAATTTCCTTATACCTCAATATAGCTTCAATGTAACTACAGCCATGAATATGCAAATTAGCCCCGCCTCCACTCAATCGCATCAGCTCGAACGATCTGATCCATTCGCTCAACTGCAGGAAACACCACAGAAAGACAAGTGGAAGAGTGAATTATACAGGCTCGTCTACAGGTCCATGTATCAGAATGGTAATGTGATTTTTGTATCCATCTCTACAACGTCAGACATATGACTGTAATTAATATGATTAGCTTTTGGTTTGACTAATTATCAAACGGCTAATAATGTGTTGCTAATGTTACACACCATGTTCCCGTTCGCATCTCAGAGTCAGACAGCTGACTTTAGAAATCAGCGTCCACAGAAACGCTTTTAACCTCATCGAGGGTTTAGTCAGTGGAGAAAAGCCCCGCCCACACCTTGATGGGATTGGTTACATGTTTGTGATGGTATGTAACCGGGGCAATTTCAAACAGACTGTCTGCACTCCAGTTTTAAGGAGAAAATATCTAGGCATCTATCTAGGTGAACCGAACGCGAACAATGGTGTAATGATTCAGCTCGACTCCCAAGACAAGACGATGCTCACCCGACTGGCCAATAGGAACGTTCCAATAGGAGAAAAGGTGGCCCCGCCCATGACACAATTTTCACCGCTAAAGCAAAATCCTGACACGAGAGCAAAAAATTGCATCGAGAGCAAAGAAAAGCGTTTTGAGAGAAACAATTTTTTTTCTTAGAGAAAATAATTTCACACTGATAGCAAAAATATATATTTGTGATTTTTTTTTCCAAGTATTTCGAGAGAGATTTTTTTTCTCAGAAATAATTTTAAAAAATTCAAATTTATATTTTTTTTATGTTCTATGAGAAAATACTTGCTCTCAAAACATTTTTTAGTCTCAAATATAATTTTTTGCTATTGGTATGAAAACTTTTTCTCAGATCATTTATTTTCTCGCATGTAATAAAGACACATTTCTACCTCCATAAAGGTGGGGCTAATTTGCATATTCATAAAAGGGTGTAAAGTAACATTCAAGTTATTTTGAGGCATGAATTATTTGAAATAAAATGAAGATCGTTTTCAGGACAATTCAGCATTTTTGCGTTTTCGTGGAATATTGAAATTGCATTTGTTTATATATCATGTCAGTATTTGGAAATTGTGTTTATTTGTCATGAACACTTTCCCGTTCCTTCTTGAAGGCTTAAACTATTTGCTCTTGCGCTCAGATCGGCTTCAAGAACATGGAGAATGTGGAGCAGCTCCCGCTGAGCCAGGAGAAGGCCGTCCAGCTGGTGAAGGACGTCTTCATCTCGGCCGCTGAGAGGGACGTCTACACGGGAGATGCTCTCAAGATCTGCATCATCACCAAGGAAGGCATTCGAGAAGAGATCGTGCCACTCAGGAAAGACTGAGACGCCAAAATTAGCCTGTTTTTCTTTTTCTCCTGTTGCATCCTTCAAATCTGCTGTTCTTTTTATATTCCTTCTCAAGAATAAATGCGTTAACAGTATCACTATTGTCTGTTTTTTCTTTTAATTCAGTGTTTTGTCTGTTTCAGAACTGCATTTATGGGAAATTCATGTTTGCATATATAGATAGTGCGCTGACCCACAGGAATGAACAACTGATTTCCATCTGTGCTTGTTTGTTTTTATGTTGAATTGATATTCAGCTGATATTTTAAGTCACTACTTAAACCTCATTATTTTACTCTCTGTTCTCACATCCATCCTGTGCTTTTTGCCATTGTATTATTTTTATGCTTTAAGATCACATAAACATTAGTTTTCAAGAAAGATATTGATTTAAACTCTTTAAGGAATTCAAAAAATTCTATTGCATGCAAGACCCTTTTATGGTGTAATAGATGTAAGTTTTAATAAGCTTTGTGATAGTGTAATGATACTTCATGGTTCTGTTGTGTCTTTGTAATTATCTTGCAAAAAAAAAAAAAGAGTAATGAACATCGATTGAGCTGAATTTATTTATTATCTTTTACCCAGTTTACAGATAAATGCATTATTTTGTTATTTATGAGTTCATTTTATTATTTTAAAAGACTGAACACTGAAGTATAGAAGCTTGTTTACGCCACGGAATAAGACAATTTAGAAGATTATTGTGACTTAATATCATGCAATTCTGACTTTATAACTCACAATTGCGAGTTTATATCTTACAATTTTTTAAAATTTTATTATGCAGTGGCGGAAACGAGCGTCCACACGAAGTGTCTCCAGCTGAAAAATATAGATTTGATCTGTCAGGGAAGAGAAAGATTCATGACCAGAATAAAGTGTTTAGAGAGGAGCATTTTAGTGACATCAGCCAAACAGAAAACACTGAGGAAAGACTGCGGAAACCTTCTTTCATCAAATTAAGACCAGGAATGTGTAATAAGAAAAGAAGTGTTTTTGATTTCAATTTGACTTCAGGTACTATGCAACATAGTTAAGATATGTAAATGAGAAACAAGCAGAACACAACGTATCTGATTTATTCGGGTGTTCCAGTTGTCAGTAGACATGTTCCCTCACTGAAATCCACACAAACAAAGTGAACATTCATCACAGGTGAACTGAAACTTCTTAAAGACAATCTATATATGGTATTTTTATCTTTACAATAAGAGCGTGACACTATCCATGAGAACAAAACATAATGCTTTGAGCCGCAGTTAAGACTAAAAATGTCACACGATTCTTGTACATTCATCAGAAAGAGCCAGTGCTGGAAGCGGTAGGTCAAAGGTCGGCTTTCGTCATGCATCGATGGGCTCGTCCTACAGTGGACGCTCTGAAAAGGCTGTGAAGCTCTTGACTCGTGCAAAAAACAGAGGCGTGTACATTTTGTCCACATCAAACGCAGTGACGACAGTCTCTCCAGTGGATCTGAGGGAGGAAAACCAGGTTATCGAGGGAATAATCACTGACTGTTCTGGATAGCAATCTTCTTCTTTTTAATGATTCGTACTTGATTGATTTTCTTATTTTCAAACAAAAAATTATATAAAAAAAATCATGTACTTGACACATAACAAAACCACTAAATCAAAAACGTACATAAAACAAAACAGTCAATAATTTGTAACAATATGAATAATGAATGAATGAGTAAAATAGTATGAAGTAAAAAAAACAACAAAGATGAAAAAAAATGTGGATGCAATCTTCTTAAAGTCAACAGGACCAGCAGGACACGACTGTTATGGGCCCAAAGACTAGACAGCACCAGCTCGTGTCACATGACCCGTCACATGACCCACGACACGGACAAAATTCTGACATACTATATCCAAAATGTTGCCTCTCTGAAATTGCCTACCCTTCCTTTAATCGAATTTTAATTATTTATTTTAATCAAACTTTTATTTATTTTAATTAATTTATTTACTTTTTTTTTTTCGTCACTGTTTTTCTCTAGACTTTTCCACTTTTGCCCCTATCGGCCCCCTGGGTGTCCCAGGACCCCTGCACTAATGCTTCATCATGGGTCTCAAGTCGCCTACTTATACTACGCCCTAAAAGTATGTACTCTTTTTGTGAAGAAAAAGTAGATACTTTTGAGTGTGTAGCAGAAGAGTAGATGAGCTTTGGGACCAACTATCCGGTCATACACCTGCGTCTTTAACGGTTGCTCTCAGTCTCATCCCGTCACGTAAACTGACCTGTCAATCATCTCAATCAACAATCAATCAATCATCTTGTCAAAGTTAAAATCCTGATCCAAATGGATCTTCATAAAAGTCCACGTTGTTATTGCAGATGAAATACAACACGGATAACATTAAATCATTTTTCTTTTATCATGTTAAACTTTGATTAGTCACTCAAACCTTTATCTAAACCTCTCACCTTTGCTGGCACATATCCGCCATGTTTTGTAGTTTTTTTAACACTTTTTACTCATGTTTGTAGTTCTTCCTCCAAATTGCAATGGATTGTGGGTAATATTAGCTGTTATAGTGAGCACTTTGAAAATCCACTGGAAATACTAGACCATCCGGGGAGTTCTGGCACACTCTTTTCAGCATACTATGCTATGGGACACACTTATTTCAATCTCACACACTGTTTAGGGTGGATAGTATGGACAGTGAGACGCAGGGCACGACACCTGTAGGTGATGTGGCAGGAATGGTGGATCCACACCAGCTTGTTGAAGCGCTGACGCCCCCCAGAGGACAGTTGCAGTCCCACATGAAACGAGCGCTCGGCTTCGGGAACTGGGTTCCGCCTGCAGAACCGGCTCCTCTGGTACTCGGACACCTTCTGCTGAGAAATCACAATATATTCAGTTTATAAAACGGTTCGTTCCAGTCCTTGATTCTGATTGGCCTGATAGCTGAATGCTCAATTCTGATAGCTGTGTTTTATTAACGATAAAAAACGGCTGTGACAGTTTCACCCAATGGTTCTGTGTATCACTACACAACACCCCTAGCAACGTAAACATATTCTTCTCATTGATATTGTTCATAGAAGCTTATAGAGTATTGTGAGAGATCGAGTAAGTAAGTCTACCTGCATTTACAGTAAATATAGCATTTTCCTTCAGGTCAGTCCTATATTCGTAATAAAAAATCAGTTTGAATGTCCGCTGCGATATCTAGTCTTTTTAACCGCTAAAGGGTTTTCCCGTGTCCTTGTCATTTATAAGTTGCGTCTTGCTCCTCCGAGTCCTTTCGATATAAAAGTCTTCTCTACTGACTGACTGATGGTCTCATATTGTCAAAACTGAAATTTCCTGGCTTTTTTCATTATAACAGAGGTCTAGGCTCTATTATACTACCATACAAGTTTCAGAACAGTCGTTCAGTAGCTGCGCCTTTTCACGAGCCGTTGTGACTTCGGTATAAATGTGATGTCAGATCTACTCAGTCTCCGCCTTCAGTCTCCACCCCCACCAATGGTGGGTCACTCAGAAAACAACAGGCCAATCAGAAGAGAGGCTCATGAATATTAAGTAGACAGGCCAAAATCGAGCTGTTCTTGGCAGAGCTCCAGAGAAAGGAGCTGTAAACATATATTGAGATGGTTTTAGGTACTTATACTGCAAATATATATTCTTAATGACATCAAAACCTAAAGTAAAACTTCAGAAAGTTGTACAAAGAGGCTAAGTAAAGAATAAATCATGGCCGAAGGGGTTACGTCGCTTCGCTTTGTACCTAACAACGCCCTTCAGCCGTGATTTATTCACGATACAGCACAGCCTCGAAGACCTTATTGCTTACGTATAGCGCTTTTCACAATATACATCGTCTCAAAGCAGCTTTACAGAAAATGCATGAGTCCACATTACAATTTAGAGTGATCTGTTATCAGAGGTGACTGTCTAATGTATTTCAGAAATGTACATATACAAATCACAGTTAGCGAAAAATGTAATAATTTAAGGCAGAAATAATGAGCAAATTGAAGTAATGAATACTTGTATGTTAACAAATGATTATGACATTTAGAAATCAGTCGGATTATTGCTGGTAAAACCGCAAACAAATAGAACAGCGCTGTTAAATGACAAACCAACCTCTTCTTTTCTCTTGGAGACGACAACATAAACTTTGGTTTGATTGTCTGTATCCTGGGACAGCCGATAATGGCCAAGCATGATGGAGTCCATCCTGTGGGAATCCAAGCATTTTAACCGTCACGTCACATGGACTAGAAATGTGCAGTTCAGATGTGTGTTATTCATGCGCATGACACGCACCTGGAGTTCTTGCTGCGCAGCCTTGGGACAACGACCAAAGGGTCCTCGGGGGTGGTCAACATCATCGCCTGACCGTCAGGGAAGAAGCGCAGGTACCTGGAAGATCAGGCCTCGTCAAAGCCTCATAACACTGAACACAACTGAACACTCAAGAGATACTGCACCCAGAACTGAAAAAATCTGTCATTTACTTCCAAACCGGCATGACATCCATTCTTCTGTGGAACATCAAAAGATGATATTTTGAGAAATGTCTCAGTGTCTCTCTCCCCTCCCCCCATACAAGGCAATCAATGGGCTCTAAAACTGTTTGGTTCCTGTGATGGATTTTTAATAGAGAAGATAGTAAACTGTCTTTTATAACTAACCGTGTTTCTGACTCTAAAACACTGCCTTTAGATTAACTAACCTTATGATGAACTTTTACCTGACTTCCCCTTTGGGTCTAATATTATGACTAACTCTTACCTGACTTTTCCTTTTAGCCATCCTAACCCTGAGTGTAAAAATAACAAATATGGGAAATGAAACTAGATAGAGGTTTAAACATGAAACCTTTTGGTTACCTGATAACAAGAGGGCTTGTCTATGAAGAACCAATCAAATTGTAGGGAAATTATGCAATGTTTCATGTCATTTTGCCATTCTCTTATTCTATAAAAACTATTGTATTCGTGTTTACTGGTGGGATTCTCAATGGAATTTGTCTGAGATCCTCCGGACGTGATTAAAGCTTCTTCTTGGGAGAGATTCTCTGAGAACTGCTCGAGTACTCTCCCGGCCGTGATTAAAGCATTTAAAGGACATTTGCTGAAGTCTGTCTGTTTGTGGAACAAGTTATTTAGCGAAACACTAAAGACCTTACTACCAAGTGATAGTGTGCGATAGGGGACGAGACGTCGTTCGAGTCTATGTGAGACTCTCAGGCGGGGTTAGATTGTTGTATTTAGCGAACACTAGAGACTTTACTACCAAGTGATAGTGTTCGATAGGTTCAGGTGTCAAGGACACTCGGTTCAAGTCAGGTGCGTAGGGGAAAAATCTACCACATTCCCAACATTTGTGTCACCAGAAGAAATGCAGAAATGCGCCATAGTCAAATCTGTCCCGCCACAGTTTCATAATGAACTGAAAACATTTAGAAAATTTCTCATAATAGCATAAACCTTGCATTTTGTGCCAGTCAAACTAAAATCGCGATATGGTTTAGTGTGCTCATCAAATTGCAAAAGGTTGCGATTTAATTAAATAAGTATTTAGCTTTCTAAACTTTCACAGTCGCATAATTTCGAACATTTCTGTGGACAGATGAGTACATATAGATTTGTAATGAGATGCATTTGTAAACCTGTCTTCACAGCAACTTATAAAGGTAATATCTGAACAAGCATAACAGGGGTACTTTAAGTTTGCTTTCAAAGCGCACCACATTATTGCATTTAACTTAAAAGGGGACCCAAGTCCACCACTCATAGTCTCAGAAAATCCTGTGGGGAAACCAGACTGTAAAAATATATGGACGCAGTGGCCGTGACGTCACCCATTGGTTCCTGAAGAGCATTTTTGAAGCCATAATTGGGCGGAGCCGGCCATCGCCATCTTGGCAGCGCGTCACTCCCGGGTAACCAAAAATGCACAGAATGTCGGGATTATCTGAGGTGACGTGACGCTGACAGACAGCAGACGGCAATCCAGCGGCAATCCACCTGTCACTCAAGTGGCCACACCCTTAATTATGCAGAACTTTAAGGATTCATTGAATTTAAACGGATGAGCTATAAAAATATTCACCCACCTCACAGTTGTCACGAAGGGCAAAATTAGCTATATAGGCCAAAACCACTTTTTGTACCAGGCTGTAAACCTAATATATTTCTGCTGTAAAGTTGGGTATTTTAACATGGGGTTTATGGGACTGACTCTCTTTAGCAGGCCGTCTCTAGTGGCCAGTCGATGAATTGCAGTTTAAGTCACTTTCGTGTCGGATACAAGAGAGAGGTTGCCGCTCGGGGGAAACACTGTAAATACATTCAGGTTTGAATGTACATGAGGGTGAGTAAATGCTGACAGATCTGTCATTTTCGAGAGGAGTATCCCATTAAAGCCCAGATCTCACCTGTAATACTCCACCTGGTGCCAAGCCCTGTAGAAGCCATCCAGAGACTCCTCCCCCTGGCGGATGTATGATGTTTTACTGATGTAAACACCTGGACGAACCACGGACGCTTATTAAACACTGTACGTGCAGCACATATTTAAAATAATTCAGACACCAGATATAATTTTTTTACTAGAGTGTGCAGGACACTATAGTTCATTTATGTAAGTGAGGAGAGCAAAATGAAGTAAACTGTGACATATTATACTAAAAATTCTTCATACAGCGACTACCAGTAACATTAATAAAAATGTGGGACCAAAAATTATTCAGACACTTTGACCTGATCATGTTTTGCTGAAGTGTTTTTTCTTTAATTGCTAATGCGACCTTTTTACACCACAGACTGAACAACATGAAGCATTGCTTGGTGATTGGTTGAGCTAAACTGGTATTATCTAATTGTGTAGTTAAATTTAACAGCTGACAGATATTCAACATAATTAATGTAAGAGACTCTAACAGAATGATGGACAAAACCAGTGAAATATCAACTGATCTGATAACTGAGTTCTTGTCAATATTTTATTACCATTTTGTAAACTATAGCGAATAAACTGTGATAATGTTGAGGATGTCTGAATTAATGTTGGTTTGACTGTACATAAACGCACACGTTTACCATCAAAGCGCACACGTGGCCTCTCCAAAAACATCTCTCTCCAGGATGAAAACGGCAGCATTTTGGTGCAGCTTCGCCCCCACACTCTCAAACAGGCAGAGCGCCAAATCTCAGGGTCCCTGTAGCAACACACACACACACACACACACACAATTCAATGGCAAACCAATAATTTTTTTCTGTTATGACTCTAAGCTGGTTTCCTCAGATGTTTGGTGAGTCTGTGAGCCCACCTTGCACAGATATAGAAACCCCTGCAAACCAATGAGAGCTGCTCTAAGGCTCGAAGGTCCAGGTCACATGACACCACCCAGCGGAAGATATACATGAGCACCTCGAAGGGCAGAGCTGTGGGCGTGAGAGAGACTGTCAGGGAAACAGGAACGCTCTGTAAAAGCAAACGGAGCAGGTCCAGTGTGAGTACCTGAGATGTGCACCTGTGACGTGTCTGTCTCCGGCTCGCACAGCTTCATGGTGTCGCAGCCCAGCGTCAGCTGCTGCTGGAAGTATGTCAGCAGGTCGTCGATCTCACGATCCTTCTCACTGTCCTCCAAGCTAGAGTGCATGAAGAGGTACTTGTGAAGAATTTTGCATGTAGAAAATGAAGGTAATTTGGTGCATTGTGCCATTATTTTTGTATGACCACAGATCACAATTCCACCAATTTACTGTAATCTAACCCTTATTATTGTAATTGATTTTTTTTTAATGTATTGCAGCAATGAGAATAATCAAGATCAGTCAGAATTACAAGAAAAAAAAAAACCTCATGAAGTACAACATTTGAATGCATTTACGTTCACTGCGATCCGTAGTGCTCAATTACGATTTATTGCTCAGACCTGATTTCTTTTGTATAGCTGTTCACATTGTTTTAAATGTGGCTAAAACCAGATTCCAGTGTGAACAGATCATAGTCCAGAACTGACCCAGATGCGCAAAAGAAAGATGTGTCATATGAAAGTGTAAACAGAAGACAATAAAGTAAGTGATTATGCGTTTATTTTTAGTGTGATCTGCCACAGAAGCCAGCAAATGTATTCAGACAATATAAAAAATAAAGACAAGGATATGAAAAAAATAATTTATGATGTTTTGCTTGTATATAGAGCTGTCACTGTAATACTGATGAGTTCTGACACATCACTGTCCTTTCAAAACTGTCTTGATAACTTCGGGTATGTAAAATCTTTGAAGCGACTCCCATGAGTGCAAAATTGAGATGAACGTTGATCTAGAGTCACATGGCTTCCGATATGACTGTTCAGAACGAGGTCGCATTGCAAAACATCTGATCGGATTCAGGACCACAAATGGAAGTGGCACAAATATAAATAAAACAGATCAGATTCCATGTGGTTTGTCACATGTGAGCAAAAAAAAAGTTCAGATTTGCGCCACATTTCCCTGCAGTCTCCATTTCACAAAATCTAATTTCTTTATGCAATTTTGTGTGTGTGTGTTTCTATACTGCAGATTCATAAATTTATGTTTGGATAAACAGGGTTCCCACACTTCCCGACCAATGAATTTCCATGACCTTTCCAGTCTCCTGTAACTACTGGATGCAGATTGTATTATTATTATTTTGATTCAAACCATTTAACTAACAAATCATTCAGACTGATTTGACCTATTGAAAAAATGATTTGCTCACCATTCAAACTATGCCTTGCATATAACTATGGCTTGCAAGCAAGCTTTACTATACATAAGGTTTACACAAAAGCATTATCTAAATATATATACATATTATAAATATTAAATATTTTACTGCAGAGCATGAGTAGAAAATGCGTATTAACCATAAGAAATTATAGTATTTATTTATTAATTAATAATTTTTTAGTAACACTTTACAATACAATCCCATTAGTTTTCATTGGTTAACGCATTGACTAACAATGAACAATAGATTTGTTTCAGTGTTTATTAAACTTTGTTAATGTTAGTTAATAACTGTTAATTGCTAGTTCATGTCAGTTCAGATCCATCAAATAACATTAACAGATACATCTTACGGTTTCAATAATTTATTAGTAAATGTTGACATTAATGAATGAATGCGGTAGAAGTATTGTTCATTGTTAATTAATGCAGTTAAAAAATATTGACAAATTAAACCTTATTTTTACTGTTACTATAAAATTTTTTTAAAAAATCCATGAATTTTACAAGGCTGGAAAACACTATTTTACAATTGTCCCACTATACATCCAAGTTTTCCATGACCATGAGCATATCATGTGATCCGAGCACTTACTAGCTCCCACTCCGGTCCGGATCAGGAGTTCTGCTGTAGTTGATCCGAAACTCAATGTCCGGGACCAGCAGCATCGCACTCTTATAGTACTTGATGGCTGCAAAACATAAACAGAGGAAACGTTAACCCTTCACTTCTTCATGGAATCCATTTTATAAACGTAATTGTCGAATCTAAATAAATAAATGAATGAAAACCTTCATAAACCGCTCCATTCTGCTCTTCCTCGACTGCCTTCAGGAACAGCTCTCGGGCCTGTGAAAGCACACATTCACAATCAGAGGTAAGGATTTAACTTTACACATCATCACTGTTTCTTCTCATAGCACACAGTATGAATATTCATGAGTTCACACCTTTTCCTCTTTAGCTATTTCTTGTCTCCTCTTCAGCTCAGCAGATTTGTGGAGGCTTCTCCTTCCTCCTGAGCTGGGCTGAAGCTCGGACATCCACTTGGCCCGAAAAGCACTGAGCTCCATCTGAAACATCACACATCAGCTACAGACACACTGAACAGGCACTGAGAGATTAGGCTCATGGGAAATTAAGGTTACCACACCTTCTAAACAAATGAGCTTTCATGGCTTCTTCTGTCATTCATGATTACAGGTTTTTTTCGACAATAAAAAGCCTTTCAAAACACATTTTACTTCCGTGATCAGGCAAGATTACTATGGAAGCTTGTTTCTGCAACAGAAAAAAAAATGAAAATTTTTTGCGCCTGTTATCTCACACTTGCAAGAAAAAAGTCTGAAATGCAAGATGTAAACAACTGCGAGTTCCTATCTCAGAATTGCGAGTCAATATCAGTCAGAATTCAGAATGGCTAGTTATAAACTCGCAATTGCATGATAAAAGTCAGAATTGCGAAATATAAAAAGTTATAAATTCGGAATTGCAAGAAAAAAGGCTGAATTACGAGATATAAATTCACGATTCCGAGAAAAAAGTTAGAATTGCGAGATTTAAACAATTGCGACTTTTTCTCTCAAGTTATACATTTTGAATTGAAAGAAAAAAAGTCTGAATTGCAAGATATAAATGCAGGATTGCGAGAAAAAAGTTAGAATTGCGAGACATAAACAATTGCGAGTTCGTATCTCAGAATTGCGAAATTTGATAAGTAAGAATTAAGAATTGCAAGATTATAAACTCGGAATTGCGAGAAAAAAGTCACAATTGCAAGATATAAAATAGAGCGAGTATTTATTTCAGAATTGCGAACTTAGTCGGAATTCACAATTGCGAGATATAAACTATGAATTGCGAGAAAAATAGTTAGAATAGCGAGATATAAACAATTGCAATTTTTTATCTCACAAGTGCAAGATATAAACTCTGAATTGTGAGAAAAAAAGTCTGAATTGCAATATAAACAATTGCGAGTTATGCCACTCGCAATTCTGAGATAGAAAATCACAACTGTTAATATCTCGCAATTCTGACCTTTTTTTTATTTCGTGGCGGAAACAAGCTTCCACAGATTCCAGAGTGAAACACGATTTTCAATGAGAGAAAAATAATAATAAAAAGTAAAGGGCAGGACTTTTATTTTATTGTTATATCAGGTATCAATCCTTGAATTCCATTGGCTTAAATGATTCACTGATATATTAAATGGTAAAATTAAATGATTGTACTTTGTTTAATGATTAGACATTAAACATGTCTATAAAACGACACAAAACGTTTTGAGATTTGTAGAATTTTTCCAAGTGAAGGCGCAGAATAATCAACAAGAAAAATGTAGGGCAGGACTTGGTTTTAGCCAATCACAACGAAGTATCCCGATGCAGAATGAGGAGAGATTGCTGGAGGGAGGGGGCTAAAAAGTAAGAGGGATTTGTGACATCATCCAAAAAAGGCAATCATTTCAAAGGTGGAGTTAAGTATTGTTTCATTAATTATTATCTTAGGAATAACATGCACCAACGAACTGTGCACAATAAAACCAGGAAACCAGTGTTTTAAGAAAGTAAACAGGGTAAATTTTAGTAACATGCTGACTGATATTTCCAAGTTTTTCAATATTAACCATAATGTAGGAATACTCTTAAAACGAATTCAATTTTAAGTATTTGATGAAAGCAATTTATTACATTAAATAAATGTAATCTGCAACTTTCTTTCATGTCTTAAAAAAAAGAGAGAGATCACTAACTTGAATATTAGTATCCTCTGAATTTTCATCTTCCACTTCTTCAACAGTGCCATCAGTATTTTGGTTGATTTCAGCCTAGAAATAACACATATTCAGCAACTTCAACTAATATATTATGTGAAGCAGGTACAATTTAAAAAGACGTGACGCAGATAAAAAAAAATTCAGCCACGTCCATGTTTGGTGTTAAAAATAAGACTGACCAATCAGAGACTAGTAGAAACTTGACAAGCATTAATCACCAGGATCAACAGATGTGAGAATCTATTGCATTACATTAAAAAAACAGTCGTCTATCAAACTATATTCTTATTCAGTGCATCAACATACAAGTCCAGTTGTTTCGTGATTTGTAGAACTTTGTAAACATGCATGAATAAATTAGACGATGTTTTAAATATATGGACATTGTGCATGATTGTTATTACATGCTATGCGTTTTAAGAATTATTTAAGACTGTCATCCAGTAAAAACAACTCAGATGTGTGTGACAGGACGATAATACGTCACGGCTGCTAACATGCTAATGTTAGCTACTGATTAGCAGTAGCTAATCTTAGAAACACAGCTTTTACTGACCATAACAGGTTATTTTGCGAGCTCTTTTAATGTCGCGTTTAAAGACGTGCTTTCAACGAATATTTTACAGATCACGATCAGAGAAGCGGACGACAGAGCGGGCAAATACGAGAGCTCGCCACACGGCAGCCATCATGACGAGTGAGTTGTGAGTGACAGCGCTCGCGGAGACACTGGAGCTGCGGGTACAAAACAACATCCGGTCTGCGGTTTAAAAATAAAAGTCTACCCTTCTGCCATAAAAAAACACATAAAATCGGCCACGTTGTATTTATTTATTTATTTTTGTCAAATTTAAATAAAATAAAAATCATTAATCTCAAATTATGTTTCATGTGCACAAAATTGACAAAGATCATGAAAAAACATACTTTAAGTTTTACTGTCAAATTTACCCTCTAGACGGAAATATGGAATGGCTCAGACCTCAATCTGTTAATGTTTTGTTTATTAAAGTCAGTATCTGGAACAAGAAAAAAAATGTAGGGCGGGACTTTTGTCCACGGGGAATTGATTGGATGGTTGTGCTGTGCTATTTGTCGATTTCATGTGATTGACAGGTTACCCCGCCCTCATGCCAGTAACCACATCATCAGAGAATTAAAGATTTCGATGCACATGAATTTTAATAAAATAATAATGTGCACGGATAAATCACTTATAACACTTATTGCAACATTACTTTAAAAAACAAGAATGGTCAATTTCAGATTTCATGGTGACTTTAAATTATACGGTTGTTATAAAATAAAATAAAAAGGCATAATCATTAATCAAGCTCCATATAATAAACATAAAACATCTAGTGCAGCATTTTTTCTTCTTCTGGACAGAAATAATAAAGTATACTATGGCGAGATATTACCATTACTATTATTCAGATATTGTTAAATTTGCTTGGGTATTCTTCCAATGGCAAATACTATCTTATATAATCCATATATTAATGCGCCTATATATTAATCAGATAGTGACGCTGCATTATTTCCCTCCACCAACGAAGGCGTGGCTTATGAATATTAATTACCAATCCTTCGTCATAGTAGCTTTAGTACCTTAATACGCGGACGGGAAGTAGCTGGACACCCACCTTACAAATCAGATGCTTTCTCTTGAATGCAGTTAAACCATTTAATTTGGTCGAAACAACATTTTCTTTATAGTTTTTGTGTCCCTAAACACCAGCGGCTTCCACGCATATAGTAACAACTGACGTGCAGTGTGACGTATC
This sequence comes from Siphateles boraxobius, assembly GCF_051911475.1. NCBI lineage: Eukaryota > Metazoa > Chordata > Actinopteri > Cypriniformes > Leuciscidae > Siphateles > Siphateles boraxobius. The sequence continues at coordinate 327,763 of NW_027508725.1, forward strand.
ACTGTTGTTAAAGTGAATCATCTTTACTGTAGGGATGCTGAGCTTTAGGCAGGAGGCCTGAAACCATCGTTTCTACAGCATATCATTTATCCATCATCCTCCCGGCGCGATGGAGGAGATTCTTCGCAAGCTTCAGAAGGACGCGTCGGGCAGCAAACATAAAGCGATGCGGGACGCGTGCGGCGTCGCGCGCGGTAAGATGCACCTGAGTCTGTGAGCGATTATTACATGCGGGTTCAGAACAGATGGACGCGCGTTCAGCTTATTACAAATATTGTTTTAGAACAACATCATACAGTCAGAGCGAAAGTGTGCCCGGCTTTCACGGATGTTTATTTACTGCAACTGAATCCTCATAACAGCTGTTACAGGATGTCTTGTCAAATTGCACTTTTTTTTATTTAGAACAGCATGAAGAATGGGATGAAAACATGCGAATTGAAATAAAATGAAATAGTTTAATTTCCAGTGGGCACTCATGCAACGAGCCTATATAGGCATGCGACCTGTGTGCATTTAAATCATGTTTATGTGAATATTATAGTGTTGAATGGTTTGGCTTCAAACCTCGTTATTTTTAAAATGCATGCAGTCAAAAATGTAAAAAGTCCCATGTTAATAGTATGTTGTTGGACATGCACTATGAGTACTTTGGAATACCATGCAAATTCAGTAGAACGTGTTAATATGAATAGTGAATAGTGTATGTTGATAAAATGAAATTAGGATTTTTGTTTTAACCATAATTGAGGCATGGTAAAGCCACACTACTTTTAAATGTCGGTCTGTAAAGAAGCTTCTATGTTTTAATGGTTAATTTAATCTTTTAATGGCTACTTTATTTTTTTTTTAGCTGGTAATTAAGATATTATAGTTTTTTTGGTACATACACCCTTTGCTTTAGTATGATCCAGAAATTAATAAAATAACAGCAACATCATTACCATTTTTATTATTATTATTAGAATATTTAATGAAAATAACAGAAATTTAATTGTATTATTAATAATAAATTATAGCAAATATTCAAATTTATTGTAATCTTTAAAATAATAAACATTTAAAGTGTTGTAGATGTGAACCTATAGGCTCGTCCTAAGTTATTCTGTGTTCTTGTGATGTGTTTAACTAATAGGCTGTTTAGTAGATGGGCAAAGTCAGTAGTTGAAGATGATCTGGAGATTTATGCACTTAATTGACCTTTCAGTGTTTCAGCATTGTGTATCACACACTGTCAGTCATGCTGTGCCAACAAATGAGGGGCTAATTTTACAGGATCGATGAATAGCTCAGATGACAGCAAGGCCTGGTTTGGGATTTTATCATGAGTAATTTTATTTCACAATAACAAAATATTTCTCAATATAGTTATTTTTGCTTTAAATAAGGGGTTTATATCATCAAATATTTGATACCATTGAAAATTCTTGTCACCAATTTCAGTATCACAAGTAAACTGATACAAGCCTATATAAAATATTTTCATCACTTGAAATGAGAAATAGCGACTAGCCTACATAAATTGTATAAGGTAATCAAATGTATAAAAAACACTGCATAATCTTCACTGTGTAAATGATGTCTTATTAAAGTGAGACAAAGGTGATTCAGTCAAGAGCACTGAGAGATTTTCTCTGTTTTGTTGTTTGATTAACATTAATGACTCAGACGGCAGCAGGTTTATTAGGCTGCTGTCACTTTAAGACTGAATGCACTGATCCAATATACTGTTACACATGCGTTTCCTTTCCCTACTGTTTACCTTCACTTAAGACATAAATTACTGTTTACGAGGATAATTGCAAAGATGGGCATTTTGACACATTATTATGTGTATTTAAGTGGTCAACAAATTTCTAACGGCTAATAGAGTCTATCGGTGTATATATCGTCCCCCCCCCCCACACTTTAAATAGTTAGTAATGATGGGGGTTCAAAGAATGTTTATTCATATTGAAATTGTTAATTTGTTTTCTAATTTTATATACTTTCCCCCTAATTTTCCTTGCGGTTGTACAGAGACTCTTCAAGCTCAGAAAGGATCAGTTAAAATACCACCATCTAAACTCAGGCAAGTGTTTTGATTCCATATACCATATTTGTAATTGTCAGCATCTGTATTTTCTCAGATATACTTTCAAGGTCAAGGTTACTTTGTTGTCCCCGAGGGGCAATTATTTGTACAGCCAGCAGATAAACACAAGGCACAACACACAACACTACCACAAAGTATAAAACGCACATAATCTCCAAAAATACATAGAAAAAGTTAGTTATTTAGTACATTAAAACAGTCATGGCAATTTGTTTAATATCGATATCGAAGTCGGGATAAGAGAGTTTCTGTATCTATTTGACCTGCATCTGGGCATGGAGTACCTACGGCCTGAAGGGAGTAGCTTAAACTGGCAGGACAAAGGATGACTGGGGTCAGCTGCAATAGCTATAGCCTTCTTGGCCACTCTGTTGGAATAGATGTGGGAGAGGGAGGGGGGGGGGGGGGGGGGGGAGTTAATACCCGCAATCTTGCTACATGTTCTAACTATGCTCTCAAGTCGGGTTTTGTTCTTTGTAGACAAGGAACCAAACCAACAGATAAAACAAAAAGATAAAACATTTTCATCAGAGTGGAGTCAATGTTAAAATTCTTCAATCTACGGTATAAAAACACATGCGCTGCTGGGCTTTAGCACAAACAGCATCAGTGTGAGAATCAAAACATAGCTTACTGTCAATTGTTGTGCCAAGGTACTTGTATTCTTGTACTAACTCAATAGGTTGGCCATCAATGATGGTGAGGGGGAGAAATGGGCTCTGGTTCCTAAAATCAATAATTAGTTCTTTCGTTTTGGACACATTTATGTTTAAAAAGGAACACTTACACCACTCGTTAAAATCCTTCACTATTGGTCCATGATCAATCACATTTTCATTTAAAAGAGACACAATGACAGAATCATCTGCAAATCTTAAAATCTGTCTATCATCATAGTGTGAACGGCATTCATTTGTGTATAATAGAAAAAGAAGAGGAGAGAGGACACATCCTTGGGGGGAGCCAGTAGAAGATAAAGGTTTACCAGATAAACTTTTATCTTCTATATATACCTTTCTCACATAATCTTTATGATCCACACATAGTCCATAAAAGACAATGCACATTTATTAGGTTTTGCATTACATTCCCTGTTTTTAAATCTGTGCACTGTGAAAAGGCATTGCAAAAGTTCCTCAAAAGAAAACGTAAATTTGATCACAAATCGCTGCATTGGCTACCTGTGCATATTAGAATTGAGTTTAAAGTTCTTTTCTTTGTTTTTAAATTTCTGATTTAAGATTTAAAAACAGAATTTAAAACAGATTTCTGATTCTGACAAGCTATTTCTGAGCTACTCTGTCCATACAATCCCACACGAAACCTGAGGTCTGGTGATAAGAGACTTTTGTCTGTCCTTAGATCACGGTTAAGGCATAGAGGAGATCGAGTCTTGGCCACTGCCGGCTTTCCGGTTTACATCCGATCGGCACAGTCTTTAACTGTTTTTAAATCTTCTTTTAAAACCTACTTTTTTTCTTTAGCTCTTAATTCATTGTGAGCTTCTGTCATGAATGTGTGGTTTGCCCTTGTTTTGTTCAGCACTTTGGTCAGCCATGTTTGCTGTTTTTAAATGTGCTATATAAATAAGAACAAACTTGAAACTTGAAACATTGATAAAGTATTAAAATTACCAAATGCATAAGAATTGGGATTGCTTTCTTTTTTAGCTTCTTCTATTTTTATACATACAGCAGATGCTTTAATTCAAGTGTCTAACCAATGATCTCAGAATCATCAGAGGCTGACAGTGACTCTAGAAACTGCTTTACTCTTCATGAGTTTTATCTTTCATGTTCTGCGTTGTTAATTGTGAGCTGTGTCTGTGCAGAGAGAAGTGTTTATTCCCTCTTCGGTTGGCACTGGAGTCTAAAAACACTAAACTGGCTCAGACTGCCCTCACTGGGATGCAGGTGTGTGCATTACTCAACAACACTTCATGTTTTATAGACGTACGGATTTATTTAGGTACACTAAGATAAAGCAGTGCACAATATATTTGCTCTCTGATTTATTTAATGGTATTTGCTAAGCCAATGTTAGACTGAGTCATAACTCATTTTTTGATGTTTGTACTATGAACATGAATAGACCATATCTTTGGACGAGAATATACAGAATTTATGGTAAAAACAGAAGTTTTACAGATTGAACTTAAATTTATAGTAAAAAAAACAAAACAAGAATCTATATTTCATTAAAGGTGCAGTAAGCGATTTCTGAAAAACACTGTTGATATTTGAAATCAACCTAAACAACACCCCTCCCTTCATTGCTCCGCCCCCAAAATGCATGAACACGCAATGCAAGAGTGGATGTCTGTTTACCATAGGTGAAGCGAAGCAAAATAATGCTTTGTAAAAATAAGGCGAAGATGACGAACGAACGACAAGGAAGATTTTTTTTTTTTTTTAAATAGAGTACACAAGAGTAGAAACAAGCAAGAGTTCGTTGTTAGGCTCCAGGCAAACAACGGCACTCAAAACTGTCCTGTTATTATAGATAACATTACAGTAACAGCATATCTTGGTTCTGTGAGACGGCAAAAACTGTTACTCAAGTATGGAGCAGAAACAACACAAATTTGCTGACACAAATTGGCTCTCTCTCTCCTCCCACATCATGAGTGGCACGCCCCTACTGCTGATTGGCTCTCTCTCTCCTCCCACATCATGAGTGGCACGCCCCTACTGCTGATTGGCTCTCTCTCTCCTCCCACGTTATGAGTGACAAACCCCCTACTGCTGATTGGCTCTCTCTCTCTCCTCCCACATCATGAGTGGCACGCCCCTACTGCTGATTGGCTCTCTCTCTCCTCCCACGTTATGAGTGACACACCCCCTACTAATGATTGGCTCTCTCTCTCTCCTCCCACATCATGAGTGGACACACCCCCTTAATGCTGATTGTCTCTCTCTACCCCCACATTATGTGTGACCCCCCTCCTTCCTATTGCTGATTGGCTCTCTCTCTCTCTCTCTCCTCCCAAGTTATGAGTGACACACCCCCTACTGCTGATTGGCTCTCTCTCTCTCTCCTCCCACGTTATGAGTGACACACCCCCTACTGATGATTGGCTCTCTCTCTCTCTCCTCCCACATTATGTGTGACACACCCCCTACTGATGATTGGCTCTCTCTCCTCCCACATTATGTGTGACACACCCCCTACTGATGATTGGCTCTCTCTCTCTCTCTCTCTCTCTCTCCTCCCACGTTATGAGTGACACACCCCCTACTGCTGATTGGCTCTCTACCCCGACATCATGAGTGGACATGCCCCCTACTGCTGATTGGCTCTCTACCCCAACATCATGAGTGGACATGCCCCCTACTGCTGATTGGCTCTCTACCCCGACATCATGAGTGGACATGCCCCCTACTGCTGATTGGCTCTCTCTACCCCCACATCATGAGTGGACACGCCCCCTACTGCTCGATCTGATCCACCCTCAACAGTGTTTCTCCAAAATTACTTGCTGCACCTTAACTTAAATAATGTTAAAGGGACAGTTATCCCACAAATGAAAATTCTGTCGTCATTTACTCACCCTCATGTTGGTCCAAACCTGAATGAGTTTCTTTCTTCTGCTGAACACAAAAGAAGATGTTTTGAAGATTGTTGGTATCAAGATAGTTGATGGACCCCATTCACTTCGATAGTATTTTTTTCCTAAAAAAATCAAGATTGCAATCTTTTAATGATTAATCGTGCAGCTCTGTATATATGCACTGACAACCACCTTTTGTCCCCTATACACCAATGTTTTTTAGTGTGTAGTAGAGTAAGTGAACTTACCGTTAACCAATTATAAGGTTTTTACATTTTTACAGGTTTAAAAACTATGATAAATTTTACAGTTAATGCCTAGCAATGTGGTGGCAAGTTTTGCATGCAACCACTCACATCCTATATGCGCCAGAGAAACAAGGGCGCCGCCATCTTTGAAATATTGTCTTTGAACTTCCGTTTTTGCAGTCGCTCTGTATATTTCTATGGCATTGCTGTCCAGGACTAATTCGCTTTTGAAGTGGATTTACTTAATGTAAAGTTAACGAAAGTTATCATGAGGATTGTAACGTTTAAAGCAGACGTCTTAACAAATGTCAGTAGACAGGAAAGATTTTAAAACAAGCCGTTCATTTATAAATACGCAAGATCACTGTAAAAATACAGACCGGAAGACAAAAGAAATCGAGCACAGCGCTGAAAAGGGGCGTGGCTACATAAGGTCTATACGTTTATAATTCAGCTTACAGACATGGCAAAATGACCAGTGTTCGTTTTTTTTTATTTTTTATGTTGGCTCAGTCTTGCTTGTGTCTCTGTTGACAGAAGATCCTGTGTGGGGATTGCTTTGCTGCTGTGGAGAGCGAGGCACCCGAGAAGCAGCTTTTGAGTCAGATCCTGGAGGCCATCAGGGTGACGCCCGCCTTACATGAAGACCTGCAGGTGGAGGTCATGAAGGTGTGTGTTTCTCCGCTCCTTCACCAGCATCAGTGTGTGTGTGTGTGATTTGCAGCGTTGGGCATGTTTCCTTAAAAAAAAGTAATTTGTTAAAGTTACTAGTTACTTCTCACAAATAGTAATTGAGTTACATCATTATAAAAGTGTCAGGGATTATACTAAATATCAGGGAGAGTAACTATTGTGTTCCTTTAAAAAAAAAAAAAAAGGTCAAATAACTTGGATGCCCCCATTATTAAAAAAAAATGTTAAATAGAATACACTAAATAGAATAAATTATTATTATAAAACATTGTACACGAATCTACACTATTTTAATGTTGCTGTGGGACTATGTGAGAGATGCCTATTAAATTCAAAATATTATTGTAAATATTGTAATTACTATAGTGCAAAAATAAAACACAATAGATGGTTTAGAACTTTTAATAATTATTGCACAGACCAAAACTGGCCAACAAATAAGTCTAAAATTATGAACTATTATAAGACAGACACCCATTCACTCTCATTATCAAGCTTGGAAGAGCCAGGACATTTTTTTTATATAACTCTGATTGTATTCGTCTGAAAGAATAAAGTCATATACATCTAGGATGGTTTCAGGGTGAGGAAATTTTCATTTTTGGGTTCAGTGAGCTCAATTATTGTAACGCCACATTTTATTGTCAGTAACGGTAACGGCGTTGTAACGGGGGAAACAGTAATTCGTTTGATTACTCGTTACTGAAAAAAAAACAGTTAGTAACGCCGTTTATTTATAATGCCGTTTATTCCCATCACTGGTGATTTGGTCTGTGGAGAAAAGACTTTACCAAAATTGAGCTGTGGGAAAAACATTGCTTTGCTTCTGTCAGGCTTAATGAATTCAGTGTCAGCTCTGCACCTGTCGTGTAACTGGACAGATTTGCAGCATTACTGGCACACACACACACACTGCGTTTCTCATCTCCTGTTTCTAATACTGAAGTGTGGAATCATTGAACTGCTGTTATATTAAACAGCTAATGTTTTAAGTTCTCTGTGTTGTAGGTGCTGCTTTGTGTCACCTACTCCTCTACTTTTGAGATCAATGGACACAACATGTTGAGAATCGCTGAGGTGAGACATGCTTTATTAACGTTTGACTGACAGAATGAGACAGCGAATTGCAAATTGCTAATCTGACGTGAATCATTGAAGTTCTTTAAAGGCCGCTGCGGCCGCTGTGAAGATGTGAAGCTTTAATGAGGACGATACAGCAGATTGTCTACTCTTACACTTATATAGTGGCGTTCCACAAATCTCTTACATGCAATCCCTGAGAATGTGATGGCCTTCTATTGCCTTCATTTGACTTTTCTGTTCTCTGCTGAGATTTTTTTCTGTTATTTTAGGACCATAAAGAACCATATATATTGTATTATTTCAACATTTTCCTAGCAATTAGGCACATTGCCACTATTTTTCATTGCGATAATGCAAAAAAAAAAAAGTGATTACTTTAATTAGAAAAAACAACAACAACAATCTTATATTATTTATAATATATAAAATAATGTATTTATGCATCATGACAGTATTTATTGTACCACCTTTTTTGCTGATTTAAAGGGATAGTTGACCCAAAAATTATAGTTTTTACATCATTTATTCACCCTCATTCACCTTACATTCTCTCGTGCACCACAAAATAAGTTATTTTGAAATATGTCTCAGTGTTCTTTGTCCATAAAATGAAAGTCAATGGGGTCCAATGTCATTTTGACCCCACTGACTTTCATTGTATGGACATAAACATTTGAAATATTATTCAACATTTTTTGTGTGTGTATTTTGTCATACAGGTTTGTGAATAAATGACGACAGAACTTTTATTTTTTAATTACTTTTGAAGAACCTATTTTCTTTGTTTCCCTGAGAGTCAAAATAAGCTGAAAAAATGTGAGAATAAATTAAGCTGAGTCTGACCCGTCTGGTATCTGATTATGATTATGATTATCTCATTATGAAATCTGAATCACGGCTTTAAATCTTTGTGGCACTTCAGTGCACAGAGGTGAAGTATCTCTTTAATAGTGAAAACTGTTTCTACACCAATTTTGTTTCATTGTATAAAAAGATCACAGTCTCTTTGTCACATTTCTAACCTCATCATGCTGTGAGTGCACTTGTTGCTTCACAGCACGGTTTTTTCCCCACTAATTGTAATTTTAAGGGACATTTTAGAAATGAACCAAGCATGCAGATTTTATTTATTATGCTAATTTTAGTTGCATGAAAACTATCAGACAGTTGCATGCTAAGTGATGGGATCTCACACTGCTTGTCTGTGCAGACTGGTGTGTAACTGTATTATCTTGCCCCTGGCTGGCCATAAACGGCTCATAAAAGCACATCATCATGTGTAAATGTGTCTGGCAGTGGCAGACTGCTCTTATTTCACACAGGACTGTTGAGGAGCCCCGGGGAACAGCGAGGCTTGTGCAGTCATACAGCAGACCTGTGGTGTGTTTGAACACTGCATTTGATAACAGAATATCAAAGCATGTGTGTTAATTTTAATCCTCAGCTAGCTGTGCAATAAACGATTTTAATGCATGATGATAGTGCATTTAAATCATTGAATGCACAGCTAGCCGTGGATTATGCTGCTTATACCATGGTCATTTGCCAGAATTTAAGAAGGTAAAGCTGTTGTGACTGGAAGGGTTAAAATGGCAGTTATTTTCATGTCGCATATTGAGAAAATGTCAATGATTGTCAGAAGTACAAATACAACCGCCGTTTTTAAATCCTATCCAATGGTTAAAGGACAGGAGTAAACACAGTCACTAGTGGTTTGTGACGCTGTCAATCAAAATGTGAAGCGGTGATTCGTTCATGATTTCTGTCAGAAAAAAAAGGATAATTCGGTACATTAAATTTTAAATTGAACAGAATTTATCAACTTGTTGCTGCTGTGGTTGTTTTAATTCACATCCTTTCAAAAAAAATATGAAGGTTTTTGGTTTAATATATTCTTAATATAAAAGACTGTCAATGATCTAAATTCATATATTTTATTTGTTCATTATTTATTTTGTGTCAGTTGTGTTCACTTGTGTCGAGTCAGTTCACTAGTGTAACAGCGTAAGCTTCTGTTGTTGTACGTCACACGCATCACACACATGACCAGCGTCGGCCAATAGTGAGCCTACGTGTGACGTACTACAACAGAAGCCTACGCTATATCACTAGTGAACTGACTCGAGGCCCACAGAGAAGGAAATGAATAGTTGAAATAAAGTCGTTATTTTTGTTTGTTTTTGCGCTCAAAAAGTATTCTCGTCGCTTGATAAACTTAAGAATCAGCCACTGTAGTCACTTGGACTATTTTAACGATGTCTTTAATAACTTTTCGTTTCAATCCCTGAAGAAGCCTATGGAGGAGTGATCCAGCTCTCAGATTTCATCAAAAATATCTTAATTTGTGTTCGGAAGATGAACGAAGGTCTTACGGGGTTGGAACAACATGAGGGAGAGTAAATACTGACAGAATTTACATTTTTGGGTGAACTATCCCTTTAATATAGAACAGTGATTAAACTGACTGAAACTAACTGTGCATTCAACAGGTTTTTTTTATTGCACATATTCCAGCCAATCAGAATCGAGTATTCAGACAGACCATGGTATATAAAGAATAACATGAGATTACAACATAATAACACAATTGTAGGTAGTTTGTAAGGTATAAACAATAAAACCAAAGATATAACTACTGATCAAAGTAAAGAAAAATGCTATTTGTATTATTTATGCCAAACGTTAAAGGGTTAGTTCACCCAAAAATGAAAATTAAGTCATTAATTACTCACCCCCATGCTGTACCAACCCCGTAAGACCTTCGTTCATCTTCGGAACACAAATGAAGATATTTTTGATTAAATCTGAGAGGTGGATCACTGCTACATAGGCTGCCAGAGGGAATGAAACTTGACGGCCCAGAAAGTCATTAAAGAAAATGTTTAAATATTCCATGTGCCTACAGTGGCTCAACTATAAGTTTATCAAGCGACGAGACTACTTTTTTCCCGAAAAAAAAACATAAATAACGACTTTATTCGACCATTCCTTTTCTTCCTTGTGGGCCGGAGACGAGAGTTCAAGAGATTTTCACGACGCATGCGCGAGAACTGAGAAGAGGACGTTCTTCTTCTAATACTTCTTGTTCAGTTCTCGCGCATGCGTCGTGAAAATCTCTTGAACTCTCGTCTCCGGCCCACAAGGAAGAAAAGGAATGGTCGAATAAAGTCGTTATTTATGTTTTTTTTTCGGGAAAAAAGTAGTCTCGTCGCTTGATAAACTTATAGTTGAGCCACTGTAGGCACATGGAATATTTAAACATTTTCTTCAATGACTTTCTGGGCCGTCAAGTTTCATTCCCTCTGGCAGCCTATGTAGCAGTGATCCACCTCTCAGATTTAATCAAAAATATCTTCATTTGTGTTCCGAAGATGAACGAAGGTCTTACGGGGTTGGTACAGCATGGGGGTGAGTAATTAATGACTTAATTTTCATTTTTGGGTGAACTAACCCTTTAATGCCAAACATGTCCATAGTTAATGTGATAAACTACTCCTGTGGAACATCAACTAAAAAACACCATGACACCATTTGATTCATTGTCATCGCAAAATTGCTTAGAAATATGACATTAGTTGTGAGAAAAGGTCTAGGTGCATTTTTTTGATGGCACTTAGTTTGATATATTCTATTAGACTTGCAGACGTTTGTGTCCGAGTGTCCAAATATTATTTTGGGGCCACTAAATTAGTTGATTATTACCTATTCTTTTGACTGAGCGTTTTGATTATATATAAGGCATTTGTTTTTTAGTGACTGAGACACGTTGAAGGCCTTTCTCCTGACATCTCACTTCCATCATGAAACTAATGTTCCAACAGTGTGTCATTGGTTGCCATGGTTACAGGTAATAGTGGTCGCGGATGCCACGTCTTAGATCCTTTTTCCGTGACCAGGCGAGCCACACAACGGCAGATGCTCAGCTCAGTCTTCCTGTTTGCTTAATGGAAGATTCCATTTCAGAGTCGCTTTGTTGATCAGGATTAACAGAGACCTTTCCACATCATAAACACACGCTTGCAGCTGGGTTATTTTATTTTGTCGAGCAATCAATCAAAACCATGACATTCAATCAAAAATTGATCTTAAAAATCTATCTATCTATCTATCTATCTATCTATCTATCTATCTATCTATCTATCTATCTATCTATCTATCTATCTATCTATCTATCTATCTATCTATCTATCTATCTATCTATCTATCTATCTATCTATCTATCTATCTATCTATCTATCTATCTATCTATCTATCTATCTATCTATCTATCTATCTATCTATCTATCTATCTATCTATCTATCTATCTATCTATCTATCTATCTATCTATCTATCTTTCTTTCTTTCTTTCTTTCTTTCTTTCTTTCTTTCTTTCTTTCTTTCTTTCTTTCTTTCTTTCTTTCTTTCTTTCTTTCTTTCTTTCTTTCTTTCTTTCTTTCTTTCTTTCTTTCTTTCTTTCTTTCTTTCTTTCTTTCTTTCTTTCTTTCTTTCTTTCTTTCTTTCTTTCTTTCTTTCTTTCTTTCTTTCTTTCTTTCTTTCTTTCTTTCTTTCTTTCTTTCTTTCTTTCTTTCTTTCTTTCTTTCTTTCTTTCTTTCTTTCTTTCTTTCTTTCTTTCTTTCTTTCTTTCTTTCTTTCTTTCTTTCTTTCTTTCTTTCTTTCTTTCTTTCTTTCTTTCTTTCTTTCTTTCTTTCTTTCTTTCTTTCTTTCTTTCTTTCTTTCTTTCTTTCTTTCTTTCTTTCTTTCTTTCTTTCTTTCTTTCTTTCTTTCTTTCTTTCTTTCTTTCTTTCTTTCTTTCTTTCTTTCTTTCTTTCTTTCTTTCTTTCTTTCTTTCTTTCTTTCTTTCTTTCTTTCTTTTTCTTTCAGTACCCTTGGTTCTGAATTTTTCCTTTCTATTTCTTAAATTCAAGAAAATTCACCCTATCTAAATGTATTTCTAAATGCATGTTATAGAACTTCTTGTGAACAATTCATTTATCGAACGAATCGTTTTATTAAAAAAAAAAAAAAAACAATTGACCTATAAAAACCACCTCTTTCTCTCCCAAATTCCATTTTTTTCTATTAAAAGTTTTCTGGATTCCTATTTAATGGTTCAAATAAATTATAGTAAAAATTAAACGTAAATTTTAGGTGCCTGAAAAATTTTGTTTTCCATTCTCCTTTTCCTGAATTCTGTTTTAGTGGGTTAATTACATTTTGATAAAAAAACAATCATGTCTAATCAATTGAATAATATCGTAAATATTTTTACAATAATAAGGCCCTACATTTTTTATGATTTTTTATTTTTTTTGAAATTCTGTGTTGTACGTTTTTTATTTGTTCTGGGTTTATGTACGAATACAAATGTAAAACATTAACAATTTAATAAGTACTTTAAAATGTAATCAAATGAAAATGAACAAATTATATTTTTGGCAAACACATGCTGCACTACAAAGGTTTACTGTTAAAATTAATACATGGAAGGAAAATATAGTTTTAATAATGTTATTATTATTATTATTACTTTGAGAAGTAATATTTCACTGTACAATAGTAATATATGTCTGTCAGTTTCTTTTATTTTGATGGGTTGTAGTGAAGAGCATTTTCTGTGTGTATCTGGAGATTGTTTTCTCAAACGGACAATGACTCTCAGAGTGGCTCCGGAGCTGAAGTTCATGTGTTCCTGTCCTCATCCAGTGTGTGTTTGTGTGTTTGTGTGTTTGTGTGTGTGTGTGTGTGTGTGTGTGTTTGTTTGTGTGTTTGTGTGTGTGTGTGTGTGTGTGTGTGTGTGTGTGTGTGTGTGTGTGTGTGTGTGTGTGTGTGTGTGTGTGTGTGTGTGTGTGTGAGATATAGCAAGTGCCAAGTTCTTGGTTAAAAATGACTGAAGAGCACCAGAGGGATAATCACATTTGACGTGCAAAATATCTGTAGTGGTTTTAAACGGGAATGATGGTTCCTTTCATTGCCACAGCGGAACAGAGGCAGTTTGTCATGGTGGATATTAGAAGTTGCTCAATCTCTGTTGCATCTTTCTGTGTCTCCAGGTGTGTGTCGAGACGTACATATCAAGTTGTCATCAACGCAGTATCAACACAGCGGTCAGGGCCACTCTCAGCCAGATCCTCGGAGACCTCGCCCTACAACTACGCCACAGACAAGAAAACACAGTGAGTCACGTTTCACAGAGCTTTATCAATCACAAGCACATATCTATAATCTCTTATTACTCCATATGCTTGTGTGATTGGTCAGTGGTGGCATTCTGTAGTCAAATATTTTGGTAACACTTTACAATAAGTTCTCATTCGTTAACATTACAAACATGAACTTACAGTGAGCGATATACTGTATATATGTTAATCTTTGTTAATGTTGTTAATAAAACTTCTCAGGTAATGCATGTAACCGTGGTTCCCTGAGGATAGGGATACTGGTGTCTGAAGCATGTGTATAAACCATAGACTGTAAAAAAATAAGCCCAAAGTGGGCGGAGCCAGCCGTCGCCATCTTAGCAGCGCGTCACTCCCGGATAACCGAAAATGGAGTTAAAAAAGAGGCGGATTATCTGAGGTGACGTGACGCTGACAGACAGCAGACAATCGACTAGTAGTGACATCAGCGGCAATTCACCCGTCACTCAAGTGGCCACACCCTTAATTATGCAGAACTTTAAGGCTTAATAGAATTTAAACGGATGAGTTATAAAAATATTCACCCACCTCACAGTTGTCACGAAGGGCAAAATTAGCTATATAGGCCAAAACACCTTTTTGTACCAGGCTGTAAAAAAAAATTGTTCTGCTGTATAGTTGGGCATTTTAACAAGAGGAGTCTATGGGATTGACTCTCTTTTGCAGGCTGTCTCTAGTGGCCAGTTGATGAATTGCAGTTGTGACGGGTCTCCGGTTGTTCCCGCTGTTATCGACCGGTGGGTGTGGCTGGGAGACTCATCAAGGGAATGATGTACACCTGTGTAGGGTCATGAGTGATGTGCACCTGTATATAAGCTTAGCCTTTGAGAATGTTGAGCTGCTTCGGAGAGCTTCAGAGTTGTGAGATTTGTTTGCGCCCGTACATTTTTTTGTTTGGTTTCTGTTTGGTTGATTTATGTTTTCCTTTGCTACTTTGAGGTTGGCTCTGTCGGACATTTTGACATCGTTTGTCAGACAGAAATGGTAGTTATTTTGTAATCGATTTCCTGTTTTATAATTTTTTTCTATTTATGTTAATAAATATTGGTTACAACATGACCAACTTAACCATGTCCTCCTCCACTCATTTGTCACGGCTTTGAGCCGGTCGTGGCAAATATGGGGGCTCGTCCGGGATTTGATCTCGGGACCTCTCACACCCCAAGCGAGAATCATACCCCTAGACCAGGTTGCTGAAAAGTCACTACCGTGTTGGATACAAGAGAGAGACCAGAAGGCTGCCGCTCTGTTTAGACTCATGTTTCAGACACCAGTCATGCCGGAGTCATTCCCCATAGCACCCTCTAGGGGATGCAGTGCGAGTTACCTTTCGAAAGGGAAATACATTTGTTCAGTGTTTGTTCATGTGAGTTGACAGTGCATTAACTAATTATCAATCACAAAAATTGATTTAAAAAGTGTATTCGTAAATGTTAAAATTAACATTTAAGATATAAAATGCTGTAGAAGTAGAAGATTTGTTCATTTTTAGTTCATGTTAACAAAGGAAACCTTGCTGTAAAATGTTATCAATTTAAATTTTTTGTATAATGACCATCGTCTTGAACAATCATAGCTGAACTCAAATCAAGATTTATTTTTTGTTAAGTAGCCATGTAATAAGCTACTCTAATTTTTCATTTTTAGATTTCTCGAACATTTCTAGAATGTTAAGGACGATTTGATGTTTTGAAATTGGCATTTTTTAATGAGTCTGGTTGGATTTTTACAGGATTTTGATGGCGAGGAACGTTGCATACCTGTGCACCATTGCAAAGGTACACGTAATGAATAAGCCATGAACACATGCTTTCACTTGCCAAGTTTTCAACATGGCTCATCCGTCAAACCATCCGTTTAAAAATTTTCATGTTGCTGATAAACCACAACCATTTTCATTGCTCAACCTTTACTGATGATAACAGCTGCCAGTTAAAGTGTCACAGCTCTGTTCTGGTGTCTACATACAAAGGTTTTTCCTTTTTTACAAGTCATAGTCCTCATGAGTGTGTTGCTAAGATAATAACAGTTATCGAATGAACAAAAATACATCACAGGCACAGATATTGAGGTAATTAGACGATTTTTAACTTGATTAAACTGTTGTTATTGATACTTTTCAATATGTAATGATACAAGCAGCACATTGACTACTCTTAAATATATCCAAGTTTCATCTCTATAGTATTGTCCCTTGAGAAGATATACTAAAGTATTTGATGACATGTGAGGGGTGTACTCGCTTTCGTGAGATGCTGTATAAGAGCCATTTTAGTTTATTCCACCATGTTGAATGTAATATTATTATTATTATTGTTATTTTATTATTTATTTTAAACTGAGACTTGTATTGTCTTCCCTGTGAGGAATGCATGCAATGTTTTCTTAGAACTGGGCCAAATTAAAGGTGCAGTAAGCGATTTCTGTTGGGTTAAGGTTATATTGTTGTTGTTGCTATTTGAAATCATCAAAACAAACACGCCCCTTCCCATTATGAGTGGACACACCCCTATATTCATAGCTCCGCCCCATGTAACTCCCCCATTATGAGTGGACACACCCCAATATTCATAGCTCCGCCCCATGTAACCCCCCCATTATGAGTGGACACACCCCTATATTCATAGCTCCGCCCCATGTAACTCCCCCATTATGAGCGGACACACCCCTATATTCATAGCTCCGCCCCATGTAACTCCCCCATTATGAGTGGACACACCCCTATATTCATAGCTCCGCCCAATGTAACTCCCCCATTATGAGTGGACACACCCCTATCTTCATAGCTCCGCCCCCAGGTAACTCCCCCATTATGAGTGGACACACCCCTATCTTCATAGCTCCGCCCCCAGGAAACTCCCCCATTATGAGTGGACACACCGCTTACTGCTGATTGGCTACAAGTGTGTTTTAGTGCCAGGTCTGATCCACTTTCAACAGTGTGTCAGAAATCGCTTACTGCACCTTTAAGGTATCTTAGAAGACAGTGTACACTTATGTAGTCGGAAGTGTGCTGAAATACAAAGACAAAATGCAGTAGCTACACATTTTATCATGATTTGAATTTGGAGTCTTTTAGGCCATTATGTCCTATAAATGACGGGTTTGGCCATGAAGAATAGATGCCTTAAATTATTGTTTAGATTACTGCTCATTAGGTACAGATCTATAATGTTTTACGTAGGGCTGGGCGATAACACGGTATCGGTATTTATCGACGGTACACCATTGTCGGTAACCATATAAAAATGTTTCAATATAGTGCTCTATTTTCATTAAAATGCACGCGCATCGCCTGTAGATCCTTAGGACTTAAAGTTAAAGATGGTGCGACCACCACAACTTTGCCCAACATCAAATGGCAAACGTAATGAAAGCGGAGGGAAAACTGAGCAATTGGTAGTACCCAGAGTGCAGTCTGGACGATGGGGCGACGCGTGTCGCTCCGCTCCCCCCCAATTTAATTGGTTTATAATACAGCAATCTCATTGGTGTAGGTCGATTCAGGTCTGAGCATGCGCATTCCTTTATGTACGATTTTAGGAATGATTCGGTCGTATTGAAGAAATATTAAATGCAAACTTTAATCGTATCTTATCTTGGTAATGCACACATTTACATTGTGTTACATTTTATTTAAGTTCAAGAGTTTCCTTAACACTTACTTTTTAATCTTAATATAAGACATAAAGAAGATATTTTTGTTTAATTTTATTTAGTTTTTGACTGATAAACTAATATAATTTGTTGTTTGCCTTAATAATGTGGATAAATAAATACAAACAGTGGTTTAAATTCAAACTTTTCTACTTGTCTTTAAAAAAAAAAAACTTTATAAAAAATGTCAATAATTATTGATACCGAACGATATGAAACATTATATCGTGACAATTTTTTTAGCTATATCCCACAGCCCTAGTTTAACGTACATAGTTTGATCTATAATTAATATTCATAAAGTTTTTTGGAGTGCAGAAAGAAAAGGAAGATATAATTGGTTAACCTGTTATATTTTTTAATTGCTTACAGTTTTTATGTGGCAATTATTAGTTAGTTATGTAAATGTTTATGTATGTTTTCAGATGTCTCTCCTACTACTGATGCACTGTATGAAGATGTTGTGATGGTGCTCACTGCTTTCTGTGACAAACTGGAGTCTGTCTCAAAGTAAGCTTTACATGTTATTAACTTGTTGTAGTCATTATTAGTAGACTAGTATTGGTAACTATTATTAGAGGTGTTTGTTTAGATGTGAATCACTTTTACTATAGAGCTGAGCAAAATCTTAACACTAAGAATTAAACTTCTAAACGTGTGTCTAGTTAAGGAGAGGAGTGCTAATACTTTTCTAATCTGTTTTATGATTTTTGCCTGATGAAGAATAAAAGGGCATAAAAATCTCATTGACTTGCATTGAAGGCGGAGCATAAGCCATATCTACGGACCAGGGCTAGTACATGTATATAAATATTAGGGCCCGGATTTGCTTGATTTCTTTTCACTTCTAAGCAGTATTGACCGTTAAAAATTCAGTTACACAAACTCACAATTCAGCTTTTTTATTTAAACTGTTAATATATTCAGCAAAGCACATTCAAAATTCTCCAAAATTCAGCCAAACCTTCAACAAATCTCTGGCCAAAAATAACAGTAACATGAAGGTAACAGTTACAAGGTAGGATTGATGAATATTAAATTAAAGATTAAATGCAGACATGCTGCAGGGAGACAGAAACATTGAAACAACGATATGTGCCTGACAGAAAGCCAACACAATTACATTAAAACCACTTTTCCTAAAGTAAAAAATTCTTTATAACTACTTGCATACATCATTTATTCTTTCAAGCAGACATATTTATTTGTATGAATTAAATATAATTAATCCTTAAAGCTATTAACAAACAGTGAATGCTTCTCTCTTTTTCTTTTGTTGCTTGACCAATATTAAGGACACGGACCGCATTACGTTTATTACCCACTGTCACTTTAAGACGTCGGATCATGTCCAATGACATGCGGATCCGATACACTCACAACTGTTTAAGACATAACCGGCATAGTTTACGTGAATACTCTCCAAAACGGACATTTAGACATAATGTTGTGTGTATTTGTCTTTTTAGACACGAAAGAGAGCTCAATTCAGTACTCGCGCGCTGTAGGTCTATTGTGCATGGCTGCACGCTTCGGGCTGGGTGTGTGCGCACAGAAATCCGTACCGAATAGTGCTCTTTTTTGCATCATCACTCTTATTCAGATCGCCTGCTCTACTCATTCTCCCAGACGTTTACATTTTTTAACGTTTTATGAGACCGCTGGTTAGATCAGCACGTTACAGTATACAAATGGAACGTGAGGTCGTATGGTTACTATGCAACATGTTTATCAATGCCATTTGGCCACGGTTTAGGTAGAGACCTTTCTACATTTGTTGTTTTAAACTGAAAAATGAGAAGGAAGTAAAAAAAAAAGTTTATTTAATATGTCAACAAAATGTATGCAAATTCCGTTTTCATGTGTAAATTCCGTGATTCCGTCCGCGTTTTCCGCATCACGGAAATCATAGGGCCCTAAAATATTTATAATATAGCCAATGCTGGCTTTGAGCAAAGACTCAAAAATGTCATACTCTGTGTCAGAATATGCCTACTTCCTTACTATATAGTCGGTGAAAGTAATATGTCTGAATTTGACAGTTAAAAGTAGGCGAACGAAACCAACATGTTGGATGTAGTACACCCAGATTTCATTTATATTACATACATTCATACTATATAGAAATGCACTTTTTTAAATGGTAATAATGATATTTTTTCCTCATCTAATGTTGTACCTACTAGGACAGTATGCGATTTTGTATGTGTGCTAGTGTTTCATCAATGTGAGTAGAGAAATGTGTGTTGTTCTTCTTCAGTGAGAACCAGCTGCTGCAGTTATTGTACCTGGAGTGTATTCTGTCTATGCTGAGCAGCTGTCCTCCCACAATGCACCTGCATCGTAATTTCACTGACCTCGTCTGGTGAGACTTGTTTAAATCAAGCACTTTATCTAGTCCAACATAGCTTACGCATAAATACTACTTTTTTATTTTAAATATTTTATTAATTGCATTAAATTAACATCGATTGACAGCCCTCATAATCATACATTTTACCATACGATTGCAAGTGTGAATAGATGACTTTTTAATGTGTATGTTTTAATCTTACACTGTAATTGAAAAAAAAAAAAAAATTAATTAACTAACATTAATTCATTAAATTTTCAACTATCTGTACAGTATGTAAGTATTAAGGTCTGCATGAAAGGAAAGTTATGACGTATATAAGAAAGAAACGGCTTCTGGAATGAGAAAAAATGTGGGCGGGGCTTGATTTTGTCTGTGGGGAATTGATTGGATGGTTGTGGTTTGCTATTGGTGGATCTCATGTGAGTGACAGGTCATCATTAGAGAACAGAGATGTCTCTTCAAGAGGGAGGGGAATTTATTCTGATTAAAAATTATGAGGCTCATGAATTTTAAAAAAATGAATGTGCACTGATAAATCATAAATGCTAACATAATCCATAGTTTTTTTTTAGAATTGCCTATTTTGATTTCATGGTGACTTTAGTCAGCTAAACAATTATGTTCTAAAAGTATTCTCCACCATAATTTAATGGGAACCATGGTATTAGCAGGGTATATCCAAAAAATGGTATCGATATACAATACCCAATGTACTATATCCAATAAACACGTCTATTTTTTTTTGTAAACGTATAATCTCAATTTGTGTTACTTTGGTCTTACAAATTGATTATTATGATTCTGAGAGGAACATGGTGCAATTATACATCATCGGTGTGTCCTGTCTGTACACAGGAAGCAGTTGTGTCCAACTCTGGTGGTGATTATGGGAAACCCAGCGAGTGATAAGAGCATCACGTCCGCCCACGGTGGGCAATCTCAGGACTCCGACGCGGCCCCGGGGACCGGGGTCTCGGATCAGGGCCGGGGTTCTGGCTGCTCGTCGAGCGCTCCCGGCATGATCGGGCCAGTCGTTCGCACCATCTGTTATGTGGCCGCGGAGTTAGTCCGTCTGGTGGGCTGTATCGAGTCCATGAAGCCGGTTTTGCAGTCCCTGTACCACCGTATTCTGCTCTACCCCCCACCCCAGCACAGAGTGGAGGCCATTAAGATTATGAAGGAGGTGAGATCTTCACAAATACTAGAAAAATTTGAATATCGTGCAACAGTTCATGTATTTCAGCAATTCAAATTTAAAGGTGAAACTAATATATTTAGTATATACAACTATATACATATGCATGATTATACTTTTCAGAGGGGTGACATTTACATTTACATTTACATTTATTCATTTAGCTGACGCTTTTATCCAAAGCGACTTACAATTGCTATATATGTCAGAGGTCGCACGCCTCTGGAGCAACTAGGGGTTAAGTGTCTTGCTCAGGGACACATTGGTGTCTCACAGTGGATTTGAACCCGGGTCTCTCACACCAAAGGCATGTGTCTTATCCACTGCGCCATCACCACCCCCCACATTTCTGTATTTAAAATCCTTTTTTTTATTGATTTCATGTATTTTTTGTAGATCATGTAGATTTTGTATTTGGGGTTTTCATAAGCTGTAAGCCATAATCATCCAAGTTATAACTTTTGCACGATATTCTAATTTTTCGAGTTTCACCTGTAAGACTGTGACACACCAAACTGACAACAAAAGAACTAGCTTCATGTCACCAGTGTATGGGCCACAAATACCAATTTTCCACCAAAAAAGAACTGGTTCGGAACTGGTGCTGGTTCAAAGTTGTTTCAACTTGCGGACCTTCTCAGAACCTGTTTGTATTTCCACTGACTAGAGAGCCCAGCGAATGACGTTGTTACGTCACTGTGTACGACGCGATACGTCTTAGCTTTCCCTGAAACGCTTGCGACAACTTTAAGCATAACAATTACAATGGTGGACTACATCGTCTTTCTGCAAATGTTTCTCCTGGCTTTTCGATCCTATATTGGGGTCAGACTATCTTTCTACTAGCACTGTGTTTTTAGCAATGGTGGTCACAACCTTTCCCGTCGTGTTGTTGGTCACCCCGCCCCCAGCCCCCGACGTAAGCATGACGTGGTAAAAGAATGGTTCTCTGGTTCTAGTCCAGCAAAGAGTTGGTGCCGCTTTGGAACCAATTTTCCTGGGTGAGAACCGGTTCTTTGCCTGTCAAAACACAAAGAACTGGTTCGCGAGTATGCACCGGCTCCGAACCGGCTCTCAAAATGCTTTGGTGGAAAAGGGGTAAAAGTTGCACTTGAACACACTGAAAACACTGCATTCGACTTCTAACCAGTGTTGCCAGACGTACAATAATTATCATATTTGTACGATCATTTTGGTTCCACTTTATTTCAATAGTCCACTTTAGACATTCTACTGACTATAAGTAACTTTGCAATTAAATGTCAACTAACTCTCATTAGACTATTAGTAGGCTGTAGTAGACTGTTATGAGTACGTGTTAGGGTTCGGGTTAGTAGAATAAGTTGACTTGTAGTTGGCCAAGTTACTTATTGTCAGAATAATGTCTGTTACGGGAGCATAAAAATAAAGAGTAAGTAGATATTAATCAGAAAGTCTTCTAATACTCTAATGACAGTTTGTTAGTACTTATAGTTAGTAGAATGTCTAAAGTGGACTATCGAAATAAAGTGTTACCATCATTTTTACCTCTGTACTATGTACGATCGTGAATAAAATCCCATAATGTATGATAATTTCAGAATTTTGAGACACTTCAAACTTTGGTCGTTGTAATCATAGGGCTTCAATGCTCATTGATGTAGCTGTGGATTCTGCGTCTGTCATCATGATTGAGAGGAGAATGTGAACGTGGTGTTTCGCATGTCTTCCATCTCATCTCACGTTACGTCTACTCGGCCAATCATCGTGGAGAATGACTGTCTCTCAAGTTAATGTTCCTTTATCATAATAAACATGTAATCTCTGTATGTTTTGCAAGAAAAAAAAAGTTAACATCCCTGCCTTGGCGGTCAGGGTTTTGGTAGGTGGAAGTAGCGAGGACTCAAGTGCAGGACAATGGGTTTTTATTAAGTATAACATTAAAACAAAAACTACCCTGTGGGGGAAAACAAGACGGGCAGCAAGACTTTACAGACTGGACTTGGCAGGAACAAGAAACATGTGTGATGGCAATTTCAAAACACTGCTTCAATGAGCTTCGAAGCCTTTACGAATCTTTTGTTCCGAATCAATGGTTCGGAGCGTGTATCAAACTGCCAGAGTCACGTGATTTCAGTAAACGAGGCTTCATTACGTCATAACTGTTTCAAAACTTTCAAAATTAAAAACAAAATTTCAAAAGGTTCACCGCTGGAGGCGATGATCTCTGTCAACCCATGAATCATGAGGAGTCACTGAGAACCAATGAACAAGTGTGTGTGGGTTTTACCTGATCCCTGATCAGTTTTATACATTTGTAGACGTTTTAATTAGACATTAGTATAATAAAAATGAGGTAGATAATAGTCTTATTGGCCTGTTTAGCTGAGCCATTCATAGGACAAACAAAACAAACCCTAACAATTGATAAAAGAACACGTTTACACATGATAATCTTATTAGATGATTAGATTATTGCATTTGAAAGATTTTACTTTCAGTAAAAGAATTATTGCAATAGATTGTAAAAGGTGTTTTTATGGATGTTTGGCCTGGGTTTTTGTTGAATTTACACTGTTCTGACCACTAGGGGTCACCGTGGAGACGGTGTCGGATTGTTTCGAAGCCTCGGCACAATATGGCACATTTGATTCAACTGTTTCAG
The DNA here is from genome assembly GCF_051911475.1 of Siphateles boraxobius. Lineage (NCBI taxonomy): Eukaryota > Metazoa > Chordata > Actinopteri > Cypriniformes > Leuciscidae > Siphateles > Siphateles boraxobius. Next base: position 351,462 of record NW_027508725.1, read on the forward strand.
TGTTTCACAAAGCCTCGATCTGCCCACCGCTACATGAGGGTACCTTAGACAAAGAACCAGCACAGGACCTCTTCTTCTTCTTCTTCTTTAGAGTTTATCGGCAGCTTGCATCCGTTAGCGTTGCACTACCGCCATCTTCCGGCTTTATTTCCTGTCATGTCCAGTTACATCATATTCTTCTCATCAGTCCTGTTCTTGATAAAAATAATAAAATATTTCCTCTTTGTTCATTCTCCACCCTTTCCAGTATTTCCTTCATTCCGGTCCCTATTGCTCCAACTTTTCCTAACTCTTCCATCATATTTTTCCTCTGTTCTTTATATTGTCTGCAACTCAACAACACATGCTCTATAGTTTCTGCAACCTGTCAACAACCACAAAAACCAATTGGGTGCTTCCCTATAATGTGTAGTGTGCTATTCAAATTACTGTGACCTATCCTTAATCTGGTCATAACTACTTCTTTTCTATTCCCTCCCCTATTCTTCACAGCCCCAACTTTACTTTGAATAACATATAAATGTCTCCCTTTAGTTTCCATATCCCACTGATGTTGCCATTCTCTAATGGCTTCTTTCCATATTATATACTCTTTCCTTCAGACTTTGACAACTTAATATTTTATTCAATATTCTCTTTCTTAACAGGTTGTTTGGCTAACTTGTCAACTCTCTCATTACCCACAATGCCAATATGAGCAGGAATCCAAGTCAATTGAATCTCACAGCATTTTCCCCTTATTCTTGTGATTATTATAAGTAATATTGAATACAGTAAATCCTGATGACTATTAGATATACCAGTCATGAGACTGTATAAAGCTGACACTGAATCACTTCCAATTAAAGCTATTTTAATTTTGTTTTCCTCAATCCAATCTAGTGCCATCTTAATGGCGTATAATTCAACTGCATACACACTCAGATCATTTGTGGTTCGTCTGCTTATCTCACCTCTTTGGTTGAAAATGTAAACTGCAGATCCAGTCTTTCCTTTTTCTGGATCCTTTGATCCGTCTGTATAAATCTGAATATACTCTTTATATTTAAAGTAACACCAGGTAACTTTTGCTCTCGGGGTCCCCCTACAGTTGGGAAACAGTATTGTCCTCTACTACTGTCGTAAACTCTGTCATCGTGCATTTGTTGACAACCATGATAGCCCTGAACACTGTAGGAGGAGGTCACATGCAGGTGTTCTGCTTGCATCGCGTGTGAAATGTCTTCATCCCAGGTACAGTGGCATATATTTCAGCATGTCATATGAAATGTCATGGGTTTTATTTTTTTTCTAACGACAAATGATCGCGATGATCACGTTTACAAGCCAGTGTCATTATAGTAGCCCAGTCTATTGGTTACCGTTTTACTGAATCTATATGATACTTCAATGCAATGTTTGAGTGGTAGATAATAACCATATATCGTCAATATTATAATATCAAGCTACCATAAATAAATCTGCAAATTTTACAAATCGATTTGCATTATAGCTTGAGGCAAGACAAATAATCATTACCTGATTCATGAAGATAAACGGAGGACAAGATAGCTTCCGTAACATAGTCAGGCAGACAAAAAAACACCCCAGACTACGGGGTGTCATTGGTTGTTGCGTTAAATGTTACCCAGATACAATAGTGCTATTTTCTGATTCGCTAACAACACCAGACGAACAACACCAGAGGAGACGCGCTTGAATTCATGCCTGTTCCACAGTGAGAGCGGCGCGGCCAGAGTTTTGGGTGCTGCGGCATATTAAATATATTACAAATAGTTTTTCAGCGTGAGAAATACAATGTGTGGCGGGAGAGCGTGACAAAAGACTGAAATGAGTGACTGTCACGCTCAATGCGTGACACTTGACAGCCCTGCGATTTTAAGGAAGTGGGGGTGGTGGTGGAAGTGACGTATATGCCGTAAAGCAGTCGAGTTTTGTAGTTCTCTTTGTTCGCCGGTTACTACCCGAAACCCGAAGTTTAAAAGTACGATTAAAAACGCTACAGACCCCGTCAGGCTATGGCAGAGGTGTCATTCAAACTATTGTAAGTCGATGTACCATCACAAGAGACTTGGAAATATATTATGAAGGTTGAAAAGTTACCTGGTGTTACTTTAAAATCTATATTTCTATAAAATTCCGCTACCAGATCTGTACTATTACTTACTGTTTTAATTCGAAGTAATTTAAAATCAACTTCCATGGTTTCTAGCTTCCATACCGGTGTATCAGGCCATATTATAGTTGGGCAGAATTCCTTTTCATACACTCCCAATTCTCTAGCCGCCTCATCTCCGACCCACCCAAAACTGAACTTTTGTGCTCTCTCCCTTTCCCAATTATCTTGTAATATTATTTTAGTTGGATGAATATCTCCATGCCCTTTTAGATTTACCCAATAATTTACAAGCAATTGTTTACGTTGGATGTTCAATGGCATTTCACCCGCTTCCACCTGTAGAGCACACACTGCTGATGTTTTAACTGCCCCTAGACATAATCTCAGTGCTTTAGCCTGTATTACATCAAGCCTCTTAAGTACAGATTTGGCTGCTGATCCATATGCCACACTTCCATAATCCATCCTTGATCTTATTAGACTTACATCTCATTAAATTTATTACTTTTTTACATTTGTCTTCTACATTTCTAATATGCTCTACCCAAGTTAACCTTGTGTCAAAGTGTACTCCTAAAAAACGGAATGTTTTAACTCTCTAAATTACTTCCATATAGTTTTATATTAATATTTTACTTGATTTCTTCCCTGTAAAAAACATCACTTTAGTTTTCTCTATAGAAAATTTAACACCCCACTTTATTCCCCACTTCTCAACCTGCTGTATCCCTTCTTGTATTTTTTTAACTACATGTTCTGTATTTCTTCCTTTTTTCCATATTGCTCATCATCCGCAAAAAGTGATCTTCCCATACCTATTGGTATATTCACATATATATCATTAATCATTACTGAAAATAATGTGGGACTTACAACACTCCCCTGAGGAGTTCCGTTTTCTATAACATGTTCACTTGATAAGTCTGCCCCTATTTTAACCTGAATTGTTCTTCCTTCCAGGAAATCGTTTATCCAGTTAAGAAAATTTCCTCTAATTCCCATATTATACAATTTAATCATTAGTCCCTCTCTCCATAGCATATCATATGCTTTTTCTACATCGAAAAATACTGCCACTACTGTCTCTTTATTTACTTGTGCTTTTCTTGTGTTATCTTCCGAACACAATACTGCATCCATAGTATTCCTACCTCTTCTAAACCCACTTTGACATTCAACCACCATACCTCTTTTTTCCATAATATACATTAACCTCTCATTTATCATTCTTTCCATTAATTTACAGACATGAGATGTCAGAGCAATAAGTCTATAACTTGTAGGTTTACTAGCTTCTTTCGCAGGTTTTCTTTATCGGCACAATAATTGCCTCCTTCCAGCTCTTTGGTAGTTTCCCTTCCTCCCACACTTTATTGTACAACATCAACAACTTATTCTTCCCCTCCTCACTTAACTGTTTCAACATCCTATAACAAATATCATCTTTTCCCTGTGCAGTCTTCCCAGTTTCGGCCATTGCTCTCTTTAATTCTCCCATGTTAAATAGTACATTTTGTTCATCCTCCACTTTCCCCATCTTCATAAGTACCTCTACATTTTCTGATTAAGTCTTCTCTCTGCCTCTCTTCCCTTCTTCAGATAAATTATTAGAGCTGTGCACATTGACAAATGTATTTGCTAACATTTCAGCCTTTTCCTTATTTGTCACTGCAATTTCATTTCCACTACTCAAAACTGGGTAACTCCGTTCTCTCCTTTCACCACCCATCTTTTTAATCATTGTCCAAACCTCTCCAATCTGAGTTGAATTCCCAATTGAGCTACAATAATTCCTCCAATATGTTCTTTTTGCCTGTCTAATTGTTTTCCTTACTATTGCCTGAGCATATTTATATTGAACCATGTGCATAAAGTTATGAGTTCTTTTCATTATTTTAAGTTCTTTGTTCCTATTTCTGACTGCTTCTTCACATTCCTCATCCCACCATGGTACGATTTTCCTCTTTACCTTACCTTTACTTTTTGGAATAGACTCCATTGCCGCTGTTATTATGCCTTTCTTTATTTTATTTTCCCGTGTCTCTATATCATCATTATACTCAATCTGGCGCAAACATCTATCACTTTCTTTCTGAAAATGTTCCCAATTAGCCTTCTCAAATATCCATCTTCCTCCTCTTCCTTCTATACTTTGAGATAATGAAATATTAGTTTTACACAATACTGGATAATGATCACTTCCTATTGTCCCAACCTTATAGACACTCCAATTACATATCGCTGCCATACTACTGGACACCAGTGTGAGGTCAAGTACAGATTCCTTCCCAGTACTAACCTCTATCCTTGTTTACTTCCATCATTTAAACATACTAAGTTTTCCTCATCCAATAACTCTTCAATTACTTGTCCATTACTATCCATCTTCTCACTACCCCACAATGCATTATGCGCATTGAAATCCCCACACCATACAATATTATTATTGTCTTGCCCCTCTATTTCCTCAAGATTGTTTATATCTAATTTCCTACACGGATTGTAATAATTTATAACTACTTTTTTTTTCCTTTCACCCCATGTTTCTACCACTACATATTCTTGCTCCTTTCCTATACCTAACACCCTATGCGTAATCCCTTGTCTTATAAATGTTATACATCCCCCCTCCATCCCCATTTTCCCTATCTTGTCTAACTGATACGTATCCTTATATATTATAAAGTCCAAATTAGGCTTTAACCAGGATTCCTGAATGCATATAACATCTGGCTTTTCTCTTCTACTCCTTATAAATTGCTTGAAATCCTGCCCATTTGCGATCAGGCTTCTTGCATTCCATTGAAGGATTAGCATTACAAAAATTATTAACCTATACATGTTGTCTCTTGACTCGACTGTACACTGAGTTCATCCCTCACTTCTTCCCATTTTAATCCTGCCATATCTAAGTGATGTATTGCTGCTTTAACAATAATCTGGATTCTTTCAGTTTTAGACCTGACTTCAGCTGTAGCATTTATCACCCCTGCTATGAATGTTACTATTTTCTTCTTCTCTTCCCATTTTTCCTTCTTTTCTTGGTGATCTTCCCTGCTCACCCTTTTTATACTTTCTCCACACTGATTCTTCTTTTCCTGCTCTGTTCTCTTAACAGCCTCAACATAAGAAAAGTTTTCTTTTGATTTTATCTGTTGTACTTTAACTACTTTTTTCATCACTTCACATCCCCAAAATGCCACACTATGATTCCCTCCACAGTTACAACACTTTGGTCTTCTTCCCCACTCTTTCCATATTCATGATCACCACTACACCTAGCACACCTCCTCTTTCCTTTACATACATTAGCCATATGTCCAAATTCCTGGCAATTATAACATCTCATTGGCTTATGTACATACTCTCTTATGCTGTATCTCATAAATCCATAATATACCTCTTTTGTTTCAAACTCAACCAAATACAGATTCTGTTTCTACTTTCTCCACTCCCCGTGTCATTCTTACTACACTTTTAACTGACCTATTCATCATTCTCAAGTTCTCCACCAACTCTTTCATATTTACAGTAAGTGGAATTCCATATATCACTTCCTTACCTCCGCCATTTATTTTCTCCCCCACTCTTACTACTTTTACTATTTTTATTTTTCCAACACAACTCATCTTCTTTGGTTTTTCCATATGTACTTCATTATTACATCCTACCAGTAGATTTCCATCTCCCAAAATTCTTGCATACTTCACTTCTCCTACCTTTTCTCTTATTATTTTAGTTAACTTAAGTGGATCCATTTTTTAACTCCTCCTTCTCCCTCAAATCGTACCACTACATTAAACAATTTTATTTTAGGTTCCTTCCCTTCATCTTCTTCACTTTCTGTCCCATTTGAACTAACACAACCTTTTTTCTTTCTTTTACGACAAGCCTCCTTCTTATCCCTACGCATTCTCCCTACATCCTCCCATCACTACCATTCCCCTCTGCTTCACTGTAATCCATACCATCCACCTGTCTCCCTGCCATCCCTAGCAAGATTATTGGTTTAATGATCAACCAGAAGCTGTGAGACAGCACCGCTACCGGACCTATACAGGCCATCGGCCGATGCTATCCCACACCACTTCCTAATCGACTCACCAACCAACAAGGTCGCACTTCGTTTTCCACCCAGTGCAAAATTTTTATTCCTCAGGTCTTAGATCCAGAATCAAGCCTTGCCAGAATCCTCCAGCGTGAGCCCGCCATTATGGCGATTCCAGCGCGATGTGAACAGAAGTTGAGCGGCCTCCCCAGCACAGGACTGAAAACACAAGGAGAATAGATAGGGAAGCAAACAAAAGAGGGTAACGAGGGAGGACAGGTGGTGCAAATTAATCAATAATCAGGTAACAAGTTGGGGGGGGGGGGGGGGGGGGGGGGCTAGACAATGGACAGGAGACCACATGGCACAAGGAAACATACATGACAAGCCATGTGCTCACACCAATCATGACTAAAACGCAAGCACATGGCCTGTAAAACCAATCACCAGCCATGTGCTCACAAAAAAAGAGACATGAACACGCAGCCAATGAGAATACTCGTAAGCCAAGTGTTCACACAAAACATGAAAGCATGCAGCCAGTGATAAACAAGCTGAATGCAACACAGCACAAGACAAAACATGACATGAAACTACATGAAGCAAGGCACACAGACAAGACAAAACAGGAGTGTCAGGGCGCTGTCACAAAAACAAGAAATAGACTAAACAGAAGTGACAGAACCCTGACAGCGGCGCTTAGCTCAGTCGTTTCCGAGCTGAGGTCAATAGTTTAGCAATAAAGTCATTTGCAGGTCGTGTCAAAAAGTTGTTGGTCTAGGTAAATAGCTGTATTCTGTAGGTTTGCCTCGTGTACAATAATTTTCTTCCAAATACTATAATTTTGAGCTTCTGGTATGATACTGGTACGACATTTCCAATCTGGCAACACTGCTTCCAACTAGCACGCCTGCATGAGAGGAAATAACTGTCTATATACTAGCAGGTGGCAGTAGTCTAAAGTCGTCATTCAAAAAGAAAAACGTAATTAGGACTGCGGATGTACAAGCCATAAACAAAGCTGCACTCTGCACTTGCTTACCATTTTGAATATGAATCATGTTGATCAGTTGGTCTTTCTAAATTCCAGATGGCCATGTCGTCATAAAAACATTTGCATATTGAGACTCTTAGGAAAGATAAAGATGTAAAATTGGAAGAGCCTTCTGTATTTTTCCTCTTGACTTTGTCATGTGCTCTCTTTCATCAATTGGTTGGGCTTGGGTTAAAAAATCCATCCCGCACAGACCTCATGATGAAATGGTGCTTTCTTTGTTTTTCTCTTCTGTTTGGCTTAAAACAATGTTTTCGTATTCATCCAGATTGAAATGTTGACTACAAATACAGAGATTTGTCCGATTTTCCGTAACGCGTTTTCTCCATATTTACAATTCTTTGCAGCCTTTAGCCACTGCCTAACGTGCTGGATCCATCACTGGAAAATGAGAATAACTCACTCCACCTAAATGTTTAGTCTTTGGATTCTTGCACTCTGGAACAATACAAGTCTAAAAGTTTGCTAAGAAGTATTTCCTACTAAAGCAAAGGGGTATTTGACTCTGGTAAGCATATCCATAGCAGACTAGGACCGGCCTTTTCCTCTTTTGTAAAGTCATAAAAATGCTGTTGTGGATTTTCTGTTGTAGTTTCCCTTCACGACTAGAAAAGTATAGCAAACTATGATGACTCTAGCTTCTAAGACCCCCTGACATGTGAAAGACATTACAAAAGCATCTTGTTTTATGCCCCAGATATTTATATGTATCTTTAGCGCTTGAGTACTGAGGTTGTGTGTCTTAATAAGCATTCTGTTGTTCCTCTCGCCCCTGCAGATTGTGGGAAGCCCCCAGCGCTTGTTTGACCTGGCTGGTCCATGCGTCATTGAACCTGAGACAAGAAAGAGGTCTTTCTCAAAAAGGAAGTCACATCTTGATCTTCTCAAACTGTAAGATATTTTGTTTCTAATTAGTTCTAAGATTAATGTACATCACTTTTCAGACTAGACAAACACGAAACGCCAACAGGATCCGACCAAACCAGATGAACATGTCTGTTGCCGTTGACTGGTGTTTGTCAATGAAGTGTAGTTGGCCTTAAAAGTGTATCTTAAGCCAAGTTAAGTCAAGTCACCTTTATTTATATAGTGCTTTATACAATACAGATTGTTTCAAAGCAGCTTCACATTAACAAACAGGAAAATAACAGAATCAATGATGCAAACTTCATCAAATATGTGACAAATTCAAATTCTGCTCTATAGCAGCTGTAAAAAAACAATAGTGTGATTATTAATTAGATCATGTCAGGAGGTCTCTACAGAACTCTACAGAAGACAAGTGTTGTTATTCAGCTTGAGTCAGTTGAGTGATGATTCATTTCAATAACGGTGTCGATGCAAAATTTGTCAGTTATGAAAAAGTCAATTCAGTTATAAAGCAGCTGTACAAAAGACATATCCAGCTCAATTTTTCTCATCTGATAGTGCCTGGGCAGTAAAATTGATAACAGTACTGAATGTCAAGTGTCTTTTAAACCCCAACTAAGCAAGGTCTTTATCTTAAGTCTGTGGGCCACAGTTCCTTAAAGCCCCCCTCTGGTGAAAATAAATTAAGTACAATCTATATATTTTATTTGGAATACATACAAATGTAATTTACGTATTTTAGTTTGTCAAGAGATTTAAAGCAGCGTTTTTGTGCGAACGTGCTCTAGTACGTAAGAAGGAGCCTATGATTGAATCTGGAAATAAATCAAACTAACTGAGAAAAATGAGAAATAGTCCTCAGATGCCATGTCTGTAATTTATAGCAAAACATCTAGCATTAATTTGATCTCAAACAGATTCATTAAAAGAAGTTATTACTCCACCAAGTTCGTGACATCATTAACCAACATGGTTGAACGACCGATTAGCGACAGTACAGTTTAGAAAAACAGTCGTGACTAACAAGTTGATTTCTTCAACAATGCATCGTACTATGATAGTTTAGTAGAGAGTTACGTCGTTGTACGGGGAACACACCCCAGGTCAACGTGTGATCATCAACGAGTGGATCTCTGAGCTGGTGTGAGTGAGTGGAGGCGGGGCTAATTTGCATATCGATAGAACCGCATATACTAAACGAGGCAAGGGTGTAGAGTTACATTCAAGTTATTTGAACGAGAAAAAAACTTAAATATGTCATTTTGGTGATCAAATATCAGTTTTAACGGATGAAATTATTGACTACAGGGGCACTTTAAGTAATTTTTACCAATGAATGCCACCATCTTTCCCATTTTCTCAGGGTAATGGATGGTATAACAGAAGCATGCATGAAGGGGGGAATCGAGGCGTGCTACTCCTCCGTCTCCTGCGCTTGTGCACTATTGGGTGCTTTAGATGAGCTCAGTCAAGGGCGTGGCCTGCAGCAAGACCAGTCTCGAATGCTGCTGCGCCGATTGGATGATCTGAAGGAAGGGGCGGAGTCAATGCGTGAGCCTGTAGAACTCAACGAAGCTGATTTCCGCTGGCAGCGGCGCGTGCTTTCGGCTGAGAACGCCGCCTGGGAGACCAGCATCACTGAACGAAGCCCTGACATCAGCATCAGTGTCACGACTGACACGGGCCAGACCACTTTAGAGGGGGAGATTGGTCAGACCACTCTGGAAGGGGAAATGGGCCATACCACTCCAGAGGATTTTGGGGAAGGACAACGCCTACCATCGCCGTCTACCGATGGGGCCGCAACGGGAACTCGCCCGGATCTGCCTGAATGTGTACGAGACAGTGGCGTCCCAGAAGCCCCGTCCAGTACGGCCCCTCCCGATGTAGTGCAGCGCAGTCATGGCTTGGCCTACCCTGACATCACCAACTTTCTATCTGTGGAGTCTCGGACACGCTCGCACGGCTCACGGTACAGTGAAAGTAACTTCAGTGCGGATGAGCAGGAGCTGTCGCGCTATGAGTTTGATTCGTGTGACCAGTACTCAATGGCTGCAGAAAAGGACTCGGGACGCTCCGATGTCTCAGACATGGGGTCTGATAATTGCTCTCTGGCTGACGAGGAGCAGACGCCGCGGGAGTGTCCCGGGCACCGTACGCTACGCACGGCTGCTCTGTCCCTGAAACTGCTGAAGAACCAGGAAGCAGATCAACAGAGCGCCCGGCTCTTTGTGCAGTCTCTGGCTTCACTTCTGCCTCGCCTGCTGGGACTGCACAGCACCACCGATGTAGACGTGTCCCTCCAGAACTTCTCTACCACCTTCTGTTCGGGTTTGCAAGCAGGTAACATGCCGAATGTTGTGTACAATAATTAAAGGGGAACTTGGCAACTCTAGCCATTTCTTTGCAGATTTTCACTTTTGCTGTCGCACGTTTTCTCGACGAGCTCCCCCTGCAGCTGTGAGGCGTATATTTCACAACACTGTCGTAAAAAAACTCACTTGCGGCCCCTCCTCCCCCTTTCTACCGCTGCTCATGTGCATTTGTTATTATCGGAGCCGGCCAACTTTATCGTGTGGAGTATGTCTACCGAGGTGTGTAATACATCACACACATTGAGGGCGGTGTGTGAGTTTTTGTCGAAATGCCGTAAAGCAGTTCGTGTTTCTCGCTCGTTCTCGCTTCTCACGAGACTTCCTATTTCCAACTTACCGGGACGTTATTCCCCATGTTGCAAGGTTGGTTTTCCGCCTAGGAATGTTTGGGGGAGCGGGGAAAGTCACCATTTTCACCGGAACAGGTTATTAAACCATCCAAATGATTTCTAAACGGTTTTATTAAGTTGAAACAGTTGCCAAGTTCCCCTTTAACTGATAGCCCGTTTATAGACTACTTGCCTATATCAAGCGTAGCGTCAGTTCTGGCAGGTCACGTTAGTCAAGCTCGCAAAAGTGACTCTCAGTTGAACCACGTCTACCTATATGAATACGACGCCTATCACAGCAATCATATATAAGCTCCTTCAGTATTATCAACAGCTATGGCGTTTCTCAAGAGCTAATTACCCTCCTCCCTCCCCAGCTCCACCTCTCTCAGTCAGGATTTGGCCTTCTGATTCCCCTTTGAATCAGACTAAATTCTCTAATTATGTTGCACATTAAAATCTTGTATTAATGATATCTGCAATACATTCTTGTTGGTTCTGTTTTGTTTACCCTAAGAGGGGTTATTGCTCTTATCCATGCTAGACTGCATGGATGCACAGGGAGTTCTTGCCCAGAACAGAATCACACCGCCAATCAAAAGTGTATGCTAGATGTCAATCATATTTGACGATAGTGGTCCTGACAGAAATCACATTTTTTTAGGGCAGAGGTGTCCAGTCCTGCTCCTGGAAGGCCACTATCAGGAGAGTTTAGGGTGGCTTGACTTTAGCTGTGACTGGTTTTAACCACTCAGCGAGTTCAATATAAGTCTATACTATTTAAATACTGTGATAGATTTTCCCCTACACCCCTGACTTAAGTTTACCAGACGAATCTCCAGACGATACCCTAGCGTCTACAGTCGACACTTGCAAAATTATTCTCAGGTAAATTTACCACTGACCGCATTGGTTGACGCCTAAGAGTAGCTATTCTTACTGCATAAAATAAAATGCCTAAGAATTATAGTTACGTGACCACAATCTAACCCCGTCTAATAGTCTCACACTGAGTCAAACGACGTCCCGCCCCCTATGAACACTATCACTTGGGCAGAAGGTCTGTAGTGCTCCACTAACCTGCTGTGCAGCAATATCTAGACAGACTCCAGACAATGCTTTTGATATGCTTTAATCACGGCCGGAGGATCTCAGACCAGTTTCAGAGAGAATCCCACCATCAAAAAGAATACAACAGTTTTTATAGAATAGGAGCATAGCAAAGGTGACCTGATTCATTACATAATTTTTCTCCAATATGATTGGTTCTTATTCAGCAACCCTTCCCATATTAGGTAGAAGCTTTACTTTGTTACTCAAAGTCATGAGTTTATAAATTTGGATATCTGTCTAGTTGAATTCCCACTTTTGTTATATTTGGAGATGATTCACGAACACACTGACTGACTTTGACCAAAGTGTTTGGAAACATTATTTTAGGTTTCAAAAGCATAACAAAGTTATTCCTGCAAGAAAAATTAATGTTAGTTATTAGAATTATGATTAGTTTAAAAACAGTTTACTATTTAAAAAAAAAAAAAAAAATCCCATCACAATACCAATTAAGTGGAGTCTATATTTTTATCAGGTTCATTTTAATAAAAATGACACAATATAACATTAAGATTACATGCAAAGCGTTTTTACTGTTATAAAATCACAGATTTGTGAGCATTAGCAGAACTGAAGGTGACAGAATTAACATGAAAACACATGATCATTGTCATTGGTGAATCTGGCCAATCTTGAAACAGCAGCTGTGTCGTCGTCAGAGCTATTATTGACCAATGCCAAAATGGCCAAATATCAGTCGTTTTTTATTCAGCCTGGGTAATTTATGAATGCTGACGTTAGGTGGATTCCCCCTTAAAGGGTTAGTTCACCCAAAAAAGAAAATTCTATCATTATTTATTTACCCTCATGTCGTTCCAAACCCATACGACTTGCTTTATATAAGATATAATATCGAGGTATAATTTAGGCTATTACTCACATAAACATAGATCAACACATACATAGTGCCCATCAAATCTGGTGAACAGAAGCTCAAACATGCTTGGATGGATGTAATATGATGGTAATATGATGTTATTATGTGGTCTTATTCTCCAGGTGGGGTTCATTCTCCAGGTTTCGAGGGCAGTGAAAACCTGAATTGTCAGGCTCTGATGAATGCGGATGGATTGTACCTGGTTTCCTATTATGCTTTACTGCTCAACCTCAAACTGTGCTGCAGTGACTTCTACCGCCGGAAACCCACGTGTGCGCTGGTGTCTTTGGTACTCCTGCAAACCTGCTTTAATTTACCATACATTTGAAATATCTCTGAATTAACAGAAGGCCGGCCCAATTTGATGGTGATGTTGAATAAGCTGTGTGTGTGTGTGTGTGTGTGCGCAGAAGGAGTTTGTGCGTCATATCCAGAGCAGTGGGGTTCTGGTGGTCCTGTCTCAGGCCTGGATCGAGGAGCTCTATAACCAGGTTTTGGAGAGAAACCTGCTGGGAGAGGCGGGATACTGGGGCTCGGCAGAGGAGCAGTCCTTACCTCTCATCACCATGCTCACTGGTAACACTCATTTGTGTGTTATGAACTGTAGAGGTCTCAGATGAGCAATTATTGGTTTAAATCCTTGGTGTGAAGGATTAAATGTATAACATATACAGTCAAACAAAAATGTATTCAGACACTGATTTGCTATGGTTTAGAAAATGGTAATAGACAAGATAGGACAAGAACTCAGAGTTATCAAATCAGTTGATATTTCACTGGTTTTGTCCATCCTTCTGTTAGTCTGTCTCATAAATGAATTATGTTGAATATCTGTCAGCTGTTAAATTGAACTACACAATTAGTAAATACCAATTTAGCTCAAACAATTACCAAGAAATGCTTAATGTTGTCTGTTGTGTAAAAAGTTCGCATTAGCAGTTAAAGAAAAAAACACTGCAGCAAAACATGGTCAGGTCAAAGTGTCTGAATAATTTTTGGTCCCATATTTTTATAAATTTTACTGGTAGTCACTGTATGAAGAATTTTTGTGTATAATATGTCACAGTGTACTTTATTTAGCTATACTCATTTACATAAATTAATTTTAGTGTCCTGCACCCACTAGTAAAAAATATAAGAAATTATATCTGGTGTCTGAATAATTTTTGTTTTGACTGTATATTATATTTATGTATTGTGAATTGTCAGATATTGATGGACTGGGCAGCAGTGCTATTGGTGGTCAGCTGATCAGAAAGGCCTCAACACAGTCGCCCTTTACCTGTGACAAGAATGGCAGTGACAACTTGGTGGCAGGTACTGCGTACATGCATATCCAAACACACCAATAAAGAGGTTTTGGAGGTTTCTATTCTTTGTCAGCTCTCAAAACAAATGCACATGTGTAGTTGATCTGACATTTGATATGATAAACTATTAACTTTTTCTATTTTATTCTTTGCATAATTAAAGGGTTAGTTCACCCCAAAATGAAAATTCTGTCATTAATTATTCATCCTCATGTTGTTCCAAACCTGTAAGACCTTCATTCATCTTCGGAACACAAATTATATTTTTGATGTAATACGAGAGCTTTCTGACCCCCCCATGGACAGCAAGGCAACAACCACTTGCAAGGGCCAGAAAGGTAGTAAAGACATCGTTAAAATAGTCCATGTGACTTTTAGTGCATAAAAAAGTATGCTGTTTATGTTGTATCCACATTGCAGCGCTTCCGGGTTCTAGTCCTAACGCCGAGGCCAATTGGCTGACGCTGTTCATGTGAGCACCATGACACATGCGTGTGATGTTCACAGAGGAGCCAGCCAATAATGAGCCGACGTTCTGACGTAGAAGCCAGAAGCGCTGCACTGTGGATACATCATAAACAGCATAGGAGACAGACAATAAAGTCAGAAAATCCATGTGCCTAGTCATGTTGTGTATTTGAAAAAGAAGAGTGGGCCGAGCACCGAACCCTGAGGTACTCCGGTGGTTAGTCGATGTGACTTAGACACTGAGACACCCTGAAAGATCTACTTATAATGACTAAAACCAGTGCAATCTTTGGATATCCAGTAAAGAGAGGAAGGACTAGCGGATCTGGTGATTTATTTTGTATTAAAGGGGTGGTATAATGCCCTTTTCATAAGATGTTAAATAAGTCTCTGATGTCCCCAGAGTGGTTATGTTTTAGCTCAAAATACCCCACAGATATTTTTATATATCATGTTAAAATTGTCACTTTTTAAAATTGTTAATTTATGTAGCGAATGTGTAGTTATCTTCTAGTCATTGATTAGCATATTCTGTCATGATTATCTATAAATCGTGTTCCGGGGGCGGGGTTTATGTAAATTTTAGGGTTAGCCATGTCACTAACCCGGGAGGAATGTTGTGTAGTCCCTACCAGCCGTTTGTTGTAGTCCTTAAAAAAAATTTTCTGTAAAAGAAAATGTCTCCCTTTGCTTTGAACTTTGAGAGTCGTAACTTTGCAGATGTTTTTTTTATGCTCACACAGCAACATTACACACTAACTAAAGTTAGAAAAATGAAATAATAATCAACCACCCCTTTAAAGGCCATGTTGCAGGTTTAATTTTTCAACGAATTTGTGCAATTTGCTTGTTGGTAATAAACATTTAAACTGTTATCCATTGTATTTTATGTTGTTGGGTATCACAAAACGGAATATAATACGAAAAAAGTAGGTATTTTACAGCGGTTTGCAACGATTCTCCTTTCCCCCACAATGCATTGCATTACGTCACCTTGGGGAGAGAATTTACCAAAGCCCGCTGCCCGCGTTGTTGAGAGCTACGAGTAGTAGACGAGAGTATTCAGATAGCACAGATTATAGATAAATACATAGATATAGAGAGATAGATAGACAAGATATATAGATAGACTAGATATATAGACAGACTAGATATATAGATAGTCAAGTATAGAGAGAGATAGGCAGACAGCATAACGTTAGCAGATATAGCTAACGTTAGCAGCTAGATAGAAATATATAGTAGATTGTAGATTGACAATGGTGAACTACTGTGTTTGTGCTGGGTGCACGCACAATGTTGTGTTTTATTGCGAGTGTACACAAATATTAGTAACACTTTGCAGTTTGAACGATATCCTGTATGAACAAAATGACGATGTTTTTATGTTTCCACTGTCTCGATAGCGCCCGCGCCTCTCTCTCTCACACACACACACACACACACACACACACACACACACACACACACACACACACACACACACACACACACACACACACACACACACACACACACACACACAATACGAATACATGTATAATTCCACCCCTAATAGCTATTTCTAGATTACAAAGACAAACTTTACCAGTACTACGACACTATGACAAAGGTTACCGGTACTTATCTGAACTAACGTCATGATCATATACTGCCACTAGATATAAAGAAAACGTTGTTTTTTCACTCGGTGCTATTCAATGACCGTAAAAAAAATATATGTGTCGTTATTGTGCACTGCTGCTCGTAAGTTAAAACGGCTTGCCATAGCTTGTAGACTAGCTCCAGTGTTCATTTCTGCGTTGCTAAATGATAGCAACTCACCAGGACACTTCACCAACTCTCCACTCATTCTCCTCGGACCATGCATTCAATTGGCTTGGCAATTCTTCATTTGCCCTCTCACGTCTAGCAGGTTCAAAATTATACGGCTGCGGGCCATAATACATGTTAGTTCTTCTTGCCAACTCTTCCTCATCCCAGTCAGTCGCCATAGTTCTAACACTAGGCTGAGGCACCCTTTCCTCCGCTTCTCCCCAACGTGACGTCATCACAGAGTTGCGTAAAAAAAAAAAATTATACCAGAAAGGTAAAAAAATGGTCTTTAAGACCATTTTTGAGACATTTTAAAAATGATACACATATCTTGACTGATTTATGTACCCATTAATCAACAGTGGTGGTTAACCTGCAACATGGCCTTTAAGTCTATGGAAAAGTCAAGCAGAAAGAGTATGCATAATCTTCAGTGACGGATGACAAGGTAGTCTGCACTTGTAGCCACACTAATTGCGATCTCGGATGCTGTTCCCTCTCATATGTAGAGGACAGATGAGAATGTCTTAAAGTTTGTGAGAGTTCGAATCCATGGAGAAATTGTCAAATCACAAGCTTTGACAACACAGGGTCAAGCAGTCATTCCCTCATCATGGCCTCGTTTCTGACAGGTGTGGTATTCGCCCGCTTTATCCTGACCGGCTGCTGGAAAAACCTGATCGACACGCTGTCCATGCCGCTCACAGGGCGCATGGCGGGAAGCTCCAGGGGTCTCGCCTTTATTCTAGGAGCCGAGGGAGTTAAAGAGCAAACTCAGAGGGAGAGAGACACCATCTGCCTTAGCCTGGATGGTCTACGCAAGGCTGCAGCTCTCAGCTGTGCTCTGGGTAACATCACGTTCAGTCATTTTTATTTCTTTTTATACAAGCTTCCACTTCCTTTATATCTCCAGACATACATCTGTAAAAAATATGTAGGTAAAGCACTTTGAAAGACTTGGAGACAGAAATATCTTGTAGTAGATGCTTTGCCTGACTTATGTATTGATTTACTTATTTAATTTTATTTTAAATTTGCCTGTGTGTTTTCTATACTATGTATAGATGAATGTTATTTGTTAAACTCATGTAAATTGTGTGCTGATAATCTTGGCCAGGACGCTCTTGCAAAAGAGATTTTTAATCTCAATGTGCTTTATTTGTTCAAAGGTGCAGTGTGTGATTTTTAGCGGCATCTAGTGGTGAGGTTACGAATTGCAACCAACAAAAGTTACGGTGGCCGACAGGAAAATATGTCATCCTTTGAGACAGCAGAGAGTAGCCAGTTCAGCAATGAGGTTTCTTTACAAGGATAAATTGAGAAATTATGTTTACTTAATTGTTCAGTAAAACTATATGCTATTGCTAGGTCTGGGGCGGTATGGCGGTAAACTGCTTTAAATAGCCAGCCCCCAAATCCCCCCAAATGATATTCTGGGGATACAACATAGCCAATATACTAGGGACTTTAGGCTTTAAATATCTTTGCTGCATTGGATCAGTGTTCTTTCTAGAACAGCCAAGAGCTTTCTAGCCTCGCGACCGCAGCGCCTCGCATTGCTCATAGACCTTAAAACAGTCAGCGCCGCGGATGCGGTTTCGAAAATTGATCAAAAAACGTTGGTGCGGATGGATGGCGGACAGATGATGAGTTTTGTGATGCGGTTGCGAATGAAATAATAATAGCCTATCCGCGCATCTCTAATACGAACAGAATGTTATTATGCGTCATGGAACATTGCGCTCCTCAACTCGCGAAAGGTTGGATTTGCTCCATCTTTTGATGATAAGTTTTGTTTAGAAAACCTTGAATCCATGTAAGCCACAATATCATTAGACATAATCCATGTCATTAGAATCAATGAATTCATGTCATT
Source organism: Siphateles boraxobius (assembly GCF_051911475.1). NCBI lineage: Eukaryota > Metazoa > Chordata > Actinopteri > Cypriniformes > Leuciscidae > Siphateles > Siphateles boraxobius. Next base: position 369,716 of record NW_027508725.1, read on the forward strand.
AGACACAACGTGCACACATGTGCAGGCCAAGGTTTTTTTTCTTTTTTTTCGGTGATGACGGTGACAAGCTCAGACCCGCGGTTGGAGTCACGTGACCACGGTATTGCGTTAATGCGGTAACCGTCCCAGCCCTAGCTATTGCGAATATTATTGTTACTGGTTCATCATTGTGTCAGTGTTTTGTTCACTGAACTAAGCTTGCTTCCTTGCACGAAGAGCAACATTGTAACGAAATGCGTTTGTTCGTTTAGGGCCACTGTAGAAACATGTCGGTGCATTTCAATGTAAGGGAACCCGCGGTGTGTGTAGACAGAAACTGCTCATTCTAAGTTAATACAAATATAACGGTTCATTAAGTAAGGTCTTTGGATCTTCGCATTTCTGTCAGTAGATCCTCAGAAATATTACACATTGCACATTTAAATAAAGGTTATAATAATAATAATTTCTGTTCAGTTATAGTGATCCCATTATAGGACACTAATGGGAATGGTGTGTCTGCTGGCATTAATTCTCTGTCATTTAGGTGTGGCTGCCAACTGTGCCTCCGCTCTTGCCCAGATGGCAGCGGCATCATGTGTTCAGGAGGAGAAAGAGGAGAAGGAACTGGGGGAGACTGGAGATGCCATTGCTCAAGGTACTCGCACACATTTAACATGATCATACTGTATTCAGAGTCATGTGAAGGAATGCTAGGATAACATACTTGTATTTAGTCCATTACTGTGTACCATTTGTTCTTTGACTGATACTGTGCAGCATATGTACAATGTTTTTTGCATAAATGGTTGGGATAAACTGGTGAAATGCTTGCATAGAGCTTCTGGCATTGATGGTGTGGGAAAGGGAACACAATCGTTCTGATCAAAACAAATGTGTATTACTTCCTTACAAGTTCCTTATAATTCTCATAACATTAATATTATAATGAGACTATCTTAAGCCCAACATATTGTAATGTTTACTTGGTAATATTTTACAATAAGGTCTCATTTGTTAACGTTAGTTAAAGGAATAGTTCATTTAAAAAGGAAAATTCTGTCGTCATTTACTCACCCTTAAGACATTCAAACCTGTTTGAATTTCTTTCTTATGCTGAACATAGTTGATGGACCCCATTGACTTCCATAGTAGGAAAACAATACAATGGAAGTCAATGTGGTCCATCAACTGTTTGGTTACCGACATTCTTCAAAATATCTTCTTTTGTGTTCAGCAGAAGAAAGAAACTCATACAGGTTTAAAACAACTTGAGGGTGAGTAAATGATGGCATAATTTTTATTTTTAAATAAACTACTAATTTAAGGCATTAGCTAACATGAGCTATCAATGAACAATATATTTTTATGAGTGAATGCCCTATTGATCATTATTAGTGAGTTATTAATAGCTGAATTAACAGTTATTCATTCAAATATTTAACTTACTAACCTCAGATGATCAGTTCAAACCCTATTGCACTTATGTTTGATCCCCTTATGTTTAATGAGCGTGCATGTGTCTGTTGTAGTTAAGCAGCGTGTTGAACAGAAACTAGAGCAGATGGGCCGCTGTCAGGGCGTGAGGCTCCACACGGCGCATGTGCTCTGCATGGACGCTATACTCAATGTGGGGCTGGAGATGGGCAGCCATAACCATGACTGCTGGCCTCACGTGTTCAGGTAAACACTCACAGATCAGTTCTTTGGGAACCAGGATCTGATCTTACTGTCCAATCTTTAGTAAAGTAATAATATTTATTTTAGGCCTCTCACCAGATGAAAATAATACATCATGATTACTCATGGATTGTTTGCAATTAATTTGACATTTTGAAAATACTCAAATTTGCCTGTAAATATAAACATCTTCCTTTCAAACTGCTGTAATGCATTCAGTTCTTCTTTTAACGAAAGAAAACAGTATATTATAACTACAGTAAATAATTATGTAGCAGCACTACTATGATGGTCTTCTCATTATTGATGTATTTCGCTCATGCTGTTGGTTTTTCTCATAATTAAATGCTATATCACAAAAAGTGTACATGAGATTTTACTTTTAAATCAGTACATTACCGTGAATCAAGTCTAGCTACACTTCAGTGAATTTACTCAAATCATGTTCACTCGCATGCTGTTTGTCATCTCTCAAAATGTTTTAAAAAAATACAGTTTTTTGCAAAAGACTTTGGCACATTAGTATTTTTCACCCCACAAAGTGGTTTTAAGTCAGTTATTTGCATTTTTTGCTGTAGTTTCTCAGTAGGAAATATCAGTTTACATTTCCAAAACATCATTTTTTTTGTAAATGGATATTTCCTACTGAAATACTACAGCAAAAGATATAAATAACAGACTTAACACCATTTCTGTATACAGTATTGTGCAAAAGTCTTAGGCACGATAGTATTTTCGCCCTAAAGAAATGGTATTAAGTCAGTTAGGTTTAGGGTTACTATATATAGGTAAATATTGCTGTTTATTTATATGCATTGTTATATTGGTGCATATGAATTAATGTTTTATAGTACTTTATTTTACTTGCATTAGGTGAGTACTTGCCTTTTTAAAGCATTTTAGAGCAAATGCATGAATGTAGAGTTATTGTATATCAGTGTTAAATTGTTTAAACGTATTTAAAGGTGCATTGTGTAATATTTAGGAGGATTTTTTGACACAAATGCAATATCATATACATAACTATAGTGTATAAAGACCTTATTTAGTGAACCGTTATGTTTTTATTACCTTAGAATGAGCAGTTTCTATCTACACACACCGCGTGTGGCCTTACATCGACATGTTTCTACAGTGGCCCTGAACGGACAAACGCATTTCGTCACTATGTTGTTCTTCGTGTAAAGAAGCAAGCTAAAGTCAGCGAATAAAACACTGACACAATGATGAACAAGTAACAATAATATTCACAATAACATATAGTTTTACTGGATAATTAAGTAAACCTAAATTCTTAATTGATCTTTGTAAAGAAACCCCATTGCTTAACTTGCTACTCTCTGCTGTCTCAGATGACGACATCACTTCCTGTCGGCCACCGTAACTTCTGTTGGTTGCAATTCGCAACCTCACCACTAGATGCGGCTAAAAATTACACAGTGCACCTTTAAATTACATCCAAAATCAAATAACCGGAAACTGAGTTTGTTTTAATATTCCTCAGAGTGATTGAGTATGTTAGTTCACTGGAGCACACACACTTCAGTGACGGCGGCTCGCAGCCTCCGATGGCCATCACACAGGCCGTGGCCGTGGAGCTTGAGCTGGAGCTGAGCGGAGAGGCCAGTCCAGAGCTGGAACTGGGTCTCAGCCATCCCGTTATCCAGCCGCTCTCCATCCAGGAGCTCCTGAGGGAAAGCAGTCGTGGGAAAGCGGCGGACCTGCGGGGGGGCTGTCTGCTCACGGGCACCAGTGTGGCCAAAGCCGTCTGCACTCTCTCCACACAAGCTGACCGGTACCAAACCAACAATCATTCCTCCCCACCTTCATTTTTACACTTGATTTTAAGTTAGGGCTGAACGATTATGGAAAATAATCTAATTGCGATTTTTTTTCACCAATATTGCGATTGCGATTTAATATGCGATTACTTTTTAAGTTCTTTACCTTCTGTATTAGTCGACAAAGACAAGCGATAAATCATTGTACAGTAGGGATGTGAATCTTTAGGCAGCTCATGATCCTATCTACTTTTTTTCTTATTAATTAATCTTAATAACACTTAAAATATGTATTTAATTATAAATATACATGTAAATATACATACTTAAAAAAATATATATATATATATGTAAATATATATACTGTATATATATATATATATATATATATATATATATATATATATAGACACATTTAATTAAAACAATTACATGTTAATAATTTTAAATAGGCTATAAACTAATATAGCTTGAAAATATAAGAGCTAGTAAATAAAGAGGAACGAAAAAAAACATTACAAGCACTAAACAAAGAGTGCTTTCAGTATTTAAAAGTAGGCTGTCTGAACGTTTTCCATTCAAGAGGTGGAGTGATTTTCCCCCTATACGATAAATTGCATTCATACTAATGCACATATCTCTTTTGTAATTGTAAATGTGGTTTGTCTTGTTGGGTTAAGATATAACTGACCGTGTTTACATTAATTTCGCGTCATAAAAGCATTTTGAGATGCAAGTACATTTACCCAAGGAGTCGCTCACAGCCGCATGCACGAGCACTCTTCACAAACCGCGCGTAAGTTTTTTAAAATGAAAGCAGCTTTCTCAGTGATTTTTATATTTTTAATATATAAGCCAACTGCATTCCAAAAGACATAAATAATGCCTTTGTGGAGCATTTGTAAAGAAAATTCCGGTGCCAAGACCGCGCAACTGCAAGAGTAACATCAAAGCGGCAAAACCTGTGCAATGAAGCCCGCGACTCACTGTCCTTGTAATTCGCTTAAACCCCGAACTTTATGAAAGATTATTTTTCGGAAGGTTCAAGCAGTGTCGTGTGTGTGTGTGTGTCTGTGTGAGAGAGAGAAATTAGAAGCAAGCAGAATACGGTTGTTTCTTAAGCACGTGCAGCGTCATCACGCATCTGTGTTTAAAAACTAAGCTCAGACTGGATTCTGAAATTCTCTGAATCGATCCAGAATTGTTGGAGAGAGAATAAATAACACAATATCACATACATTAAAAATAAACAGTTCTTTCCTGTATGCCAGACCTATGCGTAGCATGCCAAGTTGATGCTTGATCTGCAGACTGCTTTTCTCTCGCCACACGTGACCAGTGTAATCGCATCTTTTGCGGTTACAAAATCGTGTTTCATCATATCGCGATATTATCGCAAATGCAATTAATCGTTCAGTCCTACTTTAAGTTAAGCGGAATGTGTTATCAACAAGATGGGATAATGTTAATTATACTGTGTAATCAGAATTAAAGGGATAGTTACCCAAAAATGAAAATTAACCCATGATTTACTCACCCTCAAGTCATCCTAGGTGTACGTATATGACATTCTTCTTTCAGACGAACACAATCAGAGTTATATTAAAAAATGTCCTGGCTCTGGCAGTGAATGGAATCGTTTGGCCGGAACATTTTAATATGGATATTTTTCTTACACAAATACATCGCTTCACTTCAGAAGGCCTTTATTAACCCGTGTAACGAAAACCTGGGTCAGGCTTTGGGGATATGTATTCAAAATTAGTAATTTTTCAATTAATAATCATTCATACGGGTTTTACCCAGGTAATCATACATGTTAAATCTCCCAAAAAGGGATCATATTTCTCTGCATCTGCATTCATATATGTACTTAAGCAATTAACACAAATGATTATAATTAATTGCATATGTAGAATATATTTTACAGACAGGTTAAAATTAGCTCAATTGTATATCAATACTTAATCAAAACGGATTATAATTAAATATTTAATATATCAATTATGCCTATCATAGATCGATCGTCGGGATAATCTTTAAGGGGATTAATTTGTGACTGAATCATCTTTTACTTTTGAGAAGTAAGAGAGAGAGACTGATCTCTATCAGTCATTTAAAAGGGGTGAAGATGTCACACCCTCTTGGGGTTTGTGAGCCAATACGAAGTGGTCCCTTTGGAGGGAGATTTTATGACTCTTTGTGTTCAGACAGCACATTTGAATCTGCTATTTCATTGGGTGTTTTAAGAGAAAGAATCTTCGATTCTTATAATACCCTTGTGTCACAAAGTTAACAAAATGTAATGTAAATTAACAAATGGGGAACGAAGATTGGAATTCATAGAGACCAAATATGATTCGCATATTTGTATGCAAAGTCTAAAACATTAACCCATTAGAGTTTACAAGAAAACAAAGGCCAAAACAACATCCGAGGGAAAATCATGAGATGTGAAAATTAGATACATGTTTATACATTTCTCAAGTGGTTTTATATATATATATATATTTAGGGTGTCACGATTTCGATTTTAACTTGAAATCGATCGAAATTAATTCACAAACTCAAAAATCGAAATAAAAAATGGAATCGTCGATGCTGCCACGCCCCCACGTCGCGCCCGTGATGGAAAGTTCGGATCGTTTTACTGACTCTATTGTTCAATCTCGTTCATCAAAATTAACTAATCTTTTTTCTAGTCATTTCAGGGGCTTTAAATGTTCTACTTTTAACAGGCAAATTCCCCGAACACATCCACCAACGCAATCTTGATCATATTCTGAATTAAGAAATCATTATAATGCAGTCAAAAGTAATTTACAACAGGGAACATTAATACTTGACCTTCCGTGTCTTTTGTTGATTTGTCGCGTGACAGAGGCAATGAACGGATCGTTCATGAACGACTCATCACGGCGCGGGAAAAAAACACACGTGTTGAAAGGCTGTGAGTCCTCTAACTTGGATTCTATGCCTGAGCCCGAACTTGGCCGATATTTCCCGTCACTATCCTCGGGCCGGGCTCTTGATCTATAGACGTGCACTCCCAACGCAATAGAGTGCGGCGCGGGACTAGATCTGATGGCCGAGTGCGAGCGCGGGCGGTAATGCACTCACTCTGTGTGTGCGGGGGAATAAAAAGATTCGCGGGACTCCCGCAAACTAGAAATATCTATGAATAAAACATATACAAACTAATACATTTTTTTCATCTGTTGCAGAAAAGCAACAATAACAACTAAAAAAATAGAAACGATTTACAGGCCAGAGTTTCTATTTATAACATGTTTGCAGCGTTGAGCAATTTAGCCAATCACAGACATATGTGTTGATTTCTTGAACGCAATGACCAATCAGAAGCATTTAAGATAGACTCTCCTCACCGCTCAAAACAGACTAAGTTCAGTGCTGAATTCTGTAAGCTGGCAAATCCTCTAAATAACAAACAAAGTGTAAGCTATATATTATGAAAGATTCATTGTGCAGTCAGCTTCACTGATAATAACAGAGATGTGTGAGGCTGCGATTAACTGATGTCAGCTTTTTAGGAGCAACAGCAACCTGAGCTTTTTGTAAAACAGCTGTTTTACATTGAAATAATATTTCACAATATTACTGAGTTTGTTTTGTATTTTTAATCAAATACGTAAATACAGCCTTGGTGAGCAGAAGAGACTTCTTTTAAAAACATTAAAAATCTTACCGACCCCAAACTTTTGAACGGCAGTGTATATGTACCCATTAGTCCATCACTATTCCTCTCACATGTGTGTTTATTTCCGCAAGTATAACGTGTATGTGTTGTGAATGTCCTGCAGGCTGTTCGAGGATGCCGTCAGTAAACTCAACCTCGTGGGTCTCGTGGGTTTCCTGCATCAGCTCAGAAAAGCTTCACAGTCTCAACTGTTTGATTCGGTCACAGAAACCGGAGACTATTCCTTAGCCATGCCAGGTACACAGAGAATACTGAGTACACTTTCCACCGATAGAATACCATAATTTAGGCTAAATTTGCAATGCATTCACATTCAACTCTTTATTTTTCATTTTATAAATATCATTTTTTTTTTTAAATTTTTTAATGTTTATTGCTATAAAATAATGAAGTCAGAAATATTCAAGGTTTTCAGACCTTGTTCCAGATTTTAGTATCAGAGTTGAACCAAGTTCTAGTCTCATATACAACTAATATAAAATGATTCGAGAACTATTCCGATCACTTAGGCCGGGGACACACTGACTGCGTGGCGTGTCCGTTTTTATTTCGGCTCCCATGTTAACAGGTTAGAGCTTGCAGACTGCGTGCGTGACACACGCGTCTCAGGCCCGAAAACGCATGCATGCTAGAAATATAACCGACGCCTATTTTTCATGTGACACACAAGCGTGTTGGAAGCGTTTCCAGGCAAAATAGAATAGGAATTTTTTTTTGTCATTTTGACACGAATACATATTAATAAATGATACATACATATTTTAAAAAATAAAATAATAATTATTGATTTTCAAATATTGCTCCTGTCAATACAGAACGAAATATTCTGTAGCCTATTTTGCCGTCTATACTGCCGACGCATATTTATATTTATATATTTATTGTGTATATATATATATATATATATATATATATATATATATATATATATATATGAACGGCGCCTATGTCCCGAGATAGCCCTCCCTGTACGTCACCTAGCAGCAGCGCCGCGTCAGACATGTTTCTGGTGTGCAAAGACACAGAAAACGCCACGCAGCCGCCATGAAGCTGACACACAACAGAAACACCACGCTCACGTCACGCAGCCAGTGCGTCGTCGGCCTTAATATTTAGTTTGACCTCCTGGTGACCTCAATGAACCAAATTTTCTGAAGGTTATGCACCTTATTTCACTAACGCTTGAAAAGGCACTACAATATAGATTATTTTTTGGAGTTTTAAAACCCATCGTTTCCTTCACCTCATTGTGTTTTCATCAAAGGGGAGGCGAAGTCAACCCAGGACAAGCGCAGCGCCCTCCACCTGTTCCGGCTGGGAGAGGCCATGCTTCGCATCGTGAAGAGCAAGAGTCGACCTCTGCTGCACATGATGAGGGCCTGGAGTGTGGTGGCGCCACACCTGGTGGAGGTATGAACACAAACAACCCTCATGTGGATTATACATCCTTAGGGCCCTATTTTAAGGATCTAAGCTCATGGTCTAACGCGCACTTAGGGCGAGTCCGAATACACTTTTGCTAGTTTAAGGACGGGAAAAATGGTCGGAGTGCCAGGCACATGGTCTTCTTTTTAAAACAACTCAGGAAATTTAAAGTGTCCAAGGTGGGAATGGTCCACTTCTACAGGCCTTTGATAGAGAGTACACTTACTTTCTCCATCACTGTATGGTGAGGTAACTGCTCAGCAGATGATAAATCTGCTCTGAATATGGTAGTTAGGACCGCGTCAAGAATAGTTGGGCGGGGCCTCCCTAAGATCTGTGACATTTACAACACCCGTCTACTTAAAACTGGACTGAAAATACTTAAAGATTCATTGCACCCCGCTAATTTCCCTTTTCACCCGTCTACCATCAGGCAAAAGGCAAGGAAGTATCAGATCCAGAACCACCCGTTTTTCAAATAGCACTTATCCGCAGGTTGTGAGGTCCCTCAATTCACACCAACAATCCTAATCTGCACTGCTTACACAACTACGTCCTTCTCCTCAGTGTCATTAAATGCACTAGCACTTTGTCTGATTTATTTGATTATCTATTTTTTACTCATTGGTAGCAACCCAAGTATCTGTTTTCTTATTTTTGATTTTCTGTTTTTATTGTTTGTCACGTCTGATGATGTGTTGTCATTTTTGTCCAATACTGTACTGTATTGTCTTGAGTGTGCCAAATCACTAAAATGAATTCCAGGCGAGTTGCGTAGTTTTGGCAAAAAAATAAAGACTTGAACTAAAAGGGTTGTCCCTATTCTCTTAATGAGTAATGGGTGTGTTTTTAGACCAGCAGCCCATGGGCCACAGATGGGCGCAAATGCATTTGCTATTTAAACAACCTGTCGCAGGACGTGAAAATGAAAACTGCCGTCGGGCTGAAACTAGCAAAAGGACACTTGTGTCGCGCAGCGCCGCTCGTATGATAGGGCCCTTAGTGTTGCGATGAAATGGAAGAAGCATCACATCTTTTCGTCTGTATTGTGACGTACATCCGAGTGTACCGAATTATCGAAAAAGAAAAAATGTAAGGCGTGGACTTGGTTCTGTGCATCGGTTGTTGATTGGATGTTGAGTAGTGGGCGTGGCACTCAAAAGTGGATGCAGATGAATGCAAGTTTTAAAGTCGGCATGAAACGGAAGTTGCAAGTCTTTTCCTCTTTAACATACTGTATGTTTGAGTGAAATGACTTCTGGAACAAGAAAACAATTTTTTGACTTGATTTTGTCTGTGGGGAATTGATTGGATGGTTGTGGTTTGCTATTGGAGAATCTCATGTGAGTGACAAGTTGTGAAGAGAAGAGATGTCGCTGCAACAGGGAGGGGAAGTTATTATAATTCAAGATTATAGGCTAAGGCAAAAAAATAAATAAATAATGATGTGCATGGATGAATCATTTATAATAAACACTTCAATATTCCATTGAAAAAACACTTATTGTCCTTTTTGATAAGTTTTTTGAAATTGGGGTTATTCACCGTCTCCCCTACATTTAGATACGTGGGCTAACGCATTTTTGCCTCAGTGCATGCATTGTCTTAGTCTGGCAGCGCCGACGCTGGCTTAGCTTAGCACAATGAATGAAATCCTTTGTTGCCAGATAGCATGTCATGAGTAAAAGTGATAACAATTAAAAAAAAAAAACCTAATTACTTCTTGTGGCCTGATTATTCACAACGAGTACAAATAGCAATGCAGATTAAGACTAGGCGATTTCCTAGGCAGAGATTGACTTTGGACTATATGGGGGGGAAGCACAGGCGAAGCACTGCTACTTCAGGCAACACCTGAAATCCCCCAACTTCCATCAACATACCAGCGTGAATTTTACCTGGCTATTTTTCCTACAGTAGACATAGTGAATGGCGATGAACATGGCAGATTTTTGTGAGAGACGAAGAGGGTGACGTCTCAGACAGTCAAGATCCAGAACCATACCAGACTGAAGCCTTGTTTATAGCAAGCGTGCCGCACAAGCCCTGAAAAGTGAAGCCAAAGCGTCTCGATCGCCCCCCAGTGGCCAGCCCTAGTATAGCTCATAAACCCCGCATCCCCATGTTATTCAACGGGATGTGAGACCAAATAAACAATGAAATTACACTTCACATATCTTTTTTCCAAAGATTGTTTCTGTCATTTACTGTAGTTTTCATCACGCTGATGTAATTACAAGTGTTTGTTTTTAAAATAAGTTTGTTTTTAGTTAGTTATTTGATGCTTTAAAAACGGCGCTGTGGCGTACATGATTGACAGCTGTGATTGACAGGTTCTCTGAGCAAAGTAGTCACTGAAGCAACAACGGACTTTTTTTCGGGATCTTTGGAGGACTGAGGAGATTGGAGCTTTAAATTTAATATCTAAATTTCTATAATTAACTATTTCACACCGTGATAATGGTTTGTTCTGCAGCAGAGACGTGTGCTTACGATTGATTCAGCCAGAGTGAGGGCGGGGCGTTGATTTCGTGGCTTTACTTCCTGCTCACTACTGCGCATGTCTGGTCCCGAAATCGCAACTGCGCAGACTCAAGTCCCAAGATGTCAGCGCCATATCGGGACAATGGTGGCTTCACTTCTCGCCAATGGAAGAGAACGAAGGGGCGTCGTCCATCTTTTTTTACAGTCTATGGTTTATAGTCGACGCTTCCGCAAGAGCGCGAAGGGCGTGCGGCAAAAATTACGTCATTGCGGTGTGGGCGGTTGTGCGCGTTGGGTGAGCAAGACCCCATCTCGTCTGGCGGTGTCTGCACTTTTTGTAACATCGCGCGCGGCGCCGCATCCGAAGATGAACGACTTCGAGCCGAATCTGGCCGAACTGGTACATCTGTACCAGCATGTTTATGATCCTTCTATACACAGAGACATTTGCATTGATGGCCTGCGAAATGATTCTGGGTCAGAGAGAGAAGCGGTAGGATGTGTGTTTGGACGAACGACTGAAAACTCTGAAATTATCGTACATTATGGGATTTTTTTCATTATTGATCGTACATCGTACAGAGGTCAAAATTATCTTACAAATAAGATAATTATCGTACATCTGGCAACACTGTTTAGAGGAGAATTACTCAAGAGTCGCCCCCTGTCGTTTCACAGAATGAAGGCGAGCGCGCCAAGTATAAGGCCGTGTGTCCACCAAAGCGTTTTTAGCCGGCTGAAAACGCTGGAAGCTCTGCTGAAAACGCCTAGCCGTGGGCGCTTGAGAGCGTTTTGGCAGCGCTGCGTTTTTCAGTTGAGACGATTCGTTGCTATGATACAGAATATCCACAGCACAGTTTACTTGTAACTGATTTCGCAGATAATTTTGTTTCATACTAAAAATTTATTTTTCATCCATTTTGTTCGGTTAGCTCTGCTGGTAGACGACGTTGTACAGAAAGAATGTTGTGACAGTTGGTCGTGTGGTATTTGTCCCGCCCCTCCTCCACTGTGATTGGACGGCTGTGTAAAAAGTGACAGTGATGAGCGCAGCGTTTTACCCAAAGTTGAACATTTTTCAACTCTCGGCGACCAGTAAAAAACGCCGGGCGCTCAGCTCTTGAGCGTTAAATACTCGCTCAGCGCCTCGTTACGCTCATGGCGTTTAAAAAACGCGGCGCTCCCATTGAAAACAATTGGAATTTTACGCCAGCTGCGTGAAAAAACGCTTTGGTGGACACACGGCCTAAATGCCTCGTCCGTTTGGAGAGGTGCGCGCGCAGTCAGTGGAGACTCGCGCTCGTGCGGATGCGTCGAGTATAAACAAGGCTTAAGACAATGCATGCACTGAGAAAAAAATGTGTTTGCCCATCTATCTAAATGTAGGGGAGACGGTGAATAACCCCTATTTCAAAAAACAGTGGCTTGTTCCTTTTAAAAAAATGTTAATTATATGTACGGATGAAATGTTCTGAATAAGATCTTTAACATTTCGAAAATAGATAGGGTGAATTTTCATTTTTTTTAAAGTCGATGTTCACACAGAGTGACCAGCTTCATTCTTAATCAGTTTTTCTGTATTTATGCTGACATGAGATGAATAGAGCCGTCTGATTCTGGAAGGAAAAATTCAATTAATTTTCTCCAAAGGGAAATTGATTTGAGCAATAACGTTTAAATCTTTCATAACAGAACAATATATGTATATTCAGAGGCATTGTGTGTAAACATGATTATTATTGTAGTTCCAGACTAAATGTGAGCTTGCACTTACAGTACTCATCACTTGCACAAAAACAGATTCAGTATTCCTCAAAAGAGAAATGCAAACTCGGAATATTATGCAAAACTGCAATAATTAAATGTTAAATAACAGAAATGCACTTTATGTATTTAATCTTACTTTATGGAACAATGTCTTTGCTGCTGACCTTTGATGATCTAATTCAGCTGTACGAATAAGCAAAAATGCCTTTAGTTAAACATCACATTTGTATTGCTTAAAGGTGCATTGTGTAATATTTCTGAGGATCTATTGACAGAAATGCAATATAAGATCCATAACTATGTTTTCAGTGGTGTATAAAGACCTCGCATAATGAACCGTTATGTTTTTATTACCTTAGAATGAGACATTTATATCTCCATAACCACGGGCGACCCCTTCTATGGAGGTCGACATATTGTGTTATCATGTTTCTAGCGAAGCCGACAGCGAACACACAGCGCTACAGAGCGCGTTTCCTCACTACCTTGAAAAAGAAGTTTTCAGTGGTGTATAAAGACCTTACTTAATGAACTGTTATATTTGTATTACCTTAGAATGAGCAGTTTCTGTCTACACACACCGCGGGTTCCCATACATTGAAATGCGCCGACATGTTTCTACAGGAGCCCTAAACGGACAAACGCGTTTCGTTACTATGTTGCTCTTCATGCAAGGAAGCAAGCTTAGTTCAGCGAATAAAACACTGACACAATGATGAACAAGTAACAATAATATTCGCATAGCATATAGTTTTACTGAATAATAAAGTAAACATAATTTCTTAATTTATCCTTGTAAAGAAACCTCATTAGTGAACTGGCTACTCTCTGCTGTCTCAGACGACGACATCACTTCCTGTCGGCCACCGTAACTTTTGTTGGTTGCAATTCGTAACCTCACCACTATATGCCGCTAAAAATCCCACACTGCACCTTTAAGTAAGAGAATGTTAAAATTTCTTCTCCTGCATCCTATTTTTCTGTGATCTAGAATGGCAGAACAGTTGAAAGGTTTGTTTGAGCTGCGCCCTCTACTGTACAGGTGTGAATTTGTATTCACTTATTAATTTCACTTTTGGTGTGAAAGGGCCTTTACATTTGCCAAAAATAGAACTTTTGGAGGTTTTTTTGTTGTAAAAAAAACTAGCAAGTCAAGCCCAGGTTAGAAAAAAATAACCCAAATCCCTTTTCTTTGACTTTTTCCCCTACAGGCGGCCTGTCATAAAGAGCGCCATGTATCCCAGAAGGCGGTTTCCTTCATCCATGATGTTCTGATGGAGGTTTTGATCAGCTGGGCAGAACTGCCACACTTTCATTTTAATGAAGCTCTCTTCAGACCTTTTGAGCACATCATGCAGCTGGAGCTCTGCGACGAAGACGTCCAAGATCAGGTGTGACATTCTGATAAATCACATGACCACGCTGAAGGATGGCTTAAACAAACATCTAGCGTAGCGTCAGTTCTGGCAGGTCACGTTAGTCAAGCTCGAATCGGTGACTCTCAGCTGATCCTCTATAGCAGGGGTAGGCAAGTTCGGTCCTAGAGAGCTGCTGTCCTGCAGAATTTAGTTCCAACCCTAATCAAACACACCTGAACAAGCTAATCAATGTCTTCAGGATTACTAAGGCTTTGGCAGGTGAGGTTTTTTTCAGTGTTTGAGCCAAACTCTGCAGGACAGCGGCTCTCTAGGACCGAACTTGCCTACCCCTACTCTATAGGAATAGACGCCTATCACTGTATTCATATATAAGCTCCTTCAGTATTATCAGCAGCTGTGGCGTTTCTCAGGAGTGAATTACCCTCCTCCCTCCCCAGCTCCACCTCTCTCAGTCACGATTTGGCCTTCTGATTCCCCTCTGAATCAGACTAAACTCTCTAATTATGTTGCACATTAAAATCTTGAATTAATGATATCTGCAATACATTCTTGTTGTTTCTGTTCTGTTTCCCCTAAGAGGGGTTATTGCTCTTATTCATGATAAACTGCATGGATACGCAGGGAGTTCTTGCCCAGAACAGAATCACTCTGCCAATCCAAACTATATGCTAACTGTCAATCATATTTGACCATAGTGTTCCTGACAGAAGTTATATTCATTAATGCCGTTGAATAATTTTGAGACTGCTGAAGTCATTAAAAGTTACATTTTCAGTTGAATTTGTGGAAACCACTTGAAACATTTGTTGTGTTGAGCTATTTCATTTACTTTTGTTTTATTTGTTCATTGCAAACAGCTGAAAGTCTGGAAATGTTGCCAATAAACCTGATTTGCAATGAGTGTTGATTAATTTCGATTACAACTGTTCCAGTCTGATCCCAGTTTGTGTGTTGCTTGGTGACTCAAAGCTTGATGATTTAGCAGAAATATATTTTGAAGAAATATAGGCTAACTGGTGGATTTTGGTCAGTTACTCAATATTAATTACAATTAACTGTTGCATAAAAGCCATATCAGATTTAAAAAATAATCAGCAAAATGCTTGTAAAACTATCTTTTAATGGAGGATAACAAAACAATTAAGTTTTACACAAACAATTTAGTAAACCCTGTAGTGTGTTAATGGGAGCGTCTGTCTGTTATGGCACACAGGTGATAACATCCATTGGAGAGCTGGTGGAGATGTGCTCAGCTCAGATCCAGTCCGGCTGGAGGCCGCTGTTCAGTGCTCTCAGAACCGTGCATGGAAACAAAACGGATATGAAGGATTACCTGATAGGAGAATATTCTATGGGTCTGTGCAGTTTACTTTATTGTTAGTTATTTGTGCAAAGAATTTATTTTTCTCTGATTATGTTTTTTATATGTCCTATATTAATGGAAAACATGCATTATAGGGGTTTTACCTCACTGTGTTCTTGTATGGGGCAAACCCCCTTAACTGTAGCAATTTTATATACCATATATATATATACTTATATATATATATATACACTTTTATATCAATAAGCGTCAATAACAGCATTATGATAAAAGAGTCATCATGCATATTTCTACAGCACATTTAGATGAAAACAACAAACATGCATTTACAAAGGTAGTTCGATAGTTACATTTATTTATAGTATTACTTGAATATACAATTATTTCAAGTAATATTGTTCATTAGCATAACTATAGCCTTTTGATTGCACAGCAAATTTGCGCGTAATAAAGACTTCACGGTTACAGGTGTGTATTTTGCAACGGCTTCTAACGCTGATGCAATAATAGTTTAGGGCGGGGCTGTGTGTTTGTCCAACCAATGAGAGATGGGGAACGTGTTTGAAGCTTGTTTGAAAATTTAAATTTTTGTACAACTTTATTTGGTGCCAACAGTGTAGGAGAAATATGTACAGTTACTTTACTTTTTTTTCATGAAAAAAAAATCCATCTTCTAAACCAATTATTTTCCCAAATACACTGATAAACCTATAACAATGATTAATATTTTACCCAAATACACTGATAAACCTATAACAATGATTAATATTTTACCCAAATACACTGATAAACCTATAACAATGATTAATATTTTACCCAAATACACTGATAA
Source organism: Siphateles boraxobius (assembly GCF_051911475.1). Classification (NCBI taxonomy): domain Eukaryota; kingdom Metazoa; phylum Chordata; class Actinopteri; order Cypriniformes; family Leuciscidae; genus Siphateles; species Siphateles boraxobius. The sequence continues at coordinate 386,085 of NW_027508725.1, forward strand.
ACCTATAACAATGATTAATATTTTACCCAAATACACTAATAAACCTATAACAATGATTAATATTTTACCCAAATACACTGATAAACCTATAACAATGATTAATATTTTAGAGCATACATTCACCATGCTTACATCAGAAAAGTATCTCCGGCTACTGTGGTGTGTGTGTGTGTGTGTGTGTGTGTGTGTGTGGAGTGTGAATAGCGTGCAGCTGAAATTTCATCCATGAATAAATCTGAAATGCATTTCTTTTTCATTCTTTCTATATGCAGGGAAGTCACAGGCGCCTGTGTTTGATGTCTTCGAAGCCTTCATTAACACGGACAACATTCAGGTGTTTGCCAACGCGGCCACTGACTACATCATGTGCCTTATGAAGTTTGTGAAAGGTTTAGGTGAGCTGCTCTTTTAAACCGTGTTTTCTCCTATTGATTACCAGATAATTGTTCACTTTAAATTAGAAATGCACTTTATATTAGATATTGTTCGACTTCGCCTTATATTGATTATTTTACATTTCTGATAACAATATGCTGAACCTATTGTTTTAATTAAATTATAGTTTTAGTCCTTATTTTTGATTGACATATTTGATACTATGACAAAACCATGAAACTTCAAATCTTGTGCATTTCTCATGATGGTTAATGTACATTTTTACAAACAGGCATTAAAAACTGTGATAATGTTTCCTGTTGAACACATAGTGGAGTGATGACAGTGGGTGCTATTCTTAAAGTCCCTGTAAAGGCAATTTAAAAATAAAATTCTAAACACATTATAAATGTTAGAAATCTATCGCTAAAACATATTACAAAGACTGTGAACTGTGTAGTACTGAATTGTGGAGTTAGACCGTTAAACAGTTTTTCACCATTGCTATTTTCCGGATTTTTTGGGCGGGTCTAAAACGGGGCTCGATGACGCACTGGAATGCCTGAGCTCCTGGCCCCGCCCCTACCTTATGACGCACTGGACCCCCTGAGCTCCTGGCCTCGCCCCTACCTTATGACGCACTGGAGTGCCTGAGCTCCTGGCCCCGCCCCTACCTTATGACGCACTGGACCCCCTGAGCTCCTGGCCCCGCCCCTACCTTATGACGCACTGGAGTGCCTGAGCTCCTGGCCCCGCCCTTACCTTATGACGCACTGGAGTGCCTGAGCTCCTGGCCCCGCCCCTACCTTATGACGCACTGGAGTGCCTGAGCTCCTGGCCCCGCCCCTACCTTATGACGCACTGGAGTGCCTGAGCTCCTGGCCCCGCCCCTACCTTATGACGCACTGGAGTGCCTGAGCTCCTGGCCCCGCCCCTACCTTATGACGCACTGGACCCCCTGAGCTCCTGGCCCCGCACCTACCTTATGACGCACTGGAGTGCCTGAGCTCCTGGCCCCGCCCCTACCTTATGACGCACTGGAGTGCCTGAGCTCCTGGCCCCGCCCCTACCTTATGACGCACTGGAGCCCCTGAGCTCCTGGACACGACCCTACTTGATCGCACTGGAGCCCCTGAGGCTGGCTGCTCTACTAACAATATAAATAGTGCACATTCGCATCAGTTTGGTGCTCAATCGCGATTTACTGTCAGTACTATTATTAGTTACTACAGCGTAGAGTTTTCTAGTTAGTGATGTCTTCGTCACGGAAATGCGTAGGCTAGCTACTACCTGGATGCGATCATGTACAAAACAGATCGGTGTCCTTATATAAATTTCCTAAAAACGATCACATCAAGAAGAGTTGGATTTATTTTGTGAAGAGCCAGCTTGATGAAGAGCTGAGGATCACGACCAAAACCCGCCTCTGTAGTGATCATTTTACACGGGATAGTTTTATAAACTTTCGTCGGAGACAACTGGGATTCACTGATAATCCGCTGTTACTGGTGAATGGGGCTGAACCGACTATCTCCCGCCTCGGCCTTCATCCTCCCGTCGCGCCGACAACTGGTGACATCATAGGCAGTGCGTGCCCACCAATGAGTGTAAGTTTGTGTGCTTATGTTATAATTATTATAATTAACCTAATAAGCTGCTAGGAGCATCCATTCCGGCTGTAGCGGGTGACAGTTGAGTGTGGCAAAGGCAGCTTTACCGCGAGTGGGCGTCGTTTCAGCGCAGTCAGCGGACACGCCCCCAGCGTTTGAGAGCAGAGACTACTGCTCATTTTATCAAGATTTTGATAGCTTATTTTATGTACTTGCCGGCTTTTTTTATCATTCAAATTTGGCTGGGTGGCTAATAACACATTTTTCTTCGATATGACAAACTCAGAACACATACAAAATTTTGACTTTACAGGGACTTTAAAGATATTATATATTACAAACCAATAACTGATTTAGTAGAAAAATGGAAAGAAAAGGGAATATGGGAAAAAAAAATTCAAACTGATTATGAGTTTTTGTTTCCGCCACAGAATAAAAAATAAAAAGGTAATTGTGACTTTTAATCTCAGAATTGCATGTTATAAAGTCAGAATTGCGTGGGTATAAACTCGCAATTGTAAGAAAAAAGTTTTTTCTTTATATATCTCACAATTCTGACTTTATATATCTCGCAATTCTGCCTTTATATATCTCGCAATTGTAAAAAAAAGTCAGAATTGCAAGTTTATATCTCGTAATTCTGACTTTATATATCTTGCAATTCTGACTTTATATATCTATCAATTCTGACTTTATATATCTCGCAATTCTGACTTTATATATCTCGCAATTCTGACTTTATATATCTCACAATTCTGACTTTATATATCTCCCAATTCTGACTTTATATATCTCGCAATTGTAAGAAAAAAAGTCAGAATTGCAAGTCTATATCTCGCAATTCTGACTTTATATATCTCGCAATTCTGACTTTATATATCTCGCAATTCTGAGAAATAAAGTCAGAATTGCAAGTTTATATCTCGCAATTCTGACTTTATATATCTCGCAATTCTGAGAAAAAAAGTCAGAATTGCAAGTTTATATCTCACAATTCTGACTTTATATATATCGCAATTCTGACTTTACATATCTCACAATTATGACTTTATATATCTCGCAATTCTGAGAAATAAAGTCAGAATTGCAAGTTTATATCTCGCCATTCTGACTTTATATATCTCGCAATTCTGACTTTATATATTTCGCAATTCTGACTTTATATATCTCGCAATTCTGAGAAAAAAAGTCAGAATTGCAAGTTTATATCTCACAATTATGACTTTATATATCTCGCAATTCTGAGAAATAAAGTCAGAATTGCAAGTTTATATCTCGCAATTCTGACTTTATATATCTCGCAATTCTGAGAAATAAAGTCAGAATTGCAAGTTTATATCTCGCAATTCTGACTTTATATATCTCGCAATTCTGACTTTGTATATCTCACAATTCTGAGAAAAAAAGTCAGAATTGCAAGTTTATATCTCGCAATTCTGACTTTATATATCTCGCAATTCTGAGAAATAAAGTCAGAATTGCAAGTTTATATCTCGCAATTCTGACTTTATATATCTCGCAATTCTGACTTTGTATATCTCACAATTCTGAGAAAAAAAGTCAGAATTGCAAGTTTATATCTCACAATTCTGACTTTATATATCTCACAATTCTGACTTTATATATATCGCAATTCTAACTTTATATATCTCACAATTCTGACTTTATATATCTCGCAATTCTGAGAAATAAAGTCAGAATTGCAAGTTTATATCTCGCAATTCTGACTTTATATATTTCGCAATTCTGACTTTATATATCTCGCAATTCTGAGAAAAAAAGTCAGAATTGCAAGTTTAGATCTCACTATTATGACTTTATATATCTCGCAATTATGACTTTATATATCAGAATTGCGAGATGTAAACTCGCATTTATGAGACAAAAAGTCGCAATTATCTTTCACAATGTTATTCAGTGGTGGAAACAAGCTTCCATACCGTATAGTAAACGTGGCGTGCTGTGTGATCGTCTGCAGGAGAAGTGGACTATAAGGAGATCGGGGACTGTGTTCATGCCAGTGGATACAGCTCCACAGATCTGTGCCTGCCTGCCCTGGACTATTTGAGGAAATGTTCACAGGTGGGAAAGATGAACGCATTTCTGTCCATAAACCATGTACACACTTTCAAACATTTTGGATTGTGGATTTGGGTCAAACAATGATTTTTGCATACAAAAAGAATAAGTAGTTTGGTGTTTTTTATGGATTATTTTGCAGCTGCTTGCCAGAATCTATAAGATGCCGTCCAAGCCTGTTTTTTTGGGAGCGCGTCTGGCCAGTCTCCCGATGAGAGCGCAGGAGAGGTCCGTGAGCAGCGAGGAGGGCATGGACTGCGTTTTAGCAGAGTTTGACGACGATACAGGTCATTTATTATTTAATTTTTGAGGTATCATTCATATCAAGATGAAACAAATGATACGGGTTGAGTTGCAGTATATGGTAGGGGTGTAACAACATATCGTTTCACAATATATCGCAATACAAAAATGCAACAATATATATTGTGGATAGTTCACTCAAAATAAAAATGACTGTGTGAGAAAAATGTCATGTTTACAGAGTTTTAAAGTCAGTACTATATATAATTCCGAATTATGAGTAGACTTGGCGTGTCATACCACTGTTATGCGGATGACACCCAACTTTACATACCCATAACACATAACGATAACACTACATGTAAGAGACTACAAGACTGTCTCCATGAACTCAAGATCTGGCTCACTAACAACTTTATGCTGCTTAATGAAGAGAAAACACAAATCATCCAATTTGGCCCCAGTGAGCTCTCTGAGAGATATTGCACTGACCTCGATACCCTCACACCAAACCTTACTTCCGAAGTTAAAAACTTAGGATTTTATCTAGATAGTAGTCTTAAGCTAAACAAGCAAATTAATGCCACAGTCAGAGACAGTTTTTATCATTTACGCCGGTTGGCTAAAGTCAAGCCATTTTTAAATAGGAATAGTTTTGAAACGATTATTCACGCTTTTATTTCAACACGTATCGACTACTGCAATTCATTAAATGTTGGGTTACCTCTCGCTTCTATTTCACGTCTTCAGATGGTCCAAAACGCGGCTGCCCGTCTGCTCACTGGCAGCCGAAAACGAGATCATATCACTCCAATTCTTCGTTCTTTGCACTGGCTACCAGTCCGATTTAGAATCGATTTCAAAATTGTATTATTTGTTTATAAATCGCTTTGCAACCAGGCCCCCAAATACCTCTCGGATTTAATTACTGCTCATAATCCATCCAGATCTCTCAGATCAAGAGACCAACATCTCTTGGCTGTCCCACGATCCCGTTTAAAACGTAGAGGTGATCGTGCTTTTGCAGTAGCCGGCCCCAAGCTGTGGAACACCCTACCATTATATATAAAATCAGCTTCCACAGTAGCTGAATTCAAATCGCTACTGAAAACTCATCTTTTCTCCAGTGCGTTCAGTGTACCATAACGTCCCGGGTTAGGTATGTAACCCTAGTTCCCCGAAGGGACGGACGCTGCGTGAAATCGCAGTGGGAACGCCCTCAGCGTGACGCGTCTGAAGCATGAATGAAATCAGTCAATGGAGAGAATGAGCGTACGGCGAGTGACGTCATCGACCAGGAAGCTATAAATATCCCCTGAGTACACAATACGCCAGCTTAAAAGTTACTGAAGCAGCGACCCAAGGGGATGCCGAGAGTATGGCAGGACACGCAGCGTCCGTCCCTTCGGGGAACTAGGGTTACATACGTAACCCGGGACGTTCCCCTTCAGGGACTACCGCTGCGTGAAATCGCAGTGGGAACGCAATACCCACATCCCCATACGACCAAATCCCCGTCGTGTGTCATTAGGAGACACAAACCGACGAGAGAACCTGAGCCCCGGGAGTGGAGCTAAGATCGAGGGAATAAAATCTAACGAAAGTGTGCGGTGAGGACCAGCCTGCCGCATCACAAACGTCCTGAAGAGAAGCTCCTGAAAGAAGAGCTATAGAAGCAGCCATACTCCGGGTGGAATGAGCCCTTACAGCCAAAGGTGAAGGCTGATGGGCCGAACCATAAGCAAGTGGGATGGCCTCGACCACCCACTTGCTCATCCTTTTTCTAGATGCAGGACACCCTTTCTTAGGTGACCCAACCAGACGAACAGTTGTTCCGATCTCCTCCACAGGGCAGCTCTGTGGACGTAAGCATCAAAACCCAAACTGGGCACAGCAAATTAATTTTCCCTGGTCTGACGTCAGAAAAGGCGGAGGACAGAAAACCTGCAGAACTATAGGCCTAACTGTGGGACAGTTGGAACCTTAGGAACATAACCTGGTCTCGGAAAGAGAAAGGCCTTAACCAACCAGGAGCAAATTCCAGGCACGAGGGAGCCACCGAAAGTGCTTGAATATCTCCAATTCTTTTTAGAGATGAGATAGCGAGAAGAAGGATAGTCTTTAGAGTAAGAAACTTTTCCGAAACTTCCTCGATGGGCTCGAAAGGAGCAAGGGAGAGACCTTCTAAGATGATGGCCAGATCCCAAGCTGGTACCCTCGTGCGAACTGCAGGCCTCAGCCTCAAGGTGACACGAAGGAAACGAGACATAAGTGGGTGTTTCCCGAGGGAACCTCCACTTGAAGGGGTGTGGTAAGCAGCTAAGGCCGCCACATACACCTTCAGTGTGGAGTGGGATAACCCTGTGGAGAGACGGTCCTGCAGGAAATCCAGGACTGTACCAACCGGGCAGTTAACTGGGTCCTGCTGGCGCTCTCCACACCAAGAGGTGAAAAGTTTCCACCTCGCGGCATATAACTTCCTCGTGGAGGGAGCTCTGGATCGGAGGATGGTCTCAACGACCTCAGCCGAGAGACCAGAATCTATGAGCTGGGCCCCCTCAGAGGCCAAGCCCACAGCCTCCATAGCTCTAGACGGGGGTGAAGGGTCGACCCACTCGCCTGAGAGAGCAGATCTCTCCTGATCGGAATCTCTAGGGGAGAGCCGTTGAGGAGAGACACTAGGTCCGCAAACCATACCCGGGCCGACCAGAACGGGGCTATTAGCAGGAGACTGAGCACGTCCCGGCGAACCCTCTCCAGAACTCCTGGGAGCAGAGTGATCGGGGGAAAAGCGTACAAGCGTGACCTCGGCCACGGATGTACCATCGCGTCCAACCCCAGCGGGGCTGGATGGCTGAGAGAGAACCACAGCGGGCAGTGTGATGTTTCTCGAGAAGCAAATAGATCTACCTCGGCAAGACCGAAATGTTTCCATAGGAGTTCCACCACCTCGGGGTGAAGACTCCATTCCCCGGGCCTCGGCCCCTGTCTTGACAGGATGTCTGCCCCCTGATTTAAATACCCCGGGAGATAAAAGCTCTCAGAGAAAGAATTTTCCCCTGGGACCATAGAGGGATCTGACGTGCCAGTTTGTAAAGCGGGCGAGAACGCAAACCCCCCTGATGGTTGATATAAGAAACCACCGATGTGTTGTCTGTCTGGACAAGAACATGGTGGCCCCTTAGGTCTGGGAGGAAGTGTTTCAGAGCCTGAAACACCGCCAACATCTCTAGGCAGTTTAAGTGCCACAGACGATGATGGTCCTCCCACAGACCCTGAGCCGGGTGACCATCCATGATCGCCCCCCAACCCGTGAGAGAGGCATCTGTCATTAGCATAACGCGACGACAAGGAGCTCCTAACACAGGGCCTTGGGACAGAAACCAAGAATCTTTCCACATGATCAGGGCGTGATGACACCGTCGCAAACTCACGATCATGCGAAGCGGATTTCCCCTCGGGGAGAATCCCTTGGTCCTGAGCCATCACTGTAACAGTCTCATGTGCAAGAGGCCAAGAGGTATCACGTTGGACGCAGCTGCCATGAGACCTAACAGTCTCTGGAACTGTTTTACAGTGGATGACTGGCCTAGCTTGACCTGATCTACTGCAGCGAGAATCAAAGCAATACGAGCAGGTGACAATCGTGCCTGCATCGTCGTTGAATCCCACACTACACCTAGAAAAGTGGTTCTCTGTAATGGAGAAAGAACACTCTTTTTGGCGTTGAGCCTCAGCCCCAGTCACTTGATATGAGCAAGAACGACATCTCGGTGCCGAACCGCCTGTTGTTCCGATTGAGCTAGAATCAAGCAATCGTCTATATAGTACAGAAAGCGGATGCCCTGTAACCTCAGCGGGGCTATAGCAGCATCCGTACACTTCGTGAATGTTCGGGGTAACAGTGCTAGGCCGAACGGAAGAACCCGATATTGGTACGCTTCGCCCCCGAAAGCGAACCTCAGGAACTTCCTGTGTTGAGGGAGGATAGATACATGGAAGTAAACGTCCTTTAGATCTATCATGACAAACCAGTCCTCGGATCTGATTTGAACATCCCCAGTGACAGACACAGCGCCCTGTAACGTACTGGCAGGGAACAGCTGGTCTGGGCACTCCACAACCCTCCTCGGAGGGGGCGAGCGTCCCTCGGGAAATCGCTCGTCGAGTCTCTCTACGCCCTGTGAAGGCAGGGATAGTAGAGCAGACCCCTGAGGGCATCGGAAAAGACAGGGCACCGTGTTCTTGTGCAGTGAACTCAGGTCTTTCACGATAGGGACCACCCTCAGAGTCCTGACGTTCAGCACGTCAGGATTTTTTTTTTTTCGATGAAGTAGTATCCTAACTCCCTGCTGGGTGGGGGACCCATTCCGCCAGGAACTCTACTAAGGGAACCAGCCTCTCGAGGCTGGCCTCCGGATGAACATCCCGAGTGACAGACACAGCGCCCTGTAACATACTGGCAGGAAACAGCTGGTCTGAGCACTCCACAACCCTCCTTGGAGGGGGCGAGCGTCCCTCGGGAAATCGCTCGCCGAGTCTCTCTACGCCCTGTATAGGCAGGGTTAGTAGAACAGACCCCTGAGGGCATCGAGAAAGACAGGGCACCGTGTTTTTGTGCGGTGAACTCAAGTTTTTCCCGATGGGGACCACCCTCAGAGTCCTGACGTTCAGCCCGTCAGGACTTTTTCGACGCGGCCTTTCTGGCGACAATGACTGTCCTCAGATCAGTCCTGCCCCGAGAAGGCCGCGCCGGAGAGCGCCCCGCCTCGTCCCTCCAGTTTCTCTGCAGGGGGGCACGAGACGTGACACTCCGCTTCTGCTGTGCTCTTTTGGAAGACGAACTCGACGAAAGACTTTGCTCTGGTTGAACATTCTGCGTGACAGACACAGTGCCCTGTAACGGCGCACCGGCAGGGAACGACTGGTCTGAACACACTAGAGCCCTCCTTAGAGGCGGCGAGCGTCCCTCGGGAAAGCACTCGCCAGACCCTTCTACGCCCTGTTTCGGCAGGGTTAGTAGGACGGGCCCCTGAGGGCGCCGGGAGAGACAGGGCACCCTTAAGGGAGGTGAACGCAAGTCTCTCTCGGCGGGGACCCCCCTCAGATTTCCTTTGAGCAGGTTGGCCAGAAAAGCCTGCATAAAAGTCATCGTATGCAAACATGCAGCCGCCTGCCCAGCCACCGAGTAAGCCTTCCCCACCAGCACAGAGGTATATATATTTATTTATTTATTTATTTTTTGGTGGAAGAGCCGGTGCTTTAAGTGAAGACGATGAAGCAGGAGAGAGATAGCTCGCGAGCGTCTCCTCCGCCTACAGTATCGTCACATAACCAGCAGATTTAGCACCAACAATGTTACCATAAGCATTGGACTGATTTGTGTAAATTCTGCTTAAAACCGGTCTAACCCAGGTCTTTGAAACCTCAGTATGAAGATCTGGGAAGAACGGTAAGCACCGGCTAGAAGGATGAGGTCGTGCAGACAGAAATCTATCATCTAGATTGCTTTTAATTCTAGAAACCTGTCTATCAGCTGGCCACTCGATACTGTTTTTTTTTTTTTTTTTAGCTTTTCAACAGCCCGAGATAATACATCCATCAAACCTTCTTCATTTGCAGTATAATGTGTCTCTGATGCAAAACTTTCGACATCCAGCTCCTCAGAACTGGAAAATCTCAATTCAACATCATCATGTGCCTCCACCCGGGCAGAAGTAACCGCCGCAGCGCGTGCTTCCAGAGCCGGGTGAGAGGCACTAGATCTCGTCGGAGATAGCTGAGATAGGGCGGAGCCCGTCTCAACGTCGCCAGCGAGATCCATCTGCGAGCCCCAAGACAAGCGCCGCCGCTCTGCCTCATCAGAAACGGGACCCGAGCCTCGGGGAGCTCGCAGCAAATCACTCTCCTCGAAGAGCGATCGCCGCGAGCGCAGAGTTCTCAAGGGAAAACGCTCGCAATGCTGACGATCGACTCCCTCGAGAGCCGACTGGGCATTGCTGCACTCCCAAACAAGCCACACTTAGCTGGTATGAATCCCCACCCGTGATGTACCGAGTACAGGGGGGAACACACTTCTTATACTGCTCGCTCATATTGGTTTTTTTATATAAAATATATATAGTGAAAACTCCTGACAAAACAGACAAACACAATCGACAGACTCAGACACACACAGAGCTGCTGAAGTAACTAAAAGCTGGCGTATTGTGTACTCAGGGGATATTTATAGCTTCCTGGTCGATGACGTCACTCGCCGTACGCTCATTCTCTCCATTGACTGATTTCATTCATGCTTCAGACGCGTCACGCTGAGGGCGTTCCCACTGCGATTTCACGCAGCGGTAGTCCCTGAAGGGGAACTTGTATGGTTCTTAATTAATTACTTTTATTTATTTTGTTTATTTGTATTTGTTACTTTGTCTTGTCTAGTTCCTTCTCTACTGTACAGCACTTTGGCCAACCAAGGTTGATTTTAAATGTGCTTTATAAATAAAAATGATTTGATTTGATTTGAATGTTGAATATAATGTATAATAATGCAATGGGGGAATATTTGTGGGTCCTGATAATGCCAAATGTCTTGTTACCAGTAAAAAGTGGCCTACATTATTTTAATTATATCTAGTCAGTGATCTGATCAGTGATTATTTTCGTCTAAAATAATTCTGTGTTTTCAGCTTCAGAATCATGAATATTTTTATTTTGGTGTCTCTATTGTCATGTGCTTTGGTTTTCCGGCACCAAGTCCAAGCAAATTCATTTACACACACAATTTAATACCAAATTTATCATTTTAATAAACTTTTTTACCCATTTTACAATTGCAAGTATCGCAATAATATCATATCGTGAGTTCAGTATCGTGATATGTATCGAATCGTGACATTAGGGTATCGTTACACCCCTAGTATATGGTGAAGTGTAGGTTTAGGAATTTAAATAAACAATAAGTTAACATTGTGAGTTACATTTAAGACACAATATTGTTTGTTTTTGTTGTATTTCGCCAACGAACATTTCAGAATGAAACCACAGCAGAACCAAGTGTCCAAACAATACACAGCGGTGATACGTTACCGAATGAATCCGTATTCTTAATGAATCAATTTAATTAAGGATTCAATAAAATGACCTGCTCACTTGCTATAATTTCATATTTAAATTTTGTATTAAAAAACAACCTCATAGCATTATTTATGTAATTGTAAATATATTAATGCCACTTCTGATGCTAATCTGTGTTAGTCAATTATTCCTTACTTGTTAACATGAACTAAGAATGAACAATACTTCTTTTATTAATCTTAGTTCATGTTAATTTGAACATGAACTAATACATTATTAAAATCATGTAAAATCATTATTAAAATCATGATCCAGGTGGTGTGTGTGGAGGACTGATCCAGGTGGTGTGTGTCTGTGTGTGTGTCTGTGTGTGTGTGTGTGTGCAGGTCTGATCCAGGTGTTGTGTGTGCAGGTCTGATCCAGGTGGTGTGTGTGTGTGTGTGTGTCTGTGCAGGACTGATCCAGTTGTTGTGTGTGTGTGTGTGTGTGCAGGACTGATCCAGGTGGTGTGTGTGTGTGTGTGCAGGACTGATCCAGGTGGTGTGTGTGTGTGTGTGTGCAAGACTGATCCAGGTGTTGTGTGTGTGTGTGTGTGTGTGTGTGTGTGTGTGTGTGTGTGTGTGTGTGTGTGTGTGTGTGTGTGTGTGTGTGTGTGTGCAGGACTGATCCAGGTGGTGTGTGTGTGTGCAGGACTGATCCAGGTGGTGTGCGTGTGTGCAGGACTGATCCAGGTGTTGTGTGTGTGTGTGTGTGTGTGTGTGTGTGTGTGTGTGTGTGTGTGTGTGTGTGTGTGTGTGTGTGTGTGTGTGTGTGTGTGTGTGTGTGTGTGTGTGTATGTGTGTGTGTGTGTGTGTGTGTGCAAGACTGATCCAGGTGGCGTGTGTGTGTGCAGGACTGATCCAGGTTTTGTGTGTGTGTGTGTGTTCAGGACTGATCCAGGTGTGGATCCTCCTGTTGGAGCAGCTGACTGCAGCCGTGTCGAACTGTCCTCGACAGCATCAGCCACCGACACTCGAGCTGCTGTTTGAGCTCCTGCGGGAGGTCACCCAGACACCAGGTAACTCATTGTCTACAAATTACGACCAGAAATGGATAAATATAAAGCCTGCTGTTTAAAACAAGTAAAGAACCAGTGTATGAGAATGGTTATTATGCTCAAACAGCATGAAACTGTATGTTCGCCAAAAAATCAAACCAATTGCATGCCAAAAAATCGATCCCGTTTTGAAGCTTGTGACATATAAACGCGCACATCAACCCGATCACATGCTTAGTGTTCGTGTAAACACTACATTCGGATTCAAGTCCAATTGAAACAGAAGTTGTGCATGTAACCGTAGCCGGTGTGCTGTTCCTCTTGCTCCTCCACAGGGCCTGGCTTTGCCATCTTTTCCGTCATCCAGCTGCTTCTCCCGGTCATGTCTCTGTGGCTCCAGCGGAGTCACGGTGAGCACTCGTACTGGGACATCGCTGCGGCCAACTTCAAGCACGCCATCGGACTGTCCTGTGAACTGGTGGTGGAACACATCCACAGCTTCATACATTCAGGTACAACTCTCAAATCAATCATAGTTTTGATAGATGCGGATTGTAATCAAGCTTAAGACAATTGCGGTGACATACAGGAGTCGTACAGTAAGCCCACGTGAGTCTAATATATTGATGCTCAAACAAAGCTCTCGACGCACTGATTGGACACATTTCAGTACATTCACGTCGTTTCCACACACATTCAGGATAATGTACTTATCTGTCATGTGTATATTGCTGAGTTTAGTAATTCTGAATGGATCCGTGTACTGTAGGTTTATGCAGTCGGGTCAAGGCGTTCGTTTTAGGTTTTTATTTTTTAGGCGCCTCCATGTGGTCCTGTTCGGTATGTTCTTGATTTTTCTAAAATTTAAACAAGCTTTTTGCTATTGCACAGTAAGTGTGCGATTAATCATGATTAAAAATGTAATCTAATGACAGCCCTAGTTTTTAAAGAGTTGTATTTCAATGCACGTAAACGCCTCGGTTACGACTGTAACCTCGGTTCCTTGAAGAGGGAACGAGACGTTGCGTCGATTGAAGCTAAGGGAACGCTTTGCGTGATTATGTATTGAAGCACATGTAAAATCAGTCCAATGGCGTGGCGGGACGTCAGAAGCGGGTGACGCCATGAACCAGGAAGAGCCAGGATGGTGAATGCGCAGTGGATAAGACACATGCCTTTGGTGTGAGAGACCCGGGCTCGAATCCACTGTGAGACACCAATGTGTCCCTGAGCAAGACACTTAACCCCTAGTTGCTCCAGAGGCGTGCGACCTCTGAAATATAGCAATTGTAAGTCGCTTTGGATAAAAGCGTCAGCTAAATGAACTAAATGTAAATGTATAAAGCCGGTTCAAAACCCAGCCGCGACAGCTTCACAGGGTCTGAACAAGTCGCCTACAGGCACGCAGGAGATATGGCAGGTGACGCAACGTCTCGTTCCCTCTTCAGGGAACCGAGGTTACAGTCGTAACCGAGGAGGAGGACAGAAGGCCTGCTGCACTAAAGGCCGGAGCACATTCCTTCGGTTTTAATTAAATTACATTGGTTACCCATACGATACAGAATTCAATACAAAGCTTTGTTGTATGTTTTTATGTCTTTGCATGGCCTAGCACCTGAGTATGTTACTGATTTAATCAGCCGCTGTCAATCAAGTAGATCTCTGCGCTCTAATGATCAAATGCTTCTCATGGTTCCGCGATCCCGTTTAAAATGTAAAGGTGATCGGGCATTCTCTGTTGCAGCTCCTAGGCTCTGGAATGACCTTCCTCTGTCAGTAAAAACTTGTCCTTCATTGAGTGCGCTTAAAACTTACTTGTTCTCTTTAGCATTCGACAATGCTTTGTAAGTTTTTATGTCACATGTTTGCATTGTTTTTATGTCTTTGTTTTTACTTTTTTCTTTTATACCTTCTGTACAGCACTTTGGTTCCACTTGTGGTTTTGAAAGTGCTCTATAAATAAAGTTGAGTTGAGTTAAAGATCGGGCCACATTAGTGGGGACCTTAGGAACACAACCGTGTCTAAGATGAAGAAACGCTTTAACCATGCCAGGTGCAAATTCCAAGCACGAGGGTGCAACCGACAGAGCCTGAAGATCTCCTACTAAGAGAATAAATAGCGAGGAGGAACAGAGTTTTTAAAGTAATAAAACTAGCTGGAACCTCCTCCAGGGGCTCGAAGGGAGCCTGGGAAAGGCCATGGAGGACAATAGCCAGGTCCCAAGTCGGTACCCTAGTGCGTACAGCAGGCCTCAGCCTCAACGTGCCACGTAGAAAACGAGATACCAGAGGGTCTTTACCCACAGACATTTTAACCAAAGGAATGTGGTAAGCACCTATGGCCGCCACATAGACCTTCAGAGTGGACGGGGATAGACCTGCAGTGAACCGATCCTGCAGAAACTCCAGCACTGTACCAACCGGGCAGTTAACTGGGTTCAGCTGACGGTCACTGCACCATGAAGTGAAAACCTTCCACTTCAAGGCATAAAGTTTCCTTGTGGAGGGAGCTCTGGATTGTAGAATGGTCTCCACAACCTCGGTTGAGAGAGCTGACCCTATGAGCTGGGCCCCCTCAGAGGCCAAGCCTACAGGTTCCACAATTCGGGACGAGGGTGAAATATTGAGCCCTCTGCTTGAGACAGTAGGTCCCTCCTGACGGGAAGCTCCATAGGAGGCCCGTTAGGAGAGACACTATATCTGCAAACCACACTCTGCCCGGCCACCGCGGGGCTATAAGAAGCAGGCGCAGATGGTCCCTGCGAACTCTCTCCAGAACTCCCGGGAGCAGAGCAATCGGGGGAAAAGCATACAAACGCAGCCTCGGCCACGTCTGTACCATCGCATCCAGTCCGAGAGGAGCTGGATGCGTGAGGGAGAACCAGAGTGGACAGTGAGACGTCTCTCGAGAAGCAAACAGATCCACTTGAGCCTGGCCGAACTCCCTCCATATCAGCTCCACCACCTCGGGGTGGAGCCTCCATTCCCTGGGCCTCGGCCCCTGTCTCGACGGGATGTCTGCTCCTATGTTCTGGGCCCCGGGATATAAGCTGCTCTGAGTGAAAGCAGCTTGCCCTGAGACCACAAGAGGATTTAGTGCGCCAGTTTGCACAGCGGACGTGAACGCAAACCCCCTTAATGATTTATATAGGGGACCACCGATGTATTGTCTGTGTGGATTACCACATGGTGGCCCCTGAGTTCTGGGAGGAAATACTTTAGAGCTAGAAAAACGGCCATCATCTCTAGGTGATTGATATGCCAGGAGAGGTGATGGTCCCCCCACAGACCCTGAGCCGAGCGTCCCGCTAGGATCGCTCCCCAGCCCGTGAGGGAGCCACCTGTCGTTAGCATCCTGCGACGACAAGAAGCTCCCAACACGGGTCCCTGGGACAGGAACCAAGGTTTCTTCCACATAACCAGGGCACGTAGGCATTGCCGCGTAACCTTGATCATGCGAAAGGGGTTGCCCCTCGGGGAAAACCCTTTGGTCCTGAGCCACCACTGCAAGGGTCTCATGTGCAGCAGGCCAACAGTTATCACGTTGGACGCCGCTGCCATCAGACCCAACAGTCTCTGAAACTGTTTCACACTGAGTGACTGGCCTAGCTTTATCCTTTTTACGTCTGACAGAATGGTCTCTATGTGTGCCGGAGACAGACGCGCCCGCATAGACATAGAATCCCAAACTACCCCCAGATAAGTGGTCCTCTGTAGTGGAGAAAGTACACTCTTCTTGGCGTTGAGCCGTTACCCCAGCTCTTTTATGTGGGCGAGGACGACATCTCGATGCCGGACCGCCAACTGGTGCGAATGAGCTAAAATAAACCAATCGTCGATGTAGTTCATGATGCAAATACCCTGTATGCGTAATCGCGCTAGAGCTGCATCTACGCATTTCGTGAAAGTGCACATTTTTAATTTTAGTTGCATGACTGACTCGTTCAGAACTCTTAGATCCAAAATGGGACGCAACTCCCCATCCTTCTTCGGAACGATGAAATATCGGCTGTAAAACCCGGTGTCCCTGCTGGAGGGAGGTACATATTCTACGGCCCCTTTCTCCAACAGGTTTTTCACTTCTTGTTCCATTACCAGAACCTGCTCGGGGTCCACCACAGTGGGTAGGACCCCCATAAACCTGGGCGGGCGAGACCCAAACTGAATTTGATAACCCTTTTCTATGGTCTGCAGGACCCAACGAGAAATATTTGGCAGTAGCTTCCACGCTGTCAAAAATTCTACTAGAGGTACCAGCTTCTCGAGACTGGTTTCTGGATTTAGTTGTTGTTGAGCACTCAGCTCGTCGCCCTGTAGCGGCGAACCAGCAGGGAACGACTGAACTGACTGCTCTAGAACCCTCCTCGGGTCGGGGGCGGGCATCCCAAGACCACTACGTTTCCGGGTGGACCCTGAGATATGTGCTCGCCGTAGACCGCTGCGCCCTGTAACACACAAGGTGACAGGGTTGGCATAACGGTCCCCCGAGGGCACCGAAGGGAGGCGGGCACCGTATAGTGAGGTTGATGTTTGGGGCTGCTCCCACTCAATCAGCCCCAGAGACATGAATCCGACGGGGGAGGAGTTTTTGAAATGCAGCCGCCTGTTTAGCTGATTCCTGAAACCTCTCTAGACGACCGAATTCACTGAGTCGCCGAAGAGGCCAGTAGTCGAGCGCGTGCTTTCGAACCCTGATACAGCGCACTGGATCTGTCAGGTGAGGGCAGAGATAAGGCAGAGCCCGTCTCTAACCCCGCTGACAGATCCATTTGCGATCCCCAAGACTGAAGCCTTCGCTGTGCCTCAGCAGCAGCGGGACCTGAGCCCTGGGGAACGCGAGCCTGGGCGTCCTCGCAAAAGAACACCAGGCGGGATCGGAGCGTCCGCAATGGAAGCACATCACAGTGCTCACAGCTAGCGCCCTCGAGCGCTGACCGTGCACGTTCCTTTCCCAAACAAACAACACAAAGAACTTGTGTGTCCCCATTCGTTAAATAACGCGAGCAGGGGTGCACACACATTCTGAACTGCTGCTTGCTCGCCATAATGATATATATAGTTTCAGTTTCACATATAGCGCTTGTGAAGACACAAAAGCTGTCGCGGCTGGGTTTTGAACCGGCTTTATACTTCCTGGTTCACGCCATTGGACTGATTTTACATGTGCTTCAAAACATCATCACGCACAGCGTTCTCTTAGCGTCAATCGACGCAACGCGAGTTCCCTTGAAAGGGAACTAATGACCTGTTATGCCTGATTCAGAATACATGATTTTTTTTGGTCTGTTACGGTAGTCACTGTGTCAGATTACGTGATTTTGAGTCCTAAAATCTTGTGTTGTGGACAAGAAACATGTCAGACTACACGTTACTTTCCGACCAGTGATCGTGTGCCGTCTCACGCACACACATTCACTCGCACACATATATACACGCACGCACACACACACATTCACTCGCACACATATATACACACGCAGGCACTCACATGCACACGCACACACACATTCACTCGCACACATATATACACACGCACACACACATTCACTCGCATGCACACACGCTCTCACTCACTCACATACACACGCACACTCAATCTCGCTCACTCACTCACTCGTGCACACACACTCTCGTCACTCGCATCACACACACACACACACACACACACGCTCACACTCACTCACACACACACACACACACACACACACACTCTCGTTACTCACTCGTGCACACACACACTCGCTCTTGCACACACACACTCTCATTCGCTCACGTACACACACTCACTCTCGCTTACTCGCGCATACACACACTCACTCACTCGCACACAAACACTCCCTCTCTCTCTCGCTCACTCACTAACTCGCACAAACACAGTCACTCGCTCACACACACACACACACACACACACTCTCGCTCACTCACTCACGCACTCTCTCCTACTCGTTTACACTGACTCTGGCTCACTCACTTGCGCACACACACACACACACACTAGGGGGTTAATAACACTGCAAAAATAATCAAATAGGCTTTATTTCTGTCAGGAACACTATCGTCAAATACAATTGACAATTATAGTTTGGATTGGCGGTATCGCTCTGTTCTGGGCAAGAACTCCCTGCGCATCCATGCAGTCTAGCATGAATAAGAGCAATAACCCTCCTTAGGGTAAACGGAACAGAACCAACAATAATCTATTGCAGATAACATTAATTCAAAATTTTAAAGTTCAAGATAATTGGAGAATTATTTCGATATTCGAGGGGAATCAGAAGGCCAAATCGTGACTGAGAGAGGTGGAGCTGGGGAGGGAGGAGGGTAATTCACTCCTGAGAAACGTCACAGCTGCTGATAATACTGAAGGAGCTTATATATGAATACAGTGATAGGCGTTTATTCCTATAGAGGATCAGCTGAGAGTCACTGAAGCGAGCTTGACTAACGTGACCTGCCAGAACTGTCTTGATTTGCTTAACACAAAACCAGGGTTATTTAACGTTATTTTAAACTAAAAATAAAATAAACAGTAAATAGACTAAAATAAAATGATTTGTAAAACAGGCGTTTGCTCTTGACAGGTTTCATGAGATTCAGCCTACTAAGACCTGGTGTGTGCAATATGTGCCATGATATTTAATACAGAAATGTGCAGGAGTTTTAAGTTGGTGACGACTTGAAAGTGTGAAAATGAGTTCTGTGTGTATAACTATAACTTGTATGACTTAATTTTTTTGTAGATATTGGCTATGAGAATCTGATTAACCTGATGCTGAAAGATCTCTTCAAACTGCTGGTGTCCTGTGTGGCAGAACCAGCCGAGACCATCTCCAGAGTGGGCTGCTCCTGTATTAGGTGTGTGTGTGTGTGTGTGTGTGTGTGTGTGTGTGTGTGTGTGTGTGTGTGTGTGTGTGTGTGTGTGTGTGTGTGTGTGTGTGTGTGTGTGTCAAGGTTATAATCGTTAACGAAAACGAACGAAAAAACGAAAACTAGGTGGGAAAAAACATTGTCGTTAACTGAAATAAAAATAAAAACGAGGCATTACAAAAAACGATAACTAACTAAAACTATAATGTGTGTTTGGCAAAACTAACTAAAATAAAATAAAATTATAGAGTAAATGTCCTTAGTTTTCGTCTTTGTAAATGTCTTGGGCCGCCGCACAGGCCGCCACATATTGCGTTTCGTTATTCATTTTTAAAAAACGCAGCGTATTCGTTCAGCTGCATTTCCTTTCCCTGCTCTCTCTCTCTCACATACACGCGCGCGCACGCACACACACACGCACAGATATGGCAAGCCAAGAGGGTCAGAATTACGCTATAGATTAATCGCGTTTACAGCCAAACGCCGTCTAATACGGCGTTTTAAACCGTATTTCGCGCGTTTTTTACGCCGTTGTAATTACAAACGCCGTAAATAACGCGCGAAATATGTCAATGACACCGTATTCCACGGCGTTTTAGTGTGCATGGAAAGCGCCGCTTTTTACGCTGTTCATCTCGCCATATGACGGCGTAAAAAACGCCGTTTTGGTTGAACAGAGCGCGCGTTATTTTACGGCGTTTTGCTAATAGTATAATGAGCCACGCCCACTGTTTTACACAGCCAGTGAGTTTGAACTGTTCTCTCCCAATCAATGATGAACTGAGTCAGACCAGACCAATTCAGCACGGATCATTATAGCCAAGGATCATTCGAATCTGTGAATGGTTTATTATTTTTTGTGTATAGCCTACCTACACTTACTATAAAAACAAAACATTGCTTGTATAATGAAGAAAACAAACAGCTTTCCTTTCCGTGAACTTGCTTCTCAAAAGCGATCCTTTTCACCATGAACCGAAATAAATTTCGTGTATAGATAGGCTATTTATTCCTTTTATATGATTTTATCCTGTTTTTTTCTTGTTCACAGAAGTGCTACAGGTGCATACGATGATGATTCTGTTCTTTATGCAGCTATTTGTGCATGCAGGCTAAAACTAAACCCCTGGAAAAAATGTTTGTGTGTTTTTAATGGGTCACAGACACTTGTAAATTTTAATTTAACATAATCTTGTCGGTTAATGAATGGAGATGATCGCGTCGGTTGAAGGTCGCAGGGAAAAAAACCCTAAATGAATCCAATTTGTTGATAAAAATGAACATTTTAAAATTTTCGTTTAGTTTAAGTTTTTCAACTAATACTTATATTTTCCTTTATTTCCGATTTATGTCGATTAGCATAAATGTTTTTAATAGTTTTAGTTTTAGTTAACTAACCCTGAACATCCACAGATCTGTAGCCTAAATTTTGCTCTTTTAAGACACTAATATTTACAAATATATATATGTTTGTCATAAAATAATTTATCAATGTATTATTTTTATAGGCTATAACCTAACCTTTTACAGTTTTGGATAAAATAGGCCTACATTTTTTGCATAATTTTTGCTTAAAAAATAAAGCATTCATAAATTATTTTATGATAAACATATTACTGTCTTAAGTGAACTCGTTTATAGTTATACACTCAAATAATAATAATAACAATAATAATAATCATTATTATTATTACATTTTAGGCTACATATTTAGAAGACACTTTTGTCCAAAACTTACAAAAAAGGAACAAAGCAATTCGTCAAATGTCCGTCATAATAGAGTCACAGTCAGTCAGTCAGTTAGTCAGTCAGTCACAATGTCAGTCTAATAATTTATTAATTAGACAATAATAATAAAGGGCTAGTATTATCACAAATAACCACAAGATTTTGACGCTCATCATTCATATTAAATCGTCTATTCCAACATATTCCACCATTGTGGAGCGCGCTTACTGCATGACATGGAGGCGCCGGCGACTTGCATCACTTGCATTTTCCTATCAACAGTGGAAACAACTTAAAATACTCCCTAATTTCTGGTCATACAGAAAAGAAAAATACATCATTCGCAACTAATTCTATTTGTGTAAACTCACAATAACAAGAAAACGATGTGCTTTTGTAAAATAACTTGCATGCTCTCCGTGAACTGGAGCGCGTCTCAAATGAACTGAAAAACAGCGTAAACTAGCCTCACAGCTTGAAATGTCCACTTTTAAACGAACGAATTAGAATCGAAAGCAAATACCGTCTGATTATGTAATCCGTATGAAAGGTGCATTTCTCTCTAAAGGCACATCCCCTTTATAGCGGAGATGGAGATATGTTAGCTGCCTGATTTAGTTTATTAATAAACAATTAAAATGCCTCGTTGTTTGTTCAGACACATTTATTATCAATAGCCTACTTTTGCCGGTGCTTTGTGGCAAGATTTATGCATGCGCTTTAGTATGGGAGGCTATATTCCTCCATGCATCCAGTATTTAAGAAGAAATTAATATAAACGTGCGATTAGTCAACTAATTACTTAAATGAATGACTATAGTCGACTAGAAAAATCTTTAGTCTATGGCAACTCTAATCAATAAGAAAAAAAGAAGTGTGAAGTCCGCACACTGAAAAAGCTGCTCCAAAGAATTTATTAGCAAGGCAACGTTTCGACCATCAGGTCTTCATCAGGCACAATAATTACTGTAGAGTAAGTTTAGCTTTAAATAGACACAGGTGATCATCATTAATTAAAATCACCTTGATTATGCACACATAAGGGATCAAATGACAGACAAATACAAAGCACGTGACCATACCCATACATGTATACATATACAAATACATATACATGCATATACATATAAACAAATATACATAAACACATATACATAATAATAATAATACTATAAAAAAGGCTTGATATCAAACTCCTCATTCAACCCTAATGGTGACAGAGTGCTTAAGGTATAAATCCAAAAGCATTCCCTCTGTAATAATTTTTTCTCATAATCTCCTCCTCTTGAGGGTTTTGTTACTTTTTCTATGCCAATATACTGCAAGGCGCTGACATTATGACCTACTTTTCTAAAATGAGCCGCTATAGGGCTGCGCATATCACCAGTCCTAATGGTACTGCGATGTTCACTAATACGGGTACGCAATTGTCTAATGTTTTTCCCACGTATGCAAGACCGCAAGGACACCGAATTAGATAAATCACACAAGTGGAAGAACAAGTAATAGTACCACGTATCGGAATATCATGACCAGTACGTGGATGACTAAAATTCTTACATTTGTGTGTAAAAGCACACTGGGCGCAATTACCACACCTGTAATTCCCTGGGGGAAGAGTTGGAATACCATGTTTCGTGCGTGAAGGATATTCAGATTTCACAAGCAAGTCACGAAGATTATTTTGGCGTTTAAAGACTAGTTTTGGACCATTTTTAAAGACACCTGATAATTTAGGATCACTTGAAATGATATGCCAATGTTTATTTAAAATGCTACGAAACTCCGCACCCAAAGCATTGAGAACTTGCGTATTCTTATCGCGTTTTTTTCGCAAACACTGCATTTGAGAGGTCTCATTGATTTTCTTTTTGGCATTTTCGATCCATTCTGTACGGTAACCACGATTCAAGAATCTTTTAGTTAAAACATTGGATTGGTGAGTATATGATTCATCCGTGCTACAGATTCTACGCACACGCTTAAATTGACTGATAGGTAAACTCTTAATTAAAGGCCTAGGATGGAAACTATCGCCTCTTAAAATAGTGTTGCGATCCGTTGATTTTCGGTATAGATCGGTATGGAGTTTCCCGTCATTTATATATACTCGAACATCAAGGAAACTAATGCTTACTGGATCGCATTCCATAGTGAAATTCACATGCTTAGTCCTTGAGTTAAGATAATTCAAAAACATCAACATCTCTGCAGGTGTAGCCTTAGTGATCATAAAAATGTCATCAATGTGCCGCTTGTAAAGCAAAATCTTAGGAACATTAGAAACATTTTTATGATCACTAAGGCTACACCTGCAGAGATGTTGATGTTTTTGAATTATCTTAACTCAAGGACTAAGCATGTGAATTTCACTATGGAATGCGATCCAGTAAGCATTAGTTTCCTTGATGTTCGAGTATATATAAATGACGGGAAACTCCATACCGATCTATACCGAAAATCAACGGATCGCAACACTATTTTAAGAGGCGATAGTTTCCATCCTAGACCTTTAATTAAGAGTTTACCTATCAGTCAATTTAAGCGTGTGCGTAGAATCTGTAGCACGGATGAATCATATACTCACCAATCCAATGTTTTAACTAAAAGATTCTTGAATCGTGGTTACCGTACAGAATGGATCGAAAATGCCAAAAAGAAAATCAATGAGACCTCTCAAATGCAGTGTTTGCGAAAAAAACGCGATAAGAATACGCAAGTTCTCAATGCTTTGGGTGCGGAGTTTCGTAGCATTTTAAATAAACATTGGCATATCATTTCAAGTGATCCTAAATTATCAGGTGTCTTTAAAAATGGTCCAAAACTAGTCTTTAAACGCCAAAATAATCTTCGTGACTTGCTTGTGAAATCTGAATATCCTTCACGCACGAAACATGGTATTCCAACTCTTCCCCCAGGGAATTACAGGTGTGGTAATTGCGGCCAGTGTGCTTTTACACACAAATGTAAGAATTTTAGTCATCCACGTACTGGTCATGATATTCCGATACGTGGTACTATTACTTGTTCTTCCACTTATGTGATTTATCTAATTCGGTGTCCTTGCGGTCTTGCATACGTGGGAAAAACATTTAGACAATTGCGTACGGGTATTAGTGAACATCGCAGTACCATTAGGACTGGTGATATGCGCAGCCCTATAGCGGCTCATTTTAGAAAAGTAGGTCATAATGTCAGCGCCTTGCAGTATATTGGCATAGAAAAAGTAACAAAACCCTCAAGAGGAGGAGATTATGAGAAAAAATTATTACAGAGGGAATGCTTTTGGATTTATACCTTAAGCACTCTGTCACCATTAGGGTTGAATGAGGAGTTTGATATCAAGCCTTTTTTATAGTATTATTATTATTATGTATATGTGTTTATGTATATTTGTTTATATGTATATGCATGTATATGTATTTGTATATGTATATATGTATGGGTATGGTCACGTGCTTTGTATTTGTCACGTATCTGTCATTTGATCCCTTATGTGTGCATAATCAAGGTGATTTTAATTAATGATGATCACCTGTGTCTATTTAAAGCTAAACTTACTCTACAGTAATTATTGTGCCTGATGAAGACCTGATGGTCGAAACGTTGCCTTGCTAATAAATTCTTTGGAGCAGCTTTTTCAGTGTGCGGACTTCACACTTCTTTTTTTCATTTGTATTACTCAGTTGTCCTGCACCTGCGCCCAATTCTGGGTGTTTGGGATGTGCACACCAGTTGTGTAATTTAACTCTAATCAATAAACAATTTAGTTGACATTATTTACTTAGTAGCCCAATTAGTATCCAGCTCTTAACATTAAAAGTTGTAATTACAACGGCGTAAAAAACGCGCGAAATACGGTTTAAAACGCCGTATTAGACGGCGTTTGGCTGTAAACGCGATTAATCTATAGCGTAATTCTGACTCTCTTGGCTTGCCATACACAGACCCTCCCCTCCGTGCACACCGCGTCTTCATGTAAACGAGTGTTCGTTGAAAGCAAGTTCGCGAAAGGTTGGTAGGCTATCTCGTGAACACCTTTACACAATCACACATTAAAAAGTAGTATAACAAATATTTTAAATTCTGAATACAGAATAATTTTGTCAGTGTGTTAATGTCGACCCGAGAAGCGATTGCGGCTTCTTTAGAAAGTTTGAGGTAAAATGCAGTTGGGTTGTCGATGTCAAAACACGATATAAGCTGTGATTCAAATATTAGCTAAAGTTAAATAATGTTATGTAATTTTTTTACTCTAACACTGAATGTTTGCTGCTTCAATCCAGATGAGTATTGTATAGGGTAAATTTAGTAGGGGTGTGAAAATTGTACCGCTGTGGGATTTGTATAGGTTGTGCATTTTGTATAGAAGATGTGTAACGTAGATTTTTTGTACGGCGTGTGGATTTTGTAGAGGTAAAGAGATTGAGCTCCTAGCAATGTCTTGTGTGGCTCATAAATGTGTTGATACATGCCGTTCATGTGTGTCTTCTTTAGTCTGTTGGCTATTTAGGTTTTTTCCTGGCACACGTCACTTACACATTTTGCACTTACTGCGGAGTGTTGTGTAGACTATTTACAAATTTGTGCTCATATGTGACCCTGGATCACAAAACCAGTCTAAAGTAGCACGGGTATATTTGTGGGAATAGCCAACAATAAATTGTATGGGTCAAAATTATCAATTTTTCTTTTATGCCAAAAATCATTAGGATATTAAGTAAAGATCATGTTCCATGAAGATATTTTGTAAATTTCCTACCGTAAATGTATAAAACATTTATTTTTGTGAGTGAATGCAGCACAATCGCAAACATAAATGGACAACTTTAAAGAGTAACTAAACTCTAAAACAACTTTTTTTAGTTACTTATCTGCAAGAATGGAGCTTCATAAATGCTGTTCATTGATTCGAGTACATTTTTTGACATTTGGGTATAAAGTGTTTTAATTTTCAAATATATGGTGTAAAAACGTCTGAGTGCTGCCCTCTTCAGGTTAAACGGAAAGCTCCTGCAGTAGGGGTACTCTGTGACGTAGGGTACTCTATGACGTCACTCGGTCACGCCCTTGGTGCGAGTTCACCACGCTCTTGGCAGCCCCTGGTATAAAAGCATCTGTTTCCGTCAAAACTACTGTAGCGAGTCAGGAGTTGGAATTAGGAGTATTGAAAACGGATATATATATATATATTAGCATATAGTTAGCATAGCATTTATATAGTTATTTAGATTATTTCATGTAGCCTAAGTAGTTAATCTCGGCTATCGCTCCAGTGTGCAACCTGCATTTTACGTGGGATTGCTTCTCCAACGCAATGGAGGTGGAAATGGGCTTCTCCACACAGCTCGCGCTGCCAAACGCTGCTGTTCCTGCATGAACTCCACCACCGCAGCGGCGTCATGATGTGAGTGAGCATATGTTTTTAATCACAATTTATGTTCCTTCTTATTAGGCTAAAGTTAATTAATCCTCTGGTGTCGACAAACGCGCCGGCGCGATTTGCTGATTATTTTTTTCACATAGCAGCAAAATATAATGAACGTAATAGTAATAATAATCCTGGAAAAAATTACCTCAAAATGACTGAATATAAGAATAATCGGATGCCGATCGCGATGCGGGAGTTAAGACCGCAGTTTGAGCTGGTGTCCACAGACAATTCACCCTCCTCCACTTCAGGTGAAGGTGGGGGAGAAAAGTTCTCGACTTCAAATGACCGCTCTGTTGCAAAGCTACTTGCGTCACTCCATTTTAGCTAGTTTGACAGCAGCTGTCACTGCGGGTCTCAGGTGCAGCCCCCCCGCTCAGCCCCGCCCTCGATTCGTCCCCTCTATCTCCGCTGGGGTCTGCCCACTTTTCCAGCATTTTTCAAATATTGCCAGTGGGTGGAGTCAGGCTTTGACCAGGGTTTTAGTTACCCTTTAAAGGCGATTTTCTCAATGTTTCGATTTTTTGCACCCTCAGATTCCAGATTTTCAAATGTTGCATCTCAGCCAAATATTGTCCTATCCTAACAAACCATACATCAATTGAAAGCTTATTTATTCAGATTTCATGTGATGTATAAATCTCAATTTAAAAAAAAATGACCCATATGACTGGTTTTATCATCAAGGGTCACATATGTACATTTTATGTAGCTACTGGTGTTATTGTTGAATACATATTTCTAAAATTGTATGATGTTTTTGTTGAGTTATTATTACACAATACTTTTTTCTTGAATCTTGCCCCTGACAAATAACCAAAATTACAAAAAAAGACTAAAACTAACACTAAAACTAATAAAAACTAAACTAAAACTAAGCATTTTCAAAAAATAAAAACTAAACTAAACTAGCAAACCCACTTTAAAAACTAATTAAAACTAAACTGAATTTGAAAACAAAAAGTCAAAACGAAATAAAAATAAAAACTAATGAAAAATGCAAAACTATAATAACCTTGGTGTGTGTGTGTGTGTGTGTATGTGTGTGTGTGTGTGTGTGTTTGAGTGTGTTTGAGAGTGTGTGAGAGTGTGAGTGAGTGTGAAAACATATTGAACTGCCTACATACGCAGCATCGTAGGCATGCTCCTAACGCGAAGGATGTTCGAAAAGATAGACAACATGATTATTCTTTTGGACAAATTGTAAGGCAGCATCTTAAAAAACCTTTCAAGCTCAGTGAGAAATCCATCCAAGCATCAGTAGTTTAATGTCAAACTAATCAAATCACTCTACCGTGTGACAATCAAAGGCTTGAAGTGACGCAGCAAAATATGATCAGACTAGTTAATTGTGTTTTAGTTTATTATTAGTTTATGTCTCCAGTAAAGTATCACTGGATATAATGGGTTGTGATGTGTTCCAGGTATGTTCTGGTGAGCGCAGGGCCTGTCTTCACGGAGGAGATGTGGAGGTTAGCATGCTGTGCCCTGCAGGACGCCTTCTCTGCTACCCTGGAGCCTGTGAAGGTGACGCTCATAATCGGGGCTGGGGAAAGTTACTTTAAAAGTAATGCATTACAATATTGCGTTACTCCCCCCAAAAAGTAACTAATTGTGTTACTTTTTATGAAAAGTAATGCGTTACTTTACTTTTGCGTTTCTTTTCTCACCTGGGCTGGGCTTGCTTGTTTTTTTTTTTAATAACATCAAAAAAAGTTGCATTTTTGGTGAATGTTAAGGCCCTTTCACACCAATAGTGAAGTGAATAAGCCTCAGGCTGATGAAAATGCATAATCACTCCTGTACAGTAGAGGGCGCCGCTCAAACCGTTCAGCCGTACTGTTCTCGATTAAAGAACAATAGGATACAGGAGAAGAAAGTTCAACACTCTTTATTAATAGATCGTCATTAATAGATTTACTCCTAAATTAATTATGGCAATGTTTACTTTATGGCGTTTATATTGAAATAGGTCGTAAGAGTGAATTTCTTAGTCTTTCATTGCTTTCACTGCACACCAAAATACCAATAATAATCAGAGGAAAAAAGCCTAAAATACACCATGACTCTTATTTTGAAATATGCATAAGAGACTTCTTTTAAAAACATTATCTTACCGATCCAAAACTTTTGACTCGTAGTGCATATGAATATTATTTGGCACTGTGAACACAGCAATGCCGCTGTAACTCGGTTTGCATCACGTTCTTCACACACGTTCATGAGTTCATTCATGATGTTGTGTGAATAACACACACACGTCATCCGTGTACGTCCGAGCTCATGCGCACTGTGGTCAGAGCGGTAATAATGCGATTAAGGTGTTTAATGCCTGTTTATTGCGATTAAAATCAGCGTACACCACATATCTTAATGCGATTTATGGTTAGTAAGATTATGAGCTTAATGTCCGTTTGATTGAAGTATTGTGTTTTCATGAGGTTTAATCACATTATTGCCAAAATCCCATTATAATCGCATTATGAGTGTGCCTGTAAGCCTTTTATTAGGAAGGAACAATCCATTTTTCATTACACTCTTACAACGTTGCCCCGTGCCTAACAACGCTACGGTGTTCACTGATATATTGTGCATGGCTAGTAGAACTAGCTTTTAATGCTAACCACTGACCAGTTCATCTTTCATGATTGTTCATGACATTAAAAGTGAGAATCAAGAATGGTCCGTAGGCGATAAACAAAAGAGTTGAGCTTTCTACATCTAGACTTTGTGAGGTTCACACAAGCTGTTTATAAGCCGATGAAAGTGAAATGCTTGTCAGACAGGCATGAGAACTAACGTCATGGAAAGATTTAGGAAAATCGCATTCCTGCTACATCGGTTTGAACATGAAAATTCATTGTCACTGTGTATTTAAACACATGCTCTGCAAAACATTGTTTACTACAATAGATTGAAGCGTAATGCTCAGGAAGTCTTTGGCCACATGTGTTTTTCTCGACTCATATTCAGGGTGTAATCTTCTTTGAGGATTAGTGTTGAGCTATTTTCTGGAAAGAAGTAAAATGGTGCTACTGTCAGGAACTTAAATACACGTGTAAACTTAATGCTTTCTGATAATAACAAAATCACGAGACTTTAGATTGCAATTATCTTAATGTAGTATTTCTTATTTGGCAATCAAGTTTCCTAAAGGCTGTGCCAGTAAGCCATTGTTTTGCCTCCAAAACAACACTGCCTCCCTCAACCAATGGAAGATGGACCGGGACAATCTGTTTATCTCAAGTTTTTTTTTGTCATTTGGTGCTGCAGATGGCAGAAAAAATATTGACCTTTTAAGCAGTAAAAATGCTCATAGACAGAGGGGATTGATTCATTTCCACGAATGTTCATTCAAACATTGGGAATCTACTTGGCTACAGTGGCTTTGTGGTTGAAATGATGGATAAATAAAATCGGCTTTTAAGCCACATCAAAACTAATACATTTACATTGAATATTATCAAAAGGCTGAACATTATTGGGGTATTTATTTAAGCTATATCATCCAACCTAAGACTAGAGATGCCGTGCACTAGTGAATCTGGTGTACAGAATCAAAGGTTTTCCTTGTATGATTTCACTAAGACATTCACTTACACACACACACACACACACACACACACACACACACACACACACACACACACACACACACACACACACACACACACACACACACAGAGAGATCCTGCATACATGCTGATGCTCTTTTGCGGTTATAAAGCTGCTGCTATAAGAAATCTTGATATAGGTCAAGCACAGAGTACTGACAGATGCAAGAGCTTTATTCATACAAGCACTTAAAGAGCTTGTTCTGTACAACGTTTTTAATGGGGAGAGGATTAATTTGTCACGTGCATATAAACCAGTGCAAGTTTCATCCAAATGTGGGGTAAGAAACTAGAATACATTTATTTAAATCTAATTATTTTTAATATAAAATATACAGTGGTGCCCTAACGTGATGCCTAGAGGAGATATTTGTTTTTAATGACCGTACAAGTTTGATTAAACCATTAAAATATGAGGAAAATATTTTATATTTGTTTTAATATTTTCAGTATGAGGGAAGACCAAACCCCAAGCTTGGTTAAGGTATTTATCTGGCAAAATTCTTTGGCAAAAACTAGCCTAGTCATACACAATCAATTATTCATATTATATTGGTTTTCTCTTGTTTTTGCATGTGTTCATAATTTCTTTGTATGACAGCCTGGCCAAAAATTATGTCTGCACAATTTGGCGAGATTGATTGCTTTATCACAAATAAAACAATCGACTTCAAGCTCAACTACGTTTATAATATGTTTAAATCTTCAACCATTTCTTATTAATATTTGAATTAAGCGTGATGTCAATTTTCCTAAGCTGGGACATCATACATTGAGTGTGTGTGTGTATATATGTATGGATGGATGGATAGATAGATATACAGTGTGTGTGTGTTTATATAAATATATATATATATATATATATATATATATATATATATATATATATATATGGATGAATGGATAGATATATAGATATACAGTGTGTGTGTATATATACACTCACCTAAAGGATTATTAGGAACACCATGCTAATACTGTGTTTGACCCCCTTTTGCCTTCAGAACTGCCTTAATTCTACGTGGCATTGATTCAACAAGGTGCTGAAAGCATTCTTTAGAAATGTTGGCCCATATTGATAGGATAGCATCTTGCAGTTGATGGAGATTTGTGGGATGCACATCCAGGGCACGAAGCTCCCGTTCCACCACATCCCAAAAAACCTCTATTGGGTTGAGATCTTGTGACTGTGGGGGCCATTTTAGTACAGTGAACTCATTGTCATGTTCAAGAAACTAATTTGAAATGATTTGAGCTTTGTGACATGGTGCATTATCCTGCTGGAAGTAGTCATCAGAGGATGGGTACATGGTGGCCATAAAGGGATGGACATGGTCAGAAACAATGCTCAGGTAGGCTGTGGCATTTAAACGATGCCCAATTGGCACTAAGTGGCCTAAAGTGTGCCAAGAAAACATCCCCCACACCATTACACCATCACCACCAGCCTGCACAGTGGTAACAAGGCATGATGGATTCATGTTCTCATTCTGTTTACGCCAAAGTCTGACTCTACCATCTGAATGTCTCAACAGAAATCGAGACTCATCAGACCAGACAACATTTTTCCAGTCTTCAACTGTCCAATTTTGGTGAGCTCTTGCCAATTGTAGCCTCTTTTTCCTATTTGTAGTGGAGATGAGTGGTACCGGTGGGGTCTTCTGCTGTTTTAGCCCATCCGCCTCAAGGTTGTGCGTGTTGTGGTTTCAAAAATTGTTTGCTGCATACCTCAGTTGTAACGAGTGGTTATTTCAGTCAAAGTTGCTCTTCTATCAGCTTGAATCAGTCGGCGCATTCTCCTCTGACCTCTAGCATCAAGGCATTTTCGCCCACAGGACTGCCGCATACTGGATGTTTTTCCCTTTTCACACCATTCTTTGTAAACCCTAGGAATGGTTGTGCGTGAAAATCCCAGTAACTGAGCAGATTGTGAAATACTCAGACCGGCCCGTCTGGCACCAACAACCATGCCACGCTCAAAATTGCTTAAATCCCCTTTCTTTCCCAATCTTGACATTCAGTTTGGAGTTCAGGAGATTGTCTTGACCAGGACCACACGCCTAAATGCATTGAAGCAACTGCCATGTCATTGGTTGATTAGATAAATGCATTAATGAGAAATTGAACAGGTGTTTCTAATAATCCTTTAGGTGAGTGTGTGTGTATATATATATATATATTAGTGCTGTCAAACGATTAAAATATTTAATCGCAATGAATCGCATTAATGTCATAGTTAACTCGCAATTAATCGCACATTTTTATCTATTCTAAATGTCCCTCGATTTCTTTTTGTCCCATTATTTTTTCTCATTTTAATGCTCTTATCAACATGGAAAAGTGGATCGGCAGTAAGTTTGTTCTTAGTTGTGGTATCTATGTGCAGTGCTTCTGTCTGAAGTCATCCATTGTCGTCTGTCTTTGACGAGGGGGGCATCAGCTGTGTGCTTGGCCATCAAGTGGCATTACAGACTGGATGTGCTGCGCGCAGGGCTCTCAAGTGTCTCGCATTGAGCGTGACAGTCATTCATTTCGGTCTTTTGTCAAGCACTCCCGCCACACATTGTATTTCTCCCGCAGAAAAACTATTTATTATATATTTAATATGCCGCAGCGCCCAAAATTTCTCTGACCGCGCAGCACTCACTATGGAACCGGCAGGAATCAAGCGCGTCTCCTCTAGTGTTGTTAGTCGAGCTACACAATAGCCAATCAGAAAATAGCACTATTGTATCTGTGTAAGATTTAACGCAACAACCAATGAAAAGATTTTTTAATTGTCATGAAACAACCCACTCAACCCAACGTAACGTTAGCCTACTACTCTTTGGCCGGCTCAGGCTCGCAAGCCCAAACAAGTGTATGCGACGTGCCTGTTGTTTTGTTCCCGATCTAGCTAGATCCGGTGTGGTGTTGTAGTTTTTCTAACCTTACTAGTTGTATTTATTATGTCTATGGTTGCAACAGCATGTGAAAAAAAATGACAAAGTTTGCTAGGCCAAAAAGTACGTTAATTTTAAAAAATTTACGCCATTAAAATGGGTTTTATAACGTTAATAACGCGTTTAACTGAAATCACTAATATATATATATATATATATATATCTTCTCTCTGGCAGAATCTGCTGGCTTGTTTCCGGAGCGGTTCGGACAGTTTCACTGGAGACGCGTGTGAAGTGAAAGTCGCGGCCCCGTCACACTCTCCTTCAGCAGAGGCCGAGTACATGAGGATCCGGGCCATGGCTCAACAGGTACACCTGCACACCGGCACACCTGCACACCTACACACCTGCACAACTGCACACCTACACACCTGCACACCGGCATACCTACACACCTGCACACCTACACACCTGCACACCTCCACACCTGCGTGCCTACACACCTGCACACCGGCACACCGGCATACATACACACCTGCACACCTACACACCTGCACACCTACACACCTGCACACCTACACACCTGCACACCGGCACACCGGCATACCTACACACCTGTACACCTACACACCGGCACACCTGCACACCTACACACCTACACACCTGCAAACCTGCACACCTACACACCTGCACACCTACACACCTGCATACCTACACACCTGCATACCTACACACCTGCACACCTACACACCTGCACACTGGCACACCTGCACACCTACACACCTGCATACCTACACACCTACACACCGGCACACCTACACACCTGCACACCTGCACACCTACACACCTGCATACCTACACACCTGCACACCGGCATACCTACACACCTGTACACCTACACACCGGCATACCTACACACCTGCACACCTACACACCTGCACACCTACACACCTGCATACCTACACACCGGCATACCTACACACCTGCACACTGGCACACCTGTACACCTACACACCGGCATACCTACTGACCTGCACACCTACACACCTGCACACCTGCACACCTACACACCTGCATACCTACACACCTGCACACCTGCATACCTACACACCTGCACACCTACACACCTGCACACCTACACACCTGCACACTGGCACACCTACACACCTGCATACCTACACAGCTGCACACCTGCATACCTACACACCTGCACACCTACACACCTGAACACTGGCACACTGGCACACCTACACACCTGCACACCTGCATACCTACACACCTGCACACTGGCACACCTACACACCTGCACACCTGCATACCTCCCTCACCTCATTTCATGACTAATAATTACTGACCAAGGCATACGCAGAATAAAGGGGCGGGGCCTGGTTGAGTTAGTTAGTAGTGTGTTAAACTAGCGGTTATGGTAAGGGGCGGGACTTTTCCCAAACACACTCGAAGCACTCGACTAATCACAACACACTGATCCAGCGACCAATCAGAGCACAGTCTGCTTTTCAGAAGGAGGGGCTGCATAGAGACAGGAAGTAAATAGACTGTTACTGACAGACTGGGAAGAGAGGAGCTGCAACAAAGGAGAATATGGGAAAAATAATCAACATTCAAGCAGGAAAACCTGTTCTAGTAGAGCCCAAAATACAACATCTACACCTTGTAAAAGGGCATAATATGGGTCTTTAATAAACAGCTTCTTGGCTCTTTTTGTGTATAATTTGTTGTTTATAACGGTTGGATTAATTTTCTTCTTCCAGGTCTTCATGCTAGATACGCAGTGCTCACCTAAAACTCCCAGCAGCAAGGAAGGGTTTGAGCATGCTCAGTCCTGTGTTCTGATTATTGAGCTTCCAGCTGATCAGCAATCCAACGGTCAAGCACAGAAGAGGTGAGAGGATGGACATTTAAACTCAGACTGCAGATATTTATTATTTTAATAACACTGTATATTTAATGACTTGATACAGAACTGCAAGCGAGGGGATGCATCGCTCCCAATATTCAGTTTAGTTGTTGATCAATATTGGTTTCAATGACTGATACGTAAACTGCCACTCATCCATAGACCTGATATTAAAGAACCACTTTTTATAACTTAT
Organism: Siphateles boraxobius; assembly: GCF_051911475.1. NCBI lineage: Eukaryota > Metazoa > Chordata > Actinopteri > Cypriniformes > Leuciscidae > Siphateles > Siphateles boraxobius. The sequence continues at coordinate 421,132 of NW_027508725.1, forward strand.
AATCCAAAATGTTAAGTAAAATAAAGTATTGTTAAATTACAGATTAAAACTGAAATGTTGTTTTAATCATACAGTAACCTGTGCTTGTGTGTTTTCTTCTCTTTCACATGCTGTGCTTGACACAGAAAAATTGGGTAAGGCCACTGCAAACAAAACCTGCGTGCCTGACTGTTCTTCCATACTTTTTAAAGTCCCCCTGTAGTCAATAATTGTATCCCTTAAAACTCATCTTTGATCACCAAAATGACATATTTAAATGTTTTTTCCTCAAAAAAAATTCTTCTTGCCTTAAAATATCTTGAATGTAACTCAACACCCTTTCCTCATTTAGTATATGCGGTTCTATGAATATGCAAATGAGCCCCGCCTCCACTCACTCACTCAGCTCAGAGATCCACTCGTTGATGATCACACGTTGATCTGATTGGTTACAAGGTAGTTTGTGACGTCAGAAACACCAGCGATTTCAAAGCATGTTTTTGAGACGGTCTTTGGTTCACTGCAGTTTTAAGGAGAAAATACTCAGCAATGTCGACTTATGAATTTACACATGGTTTGTCTTAAAGCATATTAAAACACAACATAGACATTTAAACAACATTAAAAGCTTATTTTCACCACAGGGGGACTTTAAAGTACCGGTAATGTTTTTATCACCTACAAAACAGGGTTATACACTGCATGAAACTGCATTTGTTTAGATTTTTTGTATAACAATTAGGGATGCACCAATATGAAAATTTTGCCGATACCACTAATAAAATTGTTTTTTTTTTTTTGGTACGGTTCGCTTTCACACTGCTCTTTTTGCAAGTGAACCAAAATTTGTAAACAAAACCACACGTGTGCTAAGATCGTCCATTCATTGGACAAGGATTCTCAAGTAGGGTAATCAGGAAGTGCAAAAAAGGCTCAGCATGGAGATATTTCATACTGCAATATTTGTTCTTTTACTAATTTTGTGTTATTCTGTACAAAACGCTATATGAAGAAACTAATGAGTATCATATGATACAATGTCATCTATACGATGTTGTAATTCGGATTTTGAGAAGATGACGATGTGCTGCAAGACGGTTCCGGCGGAGAGAACATGCTCTCATGTGCGCCTACCATGGCATGCTGACAGTGGCACTGTGCACGACTCATTTTATCAAATGTAGTAGGCTACAACAGATCACTTTCCCATAACGCAACTCCGACTACGGAAGCCTGTTAACTCAAAGGCGCAGTGCTTTCTTGCAATTGGGTCGGTTCATGTTCACACCGTAAACGAACCGTACCAGAGTTCGTTTGGAACCGTACCGAGACCACCTCTTCAGCTGGGTCTCGGTTCGGTTGTTTGGTCCGCACCCGAGTTCGATTGCTGTATTCACACCTGCCCAAAAGGTCCGCACCAAGGGGGGAAACGAACTAGAGTTCGATTCAATCGAACCAAACAAGGCAGGTGTGAATACACCCTTAGATTTCAAATCCAAAGCCTGATTACAAAAGTCTCACCATTAAAAGCCATGTTCTCATTATTTTTTTATGTAGCCTATGACCTTAATTGCATTTCCTTTTATGAAGTGATTCCAATCATATTTCAAGCAATTAAAAAAAAATTTGCTTAAATATATCAGCCAAATTTTCTTATCGGGCCGATAACAATAACATTAAAAATGAACAGCTGATACCGATATATCGTGCATCCCTAATACCAAAGTATACAGGGCATGGAATTGAAACAAAGAAATATCATTGTAGGACATCGGTCTTTCATACGTACTACTTCTCGTGCTTGTAAATTAAATTCTAATCCTAAATGATCCGTTTAAAGAGAACCGAATGAATGTTTCTGTGCAGGATTCCCTTCAGGACTCTGGTGGTGAGTTTGCTGTCCCATCAGGTGCTCCTGCAGAACCTGTATGATATCCTCTTGGAAGAGTTTGTGAAAGGCTCTGGGATCTCTGAGGGCCAGGCCAGGGTCCCGGCAGTGTCGGGGCCCCAAGGCGCAGGCTTTCTCCGCTACATCTCCATGCAGAACCTGGCCATCATCTTCGACCTGCTGCTGGACTCGTACCGTACAGCGCGGGAGTTCGACACGCGTCCCGGCCTCAAGTATCTGCTCATGAAAGTGTCAGGGGTGTGTGGAGCTGCGAACTTATACCGCCAGTCTGCCATGAGCTTCAATATCTACTTTCAGGTACATTTACATTAATAAGACAGTTTTTGTTTGTTTAAAAGCAGAGTGTCTGTTCATTATTTTGATATATTGCATGTTCAGATATTCATGCAGAAATGTTTGAGCAGCAATTTGCAAATCAGCATATTGTAATGATTTCTGAAGGAAATTAGCAAAAATCTAACCTTTCATTGAAGTAAAAGAATAAATCACATTATGAAGTAAATGCTTTTCTCCAAAACACGCTGGCCATAATTATTGGCTCCCTGTTATTAAATAATCCCTGTTGCTTTTTGAAACCTCCTTTTGCCAAGATATCAGCTCTGAGTTTTCTCCTATAATGCCGGATGAGTTTGGAGAACACCTGACAGGAGATCAGAGACCATTCCTCCATACAGAATCTCTCCAGATCCTGCAGATTCACAAGTTCCTGTTGGTGTTTCTTCTGTTCAGTTCAGCACACTCATCTTCTATAGGGTTCAGTTTAGGGGACTGGGACGGTCATGGCAGAAGCTTCATTTTGTGCTCAGTTACCCCTTTTTGTGTTGATTTTGATGTTTGTTTGGGACTGTTGTCCTGATGGAAGATCGAACCACGGCCCATTATAAGATTTCTAGCAGAGACAGTCAGGTTTTGATTTTTTGATGTCCAAGACCTCCAGCAAAAAAATAGGCCCACAACATATAAGATCCAGCAGTATATTTAACCGTAGGCACGGGGTACTTTTTATCCCTGTTTGCACCGAACACATTTGGTGGGTTTGCTGCCAAAAAGCCTTTTTTAGTTTCATCTGACCACAGAATCCGGTCCCTTTTAAAGATCCAGTCGTGTCTGACAACTGAATATGCTGGAGTTTGTTTTTGGAGGAGCGAGGAGGATATTTCTTGAAACCCTTCCAAACAACATGTGGTGATGTAGGGGTTGTTTGAATCTTCTTATTTATTTTATTTTTTTTTGTAAGCTTCTGACCCCCAAAACTCAAGTAATCTCTGCAATTCTCCATCTGTGATCCTTGGAGAGTCTTTGGCCACTCAAACTTTCCTCTTCATCTTGATATATAGACAATATAGACACACGTCCTCTTCCTGGCAGATTCATAACATCTTTAGTTGATTGGAACTTCTTAGTTATTGCCCTGATGGTTAAAATGGGGATTTTCAATTCTTTAGCTATTTTCTCACACTTTCTATTTTGTGATGCTCAACATTCTTTTGATGCACATCAGAACTATATTCTTTGGTTTTACTCATTGTGATGATGAATAAGGGAATTTGGCCTTTGTGTTTCGTCATATTTAAACTCCTGTGAAACAAGAAGTCATAGCTAGACAGTTTCATGTTCCTAAGTCACCCTGGTGTGCTAAAAAAAAAAAAATACAGTAATTGGGAATATACTTCAGAGATATTTTATTATATTATTTATTTCATAATGTGATTACCCCCCGCCCCCCCCACTTTCAATTCTTTTACTTCAATGAAAAGTTAGATTTTTTTAAAAATTTGAATGAAAGATCAAAAGGATAAACAATGCAGATTTATTTTTTACAGCCATTTTTGATCATATTTACCAGGGGTGCCATTAATTCTGACCACAACTGTATATTAAAAATAGTATATATGTATAAATGAGCAAAAGTTGTTAATTTCTGATACTAATGAATTTCAAAAATGAATTTTAAAAGCATTTTGCTGCTGCTGTTCTGACACACTCTAGATGTGTGAAACCATACTGTGTTCATTTGTGTTTTTTAAGCGTAAAAATTCAAAATTTCAAATGATTTAACTGGTGAATATCTTTGTGCATCATCTCAATATGCGTTCCTGTTCGGTGTTCAGGCTTTGCTGTGTGCAATGCTGACGAACCAGGAGAACATGACGGTGGAGCAGGTGAAGAAGATCCTGAGTGAAGAAGAGGAGGGCGGCTCAGACTCGTCCCAGCAGTGCTCCTCCGAGGATGAAGATATCTTCGAGGAGATGGCCCAGGTGAGTCCTCCTCGTGCGCGTGAGAAGCGTCAGTGGCACGCTCGTGTCCCGTCTCTGAGCACACAGCCCTCCAGCAGCGCAGACTGGGCCTGGCTGGTCAAACGTCTGCACAAACTCTGCATGGACTCGTGCAACAACTACATCCAGATGCACCTGGACCTGGAGAGCAGTTTAGGGGAACAACCCACACACCGGGCCGACCCACTCTTTTTCTTACCGCTTTTACATTCGGAGACCTCCACGCCCTCGACCGGGGGCCCGTCGGGTCACGGGACGCCGTCAGAAGACAGCGTCCGCCTTCACCTTGACGAAACGCCCTCGGATGAGACGCACAGTCCCGGTGGAACGAGTGCAAATGTCCCCCAGCTGAGAGGAGACCGGAGAGACGGAGCCCGTAAGAAGGAGTGGTGGGAGAGTGCCGGAAACAAGCTGTACACCATCGCCACCGACAAAACCATCAGTAAACTCATGATCGAGTACAAGAAACGCAAGCAGCAGCAGCAGCACAATCACACTGTGTTCCCCAAAGATCCCAAAGCAGGAGAGAAGAGGGGCGAGGCGGGGACCCCGCGCGGGCCGGACCCCCCGGGACCCGCGGGACCCCCGAGGCCTCAGCAGCTGGTGGAGCAGGGGCCGATGCGACACTCCTTCAGCGCGGGGCCCGAGCTCCTGAGGCAAGAGAAGAGGACCCGATCGGGCTCCACGGCCAGCTCACACAACATCTCCTTCAGAGACTCTGAGGCACAGATACAGGTGAGGCGGGACGGGTATCACATGAGCGACCGTCACTCGCATGAATCAGTTTAAAATCATGAACGATGCATTTACCAAAGTTGACATAGTCCTCGTTTACACCGTCAGTGAAATGTGACCCAATTCCGATGTATTGCTCGTATGTGACACAGATTTATGACCGTGTAAACAGGATAAAAACGCATGCATTCGGATATTTCAAGATCGGTTTTCAGGCCTCGTTCATAAGTGGAAATAAATCAGATATGTGCTAATGCAAATATCAAGTAAACAGGCAGATCGGATTGTCTGAGGCATTAGGCTACGTCTCCGCGGTTTAATGACGAGAGCAAATGCAAAGGTGTCGTCGTAGGAGAGGAATGTGGACAAACGTTGACACGACGTATCAAAGGTTGGCTTGATCATCCTAAAATTGTGGACGCTCTGCTCCTCGTTAAAGCCCGCCACACTATGCTCCCACAAGTCCTGAGATCTCTCTCGCACACAATAACTCAAATGAAGTTACCATCAAGTTTAACCTAATTTTGTATTTTTAGCTAAGCAGAATCATGAATATTTCTATTCTGGTGTCACCATTGACCTGATCATTCCTGATATAACACCAATGTAGCATTTGAATGAAACGTCCTTTTTATTAACTGTTTATCATGTGTCTTAGAAGTAATCATATTTTAAGCCAATATTTTGGCTTTATTTAAAGTATCGTGAGAGTATAATATCATATCGTGATATAGTATCATGTATCGAACCGAATCGTGACACACCTACTATTTTTTTAACATTAAAACAATTTTGCTACATATTTTGTTTGGTTGTATTTCCTTAGAAAGGTATTAAACCGATTGTGACATTAATAGAAGAATGTAGAGTCAAATTACCGAACTTTCAGCAAAAGTAATTGCGTTTTTTTCTGGAATTGCAGATTTCTTGTATGGGACTGATATTCTTTTATGCATATTTTATGTTATGTCGATTTTCCTGCCCAGGCCTGGACCAACATGGTCCTCACGATCCTGAATCAGATCCAGGTGTTGCCGGACCCCACGTTCATGGCCCTCCAGCCAGCCGTGTTCCCCTGCATCAGTCAGCTGACCTGTCATGTGACCGACCTCAGAGTGAGGCAGGCGGTGCGCGAGTGGCTCGGGCGAGTGGGGCGCGTTTATGACATCATCCTGTGATGCTTTACTCTTCGCTCATATATTCTGTGACGTCTAACTTTGCTAACTATTTTTACTGTGGTACACAGTGATCTCTGTGTAATACAAAACCCTTCTGCGAATGTTCTTCAATATCCATGCTGTTATATTCAGAATCTATATTTTTATTTATTTATATCTCTGAATGTGTATTGGCTTTAAATGTGTTATGTTGTTTTCCAGGGTGTTTTTCTCTCATCTAACCCTTTAAAACTTACACTTTAAACATTTCAAGCAGTTAAAGTCATTGCACAGTGAAAAGTGGACCTTAATGCACTTTCGTTAATGCTTTGATTAATATATCTAAAGCATGAACTTGTGCTTTGCTAAATGCAGTTTTATGTTAGTATTATAACAACATAGTTCATGTACATATTATACAATGCCTTAAAATAGAAATAATCAGAGGAATTAGCTTAAGTTAGGTATTTAATTCTGAACAAAAACACTGTACAAGACATTATGTCCTTTTGTAGAATCAGCTATAGTTTAAAATCAGTATCCGGGATGTGTTGGCTTCATCTCGGTTTGTTTGTGTCTGTAAATCTGGAAGCATTGGAGTCGCGTTCAACCTTCACAATAAAGTTGTTTAATATCTAATATCCAACGTCCATCCAGTCAGGCAGAAAGTGTGTGCCATAGATCCCACTACCCACAATCCAACGGGAATCTATGGTTTTAAACATCAGATACTAGTTTTAGAGTTCACCAAACAAACACTACATCTGACTAAACTTGAATAAAGCAGTGAGAAATAAAATCTACAATAAGTGTAGTTTTTATAGCTGCACCGTATGTTGTCTTAAAAACATAAAAGCCACTTGTAGACGCTATTATCGCAAACAGTTGAGGGATCTTTTAACTGGAGACTATTTACAATCTATTTATTAAAACTGGATGTGTTTGCACTTTTAGATGCATACAATTTTAACGCTTTATCCCAAATATATTTTATTCCTTGATCTAGAACTGCAGTTGTTTGAATATTCAGTTTTGTCTTCAATCATCTGCATGTATTATTTATATGTTGATTTTTATGTGTGTGTGAATTATTAAGAGAAATTTGCTCAACACTTATGACAAGCTACAAAGAAATGGTATGTTATTTGAAAAAAGGCTTCTGTGCTGTATACTTCATTATGTGCAATGTGAACTATGAAAATCTGGACCCATATACAGATATTCTTTACATGTATCCACTGCACACAGCCTATGTTGCATAATCTTAGTGAGAATGTGTAATCTTTTGCTCTATTTGCTCATATTTGGTTGTGTTTATGGACACTGCTTGGCATAAACAACAGGGGGAGATTAAACATGATGTTGAAAGGGACCAAAGACAAATTTATGTGACAAATGTATATTCAATATGAAAATTTTCAATTCTGAAAAGCTATTATGTACTTTCTTTTTAGCAAAACAAAGTTTTTTTTTCTTCAGTTGAAAGCCTTATTTGTCCAGAGTCCATGTTTTCATTTTTCGTAGATTCTTTTTTTCCTCTTCTTTTTCTTTTCTTCTTTTTCTTTCTTTTTCTAGGTACACACCTACACACATTACAAATGTATAATCTACATTTGTCGGTTTTGTGTCGGTTTTGTAAGTAGTCGACAGCACAAAAGTTCTGTTTGAGCAGATTGTGAATATGTTCCGACAGTGTTTTGTCTGGACAGAAATAAGGACTTTATGGATATTTTTAGAGGATGTTTTGTGTAAACGATTGGTTTGAGACTAAACTTTCAGTGCTTGGTCTAAATCCATAGGAAAACACTATGGATTATGTTGTGCAGACTTAAGCTAAACATAAAAATACAAGCCAAAACAGATTTCTGTGTAATACTCAAAACATGTCTTAATTTCAAAATGCCACTCCATTCCTAGTGCACTAACATTAATCATCCCATAATGTACCACGCATATATATATATTATTTTACATACGATGGCGAGGGTATGTTAGTGTGGGTTTGGAGGAAGTGCGCTCAGTACTTGTTTACTACACGCTGTTTATTATCAAACTTCTATCAATCAACTGCAGTACATGTGCATTACGCTGAATGTGTTCTGAAGTGTTTATTGGACGATCATTTATGTTGTAAGTGTTGTAGAATAAACAAGCAGAGTTACAAACCGTGTGTGTGTGTGTGTTTTATTATTGGCAAGACTGACTGGCCAGTTTAATCTGTTTAATATTACTATTAAATCACATATGCACATACAAAGCAAACTGATTTGCAAATTTTGTATGTATGCAAATTTTATAATATCCAAGGCACATACTTCTAGTAATTGTGCAGTTAATTATCAAATTGTATTTTCAGAAAGTTTTGGAATATTTTTCCTTTCCCCAAATTTGTCACTACCGAAAAACACAATAATAGATGATTGAATAAGGCTTATATTGACCTATTAATATTTTGTTTATATCTACCTTGTAAATATATTTTTTGCTATTTTTAAAAAAAGTTTAAAAAAAAACAATTACAATTTTAACAATATTTCAAGTGTAATTTATAAGAGTTGTTGTATTTTGAATCCAATCTTTCTTTGTAAAAAGGCATTAAGTTAATCATTCTTATTTCAAAGTTAAGGATTCATTAGTTTGAATATACATTGCACCAAACACTATAATAACATCTTAGTTGATAAATCAATATACTTTATTTTAGGCAAAACATGCATGTTTCGGTCATGACGGCAGATTTTCGGTAGTGACAGTAACGTATTGGTACACTCTCAGAAAAAAGGTACAAAAGCTGTCACTGTGGCTGCACCTTTTCAAAAGGTACACCTTTGTACCTAAAGAGTGCATATTGGTCCCTCAAAGGTACATATTGGTACCAAAAGTGTATATATTAGTACCTAAATGGTACATATTAGAACACTTTTGAAGGGTTCTGTCCCAGAGTTTTCTGAGAGTACAGCGACCACATTACTGAATTTGAACTCGCATACACACTACTAAAACATACTAAGATACTAATGATTATTATTATTATTTCCCCCAAATAAATGATTATGTGTTCCCTTTTGTCACTACCAAAACAATAATGACATGTTTCGGTCATGACTGTCCGGTAGTGACAATTTTAGATACTTTTGAGCCTAACTCAAAGAGGTTACACATAATTTTAAGGTGTCATTGATACAGTGTAGGTTATTATAAAATTAAGTACTGAGTAACATTAAGCAACTACATGTACTTACTATAGGGTTAGGGTAGAATTAGGATTTGGTTGAGGGTTCGTTGCATGTAATTATGCATAATTTACTGTTATTACTATAGTAATTACATGTAACATAATGTAACAAGAACTCTGTAAAATAAAGTGTTACCCTCAAAGATGCTAATAAGCACATGGTTACCTAGCACAGTTCTGACCAGCTATACACACACAAAAACTACATTTTATCGAATAACATTAAAAAAAACATGATTTCACAACCGAAACTTTACCACATGTTTCGGTAGTGACAATTTTGGATACTTTTGAGCCTAGTTCAAAGATGAGATCCAGCACATGGTTAACTAGCACAGTTCTGGAGCTGTACACACATAAAAACTAAATTTCACACCCAAAAGAGTTTGCTTAATTGCAGAAAAAAGGTGTTTGGTAGTGACGTTCCTTAAAGTTACACACAGATTTTCAGACTTTTGAACACATTTCCCTCAAAATGATGGTAGCCATCTACAATGAGAGAGAGGCACAGGAATAATAACCCTTTGAAAATATCTGATGTTTGCATTGATTTCTCATAAAATGTGGTATGATCTTAATTTACATCCCAAAAAACTGTTACATTCTTGTGTTTTTCTGATAATTAGACTTCCGCATTTCTAGAGGTCTTTAACTGTTATCCTGAGATCTCTTTCAGGATTGTCTTCAAGTGATCCTTGCAGGAGATCATGGAGAGAGAAGCAACTGTCCAGCATTTTCTACTCTTGGATTGATGAACACCAAGGTCTTTAGCAATGCTTTTGCAGCTTATCTAGCTGCAAGCTAGCAGCTTATCTTTGTGCATCTTCATAGTGCACTTTTAAGGTCCCGTGAAAGCTTTTGGGATACCAAATGTTCTTGAGAAGAACATATTTGTCAGTAACCGGTTTTTGTGCCTTTATTGAAATGACAGGGAGGAATAAAAATGAGAAAAATAGAGAATTTGTGTGTAATTACTTCAGTCAGATTGTGTTTGTCTATAATTTTGACTTAAATGAATAAGTAATCAATGCATAAATCCATATATATTTTCAGAGGGCTCACAAACTTGCCACTTTAAATATCAGCCCATTGTTATAGCAAATGGACGTAATGCACGTATATGATAATGTGTGTTTCACATTATGAACTTCAGTTTGATTTTTTGTTAAAGAAAGTCAGTGGTTGGAAAAATAGTGCAAGTTAGGTCCATTCCCAAAGCCATGGGATTGGGCCCGGATGCCCTCACAGCTGTGTAATATAGGCCAGTTGTGTTAAGAATGATTGGATGCTCCGGGACAAACTCTTGATCCCTGCTTGTGTCGAGCTGCTTCTAGACGGGCACAGGGTATAAGCCATTAATGCTATAGATGATGCAGCTGTGTATTATCAGCACTCACACAGAGCAAAGATGCGTGTGCTTCTGAACAGCAGCTGGATTCAGTTCGGCCCGGCGGGACGGGGCTCGTACGACTGGGTCGCCGGCGCATCCGCTCCGCCATCAACTGAGGACCGTCTCAAGGTAAACTCTTTCCTTTGCCAAGCCTCTTTTCACAGGCTTACAACTGGCCTTGATTTTGTAATGTTGAATTTTTCTGATGAGTGTTTTTGATGTGATTTCGCTCTTTATGATTTGTTTTGCGGTCTTGTTTTTTTTAGATATTTATCCTATTGTACAGCACAATGGCCAATTACTCTTGCTTTTATTGTGCTATATAAATAGAAGTTGATTGATTGATTAGAGACTAATCAGATGAGGTAAATAGTGCACTCATTCCTCCAGCTTATCGCATCTCTACATGACTGCTTTCATTCGGAAGTTACACCATGATCATTCACGGCTCATATCGTAATCTGTCCTCGTCTGATACTATCAATATAAGCAGTGATACGGTGTAAGACTCTGGCAGAACCTAATTTCTGGCAAGTGCAACATGTTTCGACATCTTTGTTGATTCTGAAACAACAATCAACCAATCAGATTTGAAGGACAAGTTTACAGTTTATGTCAGGCTTAGGCTTCCAGGGTTAGGTGTTTCTACATCCGTGTTCTTCATCTACTGTTTCCCTCTGATTTTAGGAATAACTTAGGGTGTGGTTAGGTTTAGGAGTAGCCTAAGGATACACTGTAAAAAATTATCGGGATTTTAACGGTAAAAGAAAATGCTAAAAAGTTTCCTCACTATATACGGTAAAATAACTGTGATAGATCTAATGGTACATTTAATGTCATTTTACTGTAAAATACCGTTAAATTTACAGTTTTTGAAGGTGAAAAAGAAAACTTGTATAATTTACAGTGAAAAACCGTAAATTGACATTCCCACAATTCCCTGCGTGACACTTCACATTTGAAGTATTTTCGTTGAAATAACTGCTTCTTCATCGTTTTCTTGGTTTTTTTCTAATCAGTTATGTACATTAGGATTTTATGTTACATTTAATGTTGTTAAATTAATGTTTATTGCATTTTTAAAATTTCATGTGTGTTACCAATGTTTGTGCGAATGAAACTGTGCAGCTTTTATATAACAGTATTAACTTTCTTGTGGAAGAGCTGCTTGTGATGAGCTTTGTTTGATCATGTGACTCTCATCACTGCTGTGATGATTGTTGGTTGTCAGCGTATTACAATGTTACAAAACAGAAATTAATAATTCAATAGGTCTGTAAATTAACATTATATCAGATAATGAAATATGGATTATTACTGTAAATTTTAAGTCTGTAAAACAAATAAAGCTGCTATCGTATTTTTGACGGTAAAGTTCTGGCAACCACAGCTGCCGTTTTTTTACCGTAAAAATTATGTTTTATTTTTTACAGTGTATGGTCAATAAAAGTTTCGGACAGGAATGTTGTTCCTGGAATATCATGGAACAAAATATGTCTAACTCGGCAATATCAGTCTCAGTGCTGTTGAACTGTCGAATGCTGCTGGTTCAATCAGATCCAATATTTGAACTAATGTTTTTTAATAATAATATAATATGTATAATGTAATATCTGAGCAATATCACACAAGCAGGAATACATAGTGAATAATTGATAATGAGCTGTTGCAGAAAAATAATGCAGAACTGAGGTGGTAATGCAAAGCAACTGGACCGACTGGAGTAAATTAATCCATTTATATTATTGTTGCCATTTTACATTTACATGCTGCGTTCACATCATGCTGTAATTACCGTAATTTTGGGGTGACAACAAGTGACGTTCGACTCAGAGCTGTTCACGTCCTCAGACTCATAATTATGTGCTTTAATAGCAACACTATCAACTTATGAATCTGCAGCGGTCGGGTGAAGTTGGCGCTCTCAGAAAATTCCCAGTTCACAAGTTGTTATTACAAGCTCAATGAGGACGCGAGCGCTTTTTACAAGTTGGAATGTCAACGTAATTACGACAAGACGTGAACGCACCTACATTTCCAAATTTAGCAGATGATTGATGATGTTATCACAAGAGAGAAACAAAAGCAGTTTGTCAAGGAATTGCTTTTATTCAACGTCACCTTCGCCAAGCTTTTTCAGTCTTTATTTAAAAAACAAGGTTGAATGAAAGTTTGCAAGAGCGCGATTATAAACACAGTAAGACTGTGAAATTGGACTAGTTAGTCCCTGTCCCAAATGGCCCTCACGATCTTCGTCCACCTCCACAATGGTTTCATAGGGGCACTGGAACAATCATTAATAAAACGCATTAAACTTTAGTTTACAAAGGCGTGAAACTCGCCGAGTGGTCTGGGGTGTTGGCCAGTAGCCCAGTTGATGGCGATAATGCACCTTTGCCAATGGTTGGAGAGCATAGCCTACCATACCGCAACTGCATAACTACAGAAAGAATACAAACAACCCCATTTCCGTTTCCTGCGGTGGAGTAATACCGTACCTCACAGAACACCCACACGTCAATGGAGTTCGACAAAAACTACAATAAAACCTGTTGGAAAGCATCTTTTGCAGCAATTTTTGTGTGAGCATATCATTGAACACCCCAGACCACTCTGTGAGTTTCACGTCTTTGTAAACTAAAGTTTAATGCGTCTATGAATGATTGTTCCAGTGCCCCTATGAAACCATTGTGGAGGTGGGGGGTGCTAACACAGAAACCTAAAATTCTCGGGACAGCAGCATGTGTCCAAATTTCAATCTTAACCGTTCTATTTCATCAGAAACGATCTTAAAACAGGGCTTTAAGTGTAAAATACCGAACTTGTCCTTTAAACAAATCACAAGGGGGTATTACTGATGTATTTTATGCAGTAGAGTAAAATGTGAAGAAAAAAAAAACTATTGACTTCAGCGTGATGGAACTGGAAGTGCTAAAGCTCATTTCTGGTGGTTGGCCTACAAAATACATCATCTCTGCAGCACAACCTTGCTGTGATGTCATGTGAGTGACAGGTTGCCCCGCCCTCGTCATCAGAGAAGAGAATGCTGAGATGCTGCAACAGTTGTTCTGATTCAAGATTACAATTAATTATATTAAACACTGCAATATTCCCCCCCCCCCCCCCCCTTTTAAATATAATTGTCAGTTTTGATTTCAAGCTGACTTTAAGGAACAAAGAATATGACCCTGTGATGATGATGTGATTTCTTACGTGTCTGTTGTCATGTGTTGCCAGGGTTACTGGAACGAACTGACTTCACACAAGGCCGAGGAGAGAGCGGAGGTGACGCTCTATGTTGCCATAACAACGGGCTCGTTGCTCTTCCTCATGGGATTTGTCTTTTTCGTTTACAAAAGATGTTTCAGGGTCAAAGAAGAGAACACGACAAAAGTAATAACACTGGATGGCACCGCTGAGTTTCTGTCCACTTTGGAGGAAGGAGACCGCACTGAAGACGGGAATGACGGGGTTTTTCTGATGGTTTATCTACCGGCTCCATACGAGAAAACGCTGACGAAGATCGCGCGCGCCGCCAGCACTTCCAGCTCTCACAATGAACTGGAGATTGAGGAATTAATCACAGAAAACTCCAGTGATCAAGAGTGATCATTCAAAGATCATATTTCACCTCCAATGTAAAGCATATCCATCCAAACAATGCATTAACACTAACGAAGGGACATGGAACATTTTTAATGTAGGCCTAGTTACCATAGTGCTATCTAATAGGCGACCATGACTTTACCATGGTACCACCAATGCAGTTTTTGTATGGAAGTAGTGCCAGCTTTGTTTTTGAATATTTATGATCTATAAAACTACAAAATATTTATTAATCGTAATAGCAAGTCGTGAAACCGCAACAAAAGGATTTGCATTTTACCATGATGCAGTGATTTTGAATTCTTAGTACTATTGTATATAATAAAGAATAGTGTGTAAAATATAGTCTTAGTCTTTTCTGTATATGCAATGAATAATTCACTAACACTATATCAATGTACCATAGTGCTATAATATCTATGACTTTACCATGGTACCAACACAGCAGTTTTTGTAAGGAAGTAGTGCCGGCTTTGTTTTTCAATATTTATGATCTATGAAACTACAAAATATTTATTCATCGAAATGGAATACAAAAGGATTTGCTTTTGTTTCTCCAAACTTTACTATAATGCAGTGATTTTGAATTCTAGTATTGTATATAATAAAGTACAGTGTATAAAAATATAGGCCGTGGTTTTTTGTGCGCAATGTGTTAAATGGTTTTAATAGTTTTGCAATTTTTTTAAAGAAATGTTCAATAACGGAGATGTTATTAACAGTGACACATAAAAACATTTTTTTTTCTTATCTCTGGTTAATATCAGCTCTTTCACCACATTATGTGATTTCTGCAAGCAAAGTGAAATAAAATTAAATTGCATAACCATGCAAATTGGTTTGAGAAACTGAATCACTGAACTGAGGATTTTGAGTATTCGTCTAGGAATTCTCTGAACAGGGAAAACTCAATCATCTTTGTATCACATTGTTAAAAAGCACACGTCTTTACATTGTTAACCACGTCAAATTCCACCTTCTTTTAAGATCATATAAGATAAATGTGATCCGACTCCTGTTTTAATGAAATGCTGCATAACACATATTAGAAATGTCTACAGTACATAAGACACACTATTTACACCATATTCACTGCATACAAAAAGTAGCCATTAGTCACTGTGCAACGGTGACTTTAAACTGTTAAAAAGATGTAAGGAAGAAGGGATTGCAATTGCAATCATCATGCAATTAGTATCGGTATGCGAGTCAATGGGGGACTTTCATATTTAGTTCTTTATAATAATTAAAAAGACTTAAGTTTGAATGATGTTTGTACTTTAAAAGGGCTAAACGAACGGTCTTAGGGTGTCTTAAGAAAGCAGAAGCTATGCAGACTGGCCCCCTACAGATAACTTTTCTATGCGCCATTTTTTTGCATTTACTTTTAACCAGTTTGTATCAAGGGAAGTTTTATTGAAGTATAATGTCAGATGCCCTCAACTTTATTTGGTTGCCAAAAATCCTCATTTCGAACACAATATCCATTTGGTCATTTCTACCTAACAAACTTTTGTGAAATTCTTGCTTGAAAAATGGGATTGTTATATATTTTTTTTAATCTTATGTCACATCTGCAGCCCCTTTAGTAAGACTCAATTATATACAATTACCCCTTCATCAGCCTCAAACCAGTGTTTTTGAATGACATACAGTGCCATCATAACTAGACTAAATGTAGACCTATAACACAGACAGAAGAAAAGTATGTTGCATTGCTGTGGACTATACATGTTACTCCTTAAACAGCGTTTATTTTAAAAGTCATGCTTAGGTTTAACAAAACAAAATCAATGTCTTTTCAAATGCCCTCTAGCTGGAGCCTGCTTTAATAACACCTCATGCAGCGACATCATTCATTCCCGTGAGGTACAGCGCCACCGTGTGTTTCAACGCGGAACTGCAGATGTTAAAACCCATGCTGATCATCAGGGAAAGCATATGGCTATTATTCACTGTGTTCTCCTTTTATTCTGTATTTTTACTTCAAATCAGAGCACGGGGAAATTTTTTTAATTACCATAAAGTACTTCTTGTTGTTGCAAATTAACAAATAGATCTTTGAATTTGCTTCTATGCGTTTATGAGACATTCTGCCTACAACACATTCTTAAAATAAATATAAGAAGCATTTGTTTAACTTTAAAACATTTTTATTATAAACATTTGGCATATTTTATTATGCAATAAATAAAGTGGCGTTCACATTAAAGGCATCAGACAAGGAACTTCTACTAATCTTCTTGTTTTTTCCGTGTGGGATCCAATTTTGTGCCTTCATAAATGACTTTATTCTTCATGCCGTCCTGAATGATTCTCTGCTGAACACGCAGCTTGGCATTATTATATCTGCAGTAGAACCTGTCAAAAAAACATGAGATAAACAGCTTTTTTTTTACATTTTACAAGACTATTCGTTATAATTTACCCCATTCTAATGCACATTTTCATAATGGACAAAAAAAAAAGTATTTTTGATTTTACTTGATTGGTAATATGTTGATTAAAATATATATGCTTCTTACTGTAAAGTAAAAAACCTGTAATGTTACAGTATTAAGACCCTAATTATAGTTTCAATGCCTGTTTTTGAGACGCGCACCATGAGCCCAGAGTCGTAAGCATGAATCCTGCGACACCCACATCAAATGACCTCTTTACTCGACCTGTGAACGACAAGTTGAGCAATACATTAAAGACATAAAACAGATACATTATCAACAATCCTGAAGATCAACAGAATCATGCTTACTTGTAGCCAGAAAGTGCAGCAGTCCTGTCACCAGTGAAGCCCCGGCTCCGTGTAGAAGAGATTCCCGAGCACACGGCGTATTCTGGATGTCAAGGATCCCCAGCACCTTCAGGCCCTGCGTGTGGTATAATGTTAGGGTCCAATTAATGGCTGAACACTCATTTATTTGTATAAAATGCCACTGATTACAGAAATACAGTGTGTATCTTTGCTACTCATTGCATTACACTGATTTAAAAATCCGGTTCAGTGAATAAATATTAATAAACTCAAAACTTAGACTAAACAGCATGTTTATATGAGCATCTCTAGACCATTACAATAAAGTACAGTGAAAATACCATGTTATAGTTTCAGATAGCAATGCCATGGTACTTTTTTTTCTTTCTTTTTTTCTAGAAAACAAGGTGAACGTAACCATAACAATGTAGGCTCAAAGGCATAAGGTTCAATGTCCTGCATCCATTCACTAACCTCGGTTTTAGTACAAATAAAATACATAAAACATGGTTATTGTAGTTAAACCATGGTAACCACACATTAACCACGGGTTTGCTACACTAACCATAGTTTAACCATGGTATTTATAGTAAAACAACTGGAATTGGTTATACAAATTGTCAAGGGTAAATGTGACCGTGTCTTATAAACACCAGCGTAATAACTTACAAAAAATCTTGAATAAAATTTCACTCACTTCGCTCTTACCGCCCTCCTCAGTCATTTTCGAGATGAATTTTCAACACAATCATTCAACCAAGTTCATCTACGTTATGAAATGTTTACCTAATACTTTTGCGGTGCGCCGAAAAAACCTTCCTGATGGAACACTTTAGCTGGCGATAGTTGGTTCCGGTGTTTAGAGGCGTTATAGTATTACAGTAGTGTAGTAATTGGCAAAATGTCAAATAAGTTACTAGTGTAAAATAAAATAAAATTCAATTTCCGGTGTTTTATATATTGAAAAAAATAGGTTGCTGAATGCACAACAGAGAAAATGACCTATAGATTTGCTTTTTCTGAAAGAAATCTTAGGCAGTAAACAAGTTTCTGATAAGTTTTAGTTTTAGTTTTTGATCCTATAGGCTAAATTAGATGCTTCATCCCCTTTAAATGTTGTTGTCAAATGACAATCTCTGCCATGTGGTACAAAACAACACATAACAAGAGTTTATTTTAGACAATACGAATTTATTGTTTGGAGTATCAGAAGGAATTCAATTTTCCCTGGGCCTGAAAGTTACTATCTACTACAGTAGCAGCTGGGCTGCCAACTATCATGTTCACTGTCCTCACGCAGTAAAAAAATACATCGCAGAGCAAAGGAACAAAGTCTTTAAAATGATGTGCATTTTAATATGAAATTCAAACAATGAATTTGCGCTCTTTAATGTGTCATCGTGAGAGATCGCGGATGCACGTGAACCGATCATCTTTATAGCACAAAATAAACACGAATGAACAATGGGAGGTATGTTGAAAAATACAGTACAACTTACCGAAATGTAGCCTGTAATCGCACAATCTGCATTTCAACCACAAAAAGATGTCAATAAAACAGCTTGTAGGCTAAACAATGTCATGTAATGTTACATAAAATTACCTCATACCATTCAATGACCATTCACTTGATAGTTAGCTAGAAAAATGAACTCTACAGACAATAATTTTGCAAAAAAAATATGCACTAGGCTATTACATATTAATTATATTTGTTACTCTTATTAAAAAGATATTATTATAAAAAAATAATTATATACAAATATATTCATTTTAACTTTACTATTACAGTAATGTACTACCTGCTGCAGGGTTCCCTGTTTACAGCATTATTTGAGAGGTTTTTTTTTTTACCTATAGAGAAAAATTAACGTTACTGTACCTGATATATACATATCCAAATGAATCGATTTCGGATCAAACTGAATCTACAATTCAAATCCTAATAAACACACAAAGCTCTTTCCACAAAGATCCTTTCATCAAACATTATGGATTTTTTTTTTTTTTTTTTGGTGTGAACAACAAAATCTAAAGAACCTTTTTCCAATATAGAACCTATTAGAATAAAAAAAGGTTCCAAAGATTCTTCATGGAACCAATGCCAATAAAGAACCTTTTTATTTTTAAAAGTGGATATAGTCAAATAGAGTGGTGTTTGAGTGTTTCCTGCCTTGCGAACACAGTGAAATCCGAGAGCAGGGATTCAGACCTTGATCATTTCCTGACCCTGGACCTGTGTTTAACATAGAGGCCATGGAATCGAATTTAGCTCCACGGAAATGATTTTAGATGAGATATGAAACTGTCCAAAGTGACACTGAATGCACAGCAGGTGTTTTCTATCTTTTATCTTCGTTCTGACCTGACAAATTTAAATAGTTGTGGAAACACATAATCCACTTGAGATCAGTGTGATTAATTTAAGGTCAGATTTGAGTTTAATTGTCGATCACTTGGTTTCAGTGTCCTATATAAATCTAGCCAGATGCTCTGAACACACGTCTCTTACGACAGCCTGCTGAGCAACACTGACACCTCTCAAGTAAGTCTAATACATTTTTAATACAGTAATGAATGTTTCAAAGGCGCTTGAATGAAATTGCTTTCCTTGCTTTCCTTCCACAGGATGTTAGTCGTTCGAAACAACATCCTCCTTCTCTTATTCCATTTAGTTGTTCTATTAGTCGTTGCTCAAAGCTCTTTTCTTCCACCATGCGAGCCAATTAATGAGACTGTGTCTGTGGAGAAAGAGGGCTGTCCGAAATGCCTGGTGTTTCAGACCTCCATCTGCAGTGGCCACTGCCTAACAAAGGTGCTCACCTCTGTTTAATTCGCATGGCAACCATTTTTAGCAACAGTCATTTGCATTAATATTTATATACAAGTTTTTGATCGGTAAGATTTTTTATATTTTTAAAAGAAGTCTCTTCTGTTCACCAAGGCTGCATTTATTTGATAAAACAACAAGAACAACAACAACAACAACAACAACAACAGTAATATTGTGAAATATTATGACAATTTAAAATAACTGTTTACTATGTGAATAGCCTATATATATATATATATATATATATATATATATATATATATATATATATATATAAAAATCCAGGATATTCTTTGATGAATAGAAAGTTAAAAAGAACAGCATTTATTTTAAATAGAATCTTTAGTAGCCTAACATTAGAAATATCTTTACTGTAACTTTTGATCAATTGAATTAATCCTTGGTGAATAAAAGTATTGATTTATAAAAAATAAAATAAAAAAAAATATTCTTACTGACCCCAAAGTTTTGAATGGTAGGTTTACTACTGTTAATTTTTCTTGAGCTTCAAATAATCATATTAGAGTTATTTCTGAAGGATCATGTGACTATAAAGACTGGAGTAATTTATGCTGAAAAAAATGGTGAAAATTCAGATTTCAGATTTAGTGAAGGCCAATTTATTGCTGTGATCAAAGCTGAATTTTCAGCATCATTACTCCAGTCTTCAGTGTCACAACATCCTTTTTTTGCATTTTTAATCAAATAAATGCAGCCTTGGTGAGCAGAAAAGACTTCTTTTAAAAACATAAAAAATCTTACCGATCATAAACTTTTGAACGGCAGTGTACAAGCATCAATATTTCCAGTGGTGAAGTACTATACAACAGTGTATTACCTTGTTTTTAGGAGCCTGTATACAAGAGCCCGTTCTCCACGGTCTACCAACACGTGTGCACTTACCGGGACGTCCGCTACGAGACGGTGCGGCTGCCGGACTGCCCCCCCGGGGTGGACCCGCACATCACCTACCCGGTGGCCCTGAGCTGCGACTGCAGTCTCTGCACCATGGACACCTCGGACTGCACCATCGAGAGCCTGCAACCCGACTTCTGCATGTCTCAGAGAGAGGACTTCCCTGCGTACTAGCCTCCTATCCTTCTGTCCCACCGACCACAGGATACCACACTCACACTCCAAACCAGACACATGTTGTGGAGATGTATTCAAAAGTACATAGGCTACTTCATAGGTTAGCCTACTTCAATATTATTTGGAAGCTTGTTTCCGCCACAGAATAAAAAATAAAAAAGTTTAATTTACACTTTTTTCCCTCAGAATTGCAAGACTTTTTATCTCAGAGTTGTGTGTTATTTCTGTCATAATTGTGAGATAGTCGTAAACTCGAAATTGCGAGTTAACTTGAGAGAAAAAAAAACTTGAATATCTCGCAATTCTGACCTTTTTCTTTTCTTCAGAATTGCATGTTGATATCTCGCAATTCCTACTTTATAACTCGCAATTGGGACTTGAAAAAGCGTGTTAAAAAGTTAGAATTGTGAGATAAACGTGATAAACTCGTAATTCTGACTTTATAACACGCAACTGCGACTTTATTTCACGCAATTCTGATTTTAGATCTCGCAATTCTGTGAAATAAAGTCAAAATTGCGAGATGTAAACTTGCAATTGTGAGATAAAAAGTCGCAATTATCTTTTAAAAATGTGTATTCTATTCTTTTATTTTCTTTATTTTTGGCGGAAACAAGCTAATATTCTATGCTCAAGTCAAACCAATTTTATTCTGTGTACAATCTAAAGGAGCAGTTGGCATGGATATTGAAACTAAAAAGGTTGTACGTTATCATTGTAAAATCATCAGCCAATGACCAGAGAGAAGAACAAAAGTTGGATTTAAATGACACACATGTAGGCTACAATAGAAAATCCTGCAAATGAACCATTGACTGAAGTTAATCAAATTGATAATTAACTAAACTGTTAAATTAATTGACTACAGTATGTCTCCACCATGATGAATTACAATAAATCTGCACCCCCTTTGCACTTGAAATATAAATAGATACAACATAAATTAAATTAAATTCTTATGAATATGCTGGCAAAAGGCATTGCTCTCCATTGAAGGCCATTCAGAAGTGAACGTATATTTTGCAAGCACATAGTACTCTATAACACAGATTGTTTTATACCAGTATTTAATTTATTTTTGAGAGCATGAAATTAACTTATCTTTTTCATCACCCGTGAGACACTTTAAATAAAAGTGTCTGCTAATCGAATGCATGTAATTAATCAAATATTAGATCTTGTACTGATTTCCCACAAGCACACCAGATATGATCACCATGAAAAGAGCAAAATGATGCTAGGAGAATCTGTAGCTCAACGTAAACGAGACAAACAGTGAAGACTTTTGGACTACGGCAATAATGTTTTAAAGCCAGAAGATGGCAGGAAAGATCAATTTTGGGAAATTTGGGAAATGAAAAGTAAACGCGCCCTTTCACACTAATGTGTGCAGTCATTCAAGAGTTAACAGTGTTTGCCTTGTGCTATTCAATAAAATCTTGATACAGTAATTATGTTGTGATTGCATGACAAGTTAAAGGTACGGAAGCACAACGGCTCTGTTTCAAAACTGAAACCTTATCAGTGACTGATTTGGAATTGTAGAACACAAGAGAATAGCATTTGGTGTATATTACCAAGCTAACGTGATATTATAAACAAAAAATAAGTACACTAAAAACAGGTTCATTTTGAATTAGACTGAGTATTGAATTGTTATTGATAATTTTCAGTACTGAATGAATTCTATAAGCAATATTCCTCATTGCAATGCATTGAAGTAATGATATGACACAAATTATTTTCTATAAAAAGGAATCATTTCATGTTGCTTTTTGTCAGACTTTCTTAAAGTCCCCCAATTATGCATTTTCAGACATCACATTTGTAGTCTGTAATAAAGCTGTTTGTGAATGTAAAAGGTCGGCAAAGGCCAGAGTACAGATAAAAGGAGTTATTGTCTCCCAAAAGAAAAAGTGATCCTGAACTGCCTGAAATGAGTCGTCAGTAATTCAGTAAGTCTCACTTCCTTCCTCATACCTTTGTAACAATGTAACAAATTTGCATAATGCCAATATGTGGTCTTTAATTAAATCCACCTTGATGCACTTTCAAAGGATGAGATTAATATGGTAAATCCGACACCAGCGTTACTGTTCGTATCACTGTGCAACCCGATCGCATGTAGCCTGGGAAAACCCAGACGAACTTCCGGCAAATTTAGATTTGCTCTGCAAGTTAGTCTGGCGAAGAGCCCATTCAAGCTCATTTCCAATCTTTCCAAATCGAGGCACCAATCACAAACGTTGAGGCGGGTTTTACAAGATGACGATCGATCTGATTGATTTGAAGATCTATGCAATTGCTTACAGAGGCATTTGAGCGACGTCCATTGGTGCTGTATAACATAGTTTCCCTTTGGAAATGAGCTGTGAATGAACCTTCCCCCGACCCTAACTCAGTTACGAGTGAGAAGGGTCTGGTTTTAACCAGGCTAGATCTCACGGCAATTCGTACGAATTTTACGAGGTGGCTAATTCGTACGAATTTGCACGATTTTTGCTAAATCGTACATATTTTACGAATGACCTACCCCTGACCCCGGCCCTAAACCTAACCTTCACGTAGTAAGGTCGTACGAATTAGCCACCTTTTAATCACTCGTACAAATTCGTAAGAATTGGTCGTGAGACAGGGTTGCACTGTGTATCAAGTGCTGAGGAAAGTTGCTGAAGTTTCAATTATGGGACATTTGGTTGCTGACATGCGCTGTAAGCGGTCGACCAATCAAAACACACTGGGCCTTCTGACCAATCAGAGCAGAGTCGGCTCTCGGAAAGGAGGAGTTTAGAGATCGAAAGAGCTGATGCTGTAATGTACTGTATATGATGAGAAAATGTAAGGGTTTTTTGACATTAGATACATGTAAACCTATTGTAGGAAAATTAGTAATAAAATTAGGAACCTTTAAAATAGCATAGGTATTTAAGTAGCTGGATGTTGCTGTTTACATGTATATAAGAATGAAGAGAGAGATTTAGCCAATGAAACTGCAGCACTGTCAAGCTGACTCTTATTGCAGAGCTGTTTTCTAGCCTTTATAATACATGTGTTACCTGTTAATTACAAATATTGTGTGCTTCACAAATGAGCTTATAATGAATCAATTTGGGAACATGAGGGAAATTACTTTAATATTATAACAAATGCTTTCTGTATTATTCACTAATCATTACTCAGGGGTAAAACATCTATAATTCTGTTTCTCTCCTTCTCATATCCTCTGCATATCCTATTCCCAACACAGGCTTGTATGAAATAACCTCCCATGAGCCAATGCATCTTTGAATTTCACTGAAGCATTAACATTTACTGCACCGTCCACATTCAAGCTTACAGCTTTATGAGTCATACATAATATCTACTTGATTTAAAGGAATTCAGCCAAAAAAGTTCATAATGCACTCAATCCTTATTGAGTTATTTTATCCCTGTATTATTTACAGTATTTCATGATATGAAAATAAGATGTCAGAATGTCTGTGCTTTCTGGACTTTCTGTACAAGGAAAGTGGTAGATTCTCGAATGTCAGACCGGATTGCTTTCGTAGTGTAAACACTGCGTTCAACAGCCAGAAAAGACCATCAAAAGTCCGTCTACTGAACTAAATGCTTAAACATTATGGGAAGAGACAGCATTTACACTTTGTCGGCTAAAGACCCAAGTTTGGTTTGAAGATGAAAAATGTTCTCTCAGCAATCCTGTTTTCTAACACCTGGTATTAAAGGGGTGGTAAAACACGATTTCACTTTTCTAACTTTAGCTAGTGTGAAATGTTTCTGTTTGAGCACAAACAACATCTGCAAAGTTACAATGCTGAAAGTTCAAAGCAAAGGGAGATATTTGCTTTTAAAGAAAAGGACTACAGGAAACGGCTGGTAGGGACTACACGACATTCCTCCCGGGTTAGTGACATCACAAACCCTAAAATGTACATAAACCCCGCCCCCGGGACACGCAGCCCATGTTGAGAAGAGGAAAAGTTGTTGTATAGGAGTACATTTGTGAGTCAGCTCAAACTTTAGCATCCTTCTTTTCACATGCAATAAAAAGTCACTCTGTGTGCATCTCACAACAGTTCCTATACGAGCGATTTATAGATTATCATGACAGAATATGCTAATTGAAGATAGTTAACTCCACATCAGCAACATAAATTCATCAACTAACCATTCAGAGACGTCCTATTGCATTCTACATGTTGTCACTTCTTGAGTCTCTCCATCTTTGTCTGACTCTGTTTTAACATTAAAGGCAGAACAGTTTCTGTCATTTTAGTGTGTCTGCGTGAGGTAATCGCAGCTGCTAACACACAAGAGCTCTTGAAACCCCGCCCATGAGGCAGCTCATTTGCATTTAAAGGGCCAGGCGCATATTTTGTGCTAAAACTTCACACACACACTCTGGGGTAATCAGAGATTTATTTTACATCTTGTGAAAAGGGCATTTTACCACCCCTTTAAGATGCGTTTTGGTGTATCGGATCACAAGTGGACGACTCTAAATACAGGTGTAAACGGGGTCTAAAATGCTTTGAGCTTGTCCACTTTCAATCACTTCCAGAGGTAGTCGAAAACACATTTGACCGGATTGCTTTTGTAAACGCTCATGTGGTCAAATGCGTTTTAACAGCCACAAAAGACCATCTTCTCTGCGTCTACTGAACTGATGCGTAAACATTATGGGAAGCGCGCTAGCAAGACGGGATTTAAACTTTATCGGCTGAAGACCCAAGTTTGGTTTGAAGATGAAAAACACACCAAGCACAATGTTCTCTCAGCATTCCTGATTTCTAACACACACTCACAGCGTTCGGCTGGTCTTCGGCCGTCAGAGCAGAAACTAAAGCTGATGCTCTGTGTGTTTTTCTGTAGTCTCTGTGCGCGTTCATATGCAAATAACGCATGCTTAATTTGTCCATTACTTCGAAAGATCTGAAAACCCCCATACATTTACCCGCCAAAAAAAAAATCAAGACAGAAGTGGTTTAAAGTGGACAAAAAAAAAAGTCTTTTAATCCAATCGACCAAAACGCATCTTAAAATCAGGTGTAAACAGGGCCTTACAGTTACAGTCACCACCCTGTGGTGGAAATCCAGCTTTTAATATTCTTTATATGTCAATCTGGTGTTTTTAATATGCTTTAAGACAAAACATGTGTAAATTCATAAGTCGTCAACATTGCTGAGTATTTTCTCCTTAAAACTGCAGTGAACCAAAGACAGTCTCAAAAACACGGTTTGAAATCGCTGGTGTTTCTGACGTCACAAACTACCTTGTAACCAATCAGATCAACGTGTGATCGTCAACGAGTGGATCTCTGAGCTGAGTGAGTGAGTGGAGGCGGGGCTCATTTGCATATTCATAGAACCGCACATACTAAATGAGGCAAGGGTGTCGAGTTACATTCAAGCTATTTTAAGGCATGAAGACAAAGATTTTTATTTTAAAATGTCATTTTGGTGATAAAAAAATTGTTTTTAAGTGATAAAATTATTGACTACAGGGCGACTTTAATCCTCACTGTGGAGGAAGCGCTTGTTTTAAGTGTCCTGCTAGACATTGGAGATCCTTTGTGGATGGCTTTAAATCAGAGGCTATTTCTAGCAGTCTAAAAACAGTGAATGACTTCATCTGCGGATACAGTGTGGGTAAGAGCGAGCTAATCTGAGGTGAGTAGGTGTCGGAGTCGGGAGAAGGATGTTCAGGAACTAACGCTTGTGTGAATATCTCAAATTTCACATTCATTGCTTTTCAGATGGGAATATCAGAATGCCATCAAGGCAGCACATAAAGTGCACGATCTATATATAAAATTCATGAATAATATAACTGATATAATGGCTGCTATAATCAACATTTAGAAGTGTAAACAAGGTTAAGCCCTTCCAAACCAAAGGCACATCCATTCATTACAGCGGTCGATATAGCTACTTTGTTGGTCATCTAAAAGGATTTAAATGTTGATGAAAGCAAATAATTTTCAAATAAAAACATATATTAAGCCACATAAAAACACTATACAAACTCAAATGCTTGGCCAACACATCGTAATTGTGGTGTTGAATGAGCTTTCTTATGTTTCTCTTCTCTAAATAACCTTAATATGTTTGTACTGTTAAACCAAACGTGTTAATATTCTGACTTAATAAACGAAGCTAGCTATAAAATTATCAAGAGTACCTTATTTTCTCTTGCACGAATATGACAGTAGTTGACTGGAAGATAAAAAAATGCCCATATAAAATATTTTTTCAGTGAATATCTGCTTTAGCACACCTCTTGTTGCAATTCTAAAGATGAAAAAATGTACCTTCCTTAAAAAAGTCACAAATTGTGATTTTCATAACACAATGATCACAAAATCTTTTGTATTATTTGTTGCTCATACTTGTATGTAGGATGTTTCGTGCCTTACAATGAATAACTAGCTATCCCACACAACATATCTATCTATCTATTATTTTTTTTATTTACTCTGTATATCACTAACGTAAACTAAAGCCAAGAAATAAATAAAGTGATGGACATTGCAAGATATTAAAGAAGGGTTCTCTGGTTAACCTACTCGTTTAAGATCTGTGCTGCTAAACACGAAGATTCAGGTAAAAAGTCACAAAAACAGTGTAAACCGTATTGTTATTGGCCACACAAACCTGTTCTATTAGTATTGTGAATAAAAGTGTTTCCAAATGGCAACAATCTATCTTGAAATAGAAAATGATTATTTTAGTATGTCTGTTTCTTCACTTGTACTATTACTAACTAAACTGTAGCCATTCTTTGAGATATTTTTTTCTTGTACTTTAATTTGTTATGTAAGTGTTGACCCATTCCTTATTAGCGAGGCTCTTAAAAACCGGCAGATAGCGAGAGTTTGTACATTAAATCTGAAAGGAGACAGAAAATGGGTCCAGGAGAGTGAAATGTGAGAATCTGAGGATGAGGAAGTAAAACGCAGCTGACATTAACCATCACCAATTAAAAATATGTAGGACATAAAATTATGCATGAAGCTGATCACATTTTAACATGTATTTTACTAGCACTGAAAATCGCTTGATGAAATCTTTGCTATAGAACTTCCCTGAGAAGTTGGTTGTATTTTGTGGCGAAACAGGAAGGAGACAGGCACTCTTGCCTAAAATATTCATGAGGTTTTGTGAAGTGGGAACAAAGCTGTGCCGTTGCCTGCAGGTGTAAATCTCAGATCTGCTGGGCTTTTAGATCATTGTCTCCACACAGTAGTTCCTGTACTTTCTTCTCTCACTGATAGACAACATGAAGAAATGGACAGGGATGTGCAGCCTCCTGCATCTGTTACACTGGCCATTAGCAAACAGCATTGATTCAAAACTGTATAAATATATATATTGTTTAATTTCCTGTGTTAATTTCCATTTGAATGTTTTTTTGAGTTTCTTGTTGAGGTCTTTGTTATCCGTTGTAGTGTTTAGCTATTTGTTTCGAGTATTTAATTGTAGGTTCTTGTCTTGATGTTGTGTTACCATTACGTGTTGCATTTCAATTTGTGTAGATTTCATCTTATATTTATATGTAATTACGCCAGAGTTTTTGGTTACATTAAATAAAGTCATGAAATACTGTATATCCACACCTCAACTTCTCTCTCTACACCCACCAGCCGTCACAGTGCAGATATAAGTGCTATCCAAAATAATTACTGTAAATAAATGTTGTTATTACACTGTAGTTATGTAATTTAAGCATTGAAACATTATTTTTTTGCGGTATTTATATGCACGGCACTAAAATGGTGCACATGGTGGTAAATCACAAAGTGTATTTTGAAGTATTCAAATGAAAAGGAAGGTTCTCTGCGCTTCTGCAATCCACAACGATCCGGTGCAACCAGGGCTGGACAAAACAAGGTAGAAAAAGGACTCTGATGAAGATGTAACTTTACAGCGAAACGTTAGTCATTGTTTTACCCCATCAAATAAATGTATAATTGAGAAGACATCTGTGCTGCACCGGCGATCCTTTTTTCTATATTTTGAAGTACTATACCTTGGAGATAATGCATGACATGGAAATCCTTTATATTGGATTTCCATCTGTTACATCACATTGTACCGTAGTACTGTCACGGGTTGTGTGGTAATAACAAACGCACGGCGAAGAAGATGAAGAATAACAGTCAACACAACGCAAACATCGACGAGACCCAACAATTAAACTTTATTAACACAACAAAAAAATCAAATGAACAGCCATGACAACAAATGAACTAAGGTGGGAACGGTGAAAACACAAAGAAAAAACAAGTACTACCATTTTTGGATGAATTTTAGCATTAGTTTTGCTAAAGAAAAAAATACTAAAATCTACTCTATAATATTTGGGTATACACCTAATTATACAAATAAATACTGAAATATTTGTTGCTAACATAAACTTACTATTGTGTTAGGGTTTGATTTAATTATTATTACTCAGTACTTACAGTAAATATAGTTCAACTGTAATACGGACACCTTAAAATAAAGTATACCCTAATTAGGTTACACTTTATTTTAAGGTGTCATTGTTACAGTATAATTATATATTTAAGTAATGAGTAATATTATTTAACAACTTAACTGTACTTACTATAGGGTTGAGGTAGGATTAGGATTTAGTTGAGGGTTAGTAGCATGTAATTATGCATAATTTACTGTTATTGCTATGGTAAGTACATGTAACATATGTAACAAGGACACTAAAATAAAGTGTTACCTCAAGGTAATATGGTAAATATGGTTATTTGTACTTGTGAACATGTGTAGTAGCCTATGGCTTGCATAGTCTAATTATATGTTTAGTCTAGCCAGGGTATTTTTACTGATTAACATTAAGAGTTGTGCTCTTTTTTGTGTGTAAGTATGCAAGCATATTTCAATGCATAATTAGATGCAATATACATTAGCTCTAAATACTGAGCAATATTATGTGTCAGTAGTATGAAAGGAAAAAATAATTTCAGAACATGTCTAATCATGATGAATATGGTAATCATAGCAAGCTATCACCATCTGTGACCGGTAATATACAGTATTGTCCGGAGACTCACACAAAATAGCCTATTTAAAGATACAAAGAAGTGAAATAATTTGTTCAGATTATCAGCATACCAAAAACTCATTACCTGGCCGTACTGCAAAGGTAATGTAAATTTCAAGACGAGAGAGAGAGAGAGAGAGAGAGAGAGAGAGAGAGAGAGAGAGAGAGAGAGAGATTTGATCCTCCTCCTCATCATCACCTGGCTCGGATGTTTGTCTTCTTCGGTCCTCCTTAACTCAGTGCACTACAGCATTCAGACTATAGCAGCTTCACAAGAAACTGAACTCGATACTGTACTGTACTGTGCTGTACACACACACACACACACACACACACTGCAACTGAAGAGCAACAAGGCATTTCAGGCAGCAGCAGCGGGTATTTTCCACATGCACATTAAACGGCTGACAGCAAGTGCCGGACGCCAAAGTGTGTCTCGTCTTTAGGACATTTGTGGACTAGCAGCGACTTCTCTGGTTTCTGCCTTTGGTTTCTTTCATAAATCGATTGTGTGGAGAATATGAAGATGTCTCCCCCAGACCGGAGGAAATACGCGCGAGATCTGGCGCTGGAGATCGCCATCAGACTCCTGCTCTTCGGAGTTTTCGTGTAAGTACACTATACCTGCATTTGGCTCAATATAATACTGTATTATTAAGATAGTGGAAAATACGACGCGCTAGTTTACACATGAGTTAACTAACCAAGAAAACCTTCCAATATTTGAAAATTAATATTCAAAATATAAACACAGCCGCATATCACGATATATAAGACTGATAGATCAACATCATCCTTTCCCAGGTTTAAAGTTTTGATAGGTTATCAAATGTATTTTAAATAAACCATAATGCCACTATAATGTATTTTTAAAAAAAGTATTTTTAATGCATTATAATGTTGTTCTTATAAATAATTATACTCACACACAGTTATATCTTAGTATTTTGGCTGTTCTTAATTAGGCTATAATATTCTTAACCATGAATGGGTTAAGTGTTATAGGCTAAGTTAAGTTACAATTATTTATAAAATAAAAAATGTAAGTGATTACAATTTATAAGATATTGAATGCATTATAATGACTGTAGCCTTCAAGTGTTACCAGGGAGATTGAGGTTTCTGGAAATGCATGATGCAAAGGCAAGCACCGTCACAACATGCAGAAAGAGCAAGAAGATGAGGAATTGTGTCTATAGGAGACAGTCTTACGCTCAGTGCAAACAGGTTGCTGGAGTACAAGTTCATTCAAGGATTTTTGATGGGAAATATACAAGCAAGCAACGCACTTTTTAAATGAATTTATAAGGCTGTGTAATTATAAGAACTGAGCTGATGTGCGAATGAGATGACTTACTGTGATAATATGGTATGATAATTATGAGAATAATAATGGAATTAGATGTTTGGAGGGACATAAAGCCCGAGACTTTGGCTAGATGTCCTAATCTCCTGCCATGCTAAATAATTCTGTTTCTAGAAAACTGTACTGCCAGCTCACATAAATATAATCAGCCATGCTTTTCATTTTAATCTATGATTTGATTGAAATCACTGCAGATGTCCAAATGTCCAGATAAGCTTAAGCAATGTGTGCATGTGTGCATGCTGAAATTTATTGTGATGTTCCAATTTGAAGAGGAAAGTTTGGAAGTGCTTGTGTCTATAGTGGGGGAACAAACGTGATGTTTTAGTCCTGAGGAAAGCTGGCTTTATACAGTTAGGACTAGGAGCTCGAAATTGTCTTGAACGAGGAAACGTCACACAGAAATATCACACATATCATGGAATGACAGCAGAAAAAAGGTAAATGTTCCAGGGTTGAATAAAGAGCTTCTTGACTGGCAAATGTTGATGATGATTGTACAGTAGTGTTTATTAAACAAGCATTACTATAACTAAATGCATGACTCATTCTGCAACATTTATGCTATGGGCATTATAACAAAAAAATGTTTTTAACCCAAGCTATCTCTAGAAACCAGAAAATCATTTGACACTCAAGTTTGTGGCAAGTGCCACTCACATTTTCTTCACAAGTTTTCACTGTTGTGAATTGACATTCAGTTTTGACACTGACAGTAACATTCTTCATATCACATATAAAATATAGTAAACTTGAGTTAGCATGTTTATATGATACTTGTTCTCTTTCCTGGCACTTGATTATTTAATAACTGCCAGGTGTTGTCTGTTGCAACAAGAATCCATTGAAACCCCTCATTGTCTTCACAATATGAGTCCATTACTAGCAAAGCTGGCCTCCAAGCACAACATCTGCTGCCTGTCAGCGATTCCTCGACTGGCCCAGATCTGATGTGCCCTGAGATATCAGCCATCAGGAGATGACCTGCCTTCTGAATGCTGATCACAAGATATCATGTTCATAGTGAAGCTCAGTTGCGAGAACCCCCCCCCCCCCCCCACAAAAAAACCTTTTTTTGTAAAAAAAGAGAAAGCAAGCTACATATTAAAGCATATTTTAAAGGGATAGTTCAACTAAAATGGAAAATTCTGTCTTCATTTTCACCTGTAGGACTGTTTTATTCGGTGGAACAGAGGATGATATGCATGCCTCTTCATTGTTTTTTTTTTCTTATTTTTGTCCCCACAATGAGGTCATTGCATGGGATCCAATGTTGTTTTGGACAATTTTAACCAAATGGACATAACATTTTTGGGTGAACAGTCAATTGAAGTTTGCAAAACTTAAAAAGTGTTGACATGAAATTGGGGGGTAGACACTCCATAAAAAATGACCTAAATTAATAAATTTAGGTGGATTCTGTGAGATGAAATAATATTTTATGACTTGAACAAAACCGGCTAATTTGAATGTTACGATTTTTAGCTTACCAATTTTTCGCTATACTGTTATAGTTATATACATACTTTGACTTTGATAAATTTGAATAGATATCAGCTTATCTCATGAACCTGGAATATTCTTGTTGACTCCTGATATTGCATATTTAGAGGCCTACAGCGCAGATGCACTGACCTCGATAAAATACTTCCCAATAAGGTTGGAACTTCAGTTTGTTCTTTACAGAGAACCCCTCTTACACTATTTAAAGTTTCAATTTGACTAGGTTGAAAATCATTTGAAGCAGTCTGTACATGATTTACTAAATAGGCTCTGCTGTGTGAATAACAATAAAAATCGTTAAGACAACTAAAATTGTCTCATATTTAAACATCCATCCTTCAATCTATCCATCCAACTTACCCGATACCAGTTCATCTAATGTAGTGTGATGGGGAGCACTGGAGCATATCCTAGCATATCTTAGACTGAAGGCAGGGAAACACCCTGGCTAGTCTTTGGCCCTGTTTACACCTGGTATTAAGATGCGTTTTGATCCGATCACAAGTGAACGACACTAAATACATGTGTAAATGAGGTCTTAAATGTTATAAGCTTGTTCACTTTCCACCACTTCTAGAGTTAGTCGACAGCGCAAATCAACCGGATTGCTTTCGTAGTAGATAAACAACAATATTTTCATTTACATAAACATAAAAGGTAGTGTTTATGTGTAAATTGCGTGAGCTTAGTGAAAATTATAAATATTTCCCGGTCAATCTTGTTGCTATGATACATTTCAGGGAATGAGTTTTATTCAGTGAAAACTATATGACTAATTTATTTTCTTCAAACTATTGCAATTTTCCTTAAGTGGTTCTTTTGGGGTTAAGT
Organism: Siphateles boraxobius; assembly: GCF_051911475.1. Taxonomy (NCBI): domain Eukaryota; kingdom Metazoa; phylum Chordata; class Actinopteri; order Cypriniformes; family Leuciscidae; genus Siphateles; species Siphateles boraxobius. Next base: position 454,860 of record NW_027508725.1, read on the forward strand.
TGACATAGTGCCCCGCAGGTAAAAGGTCTTGTGATTGTGCCAATTTTGCAGCGTAATATCTGATCAATAAAGTTTGATACAAAAGAAAAAATTCTATCCTAAATAAGTTTTATGGCATTAATGGTATGTGTATTTTATTTACTTTGGGCTTTGATCACCATATCAAGAAGACAAGGGTCCTGTAATAACATGTGAATAACATCCACGTTCCCTGGCACTGATGAACACCAATCATAACTGGACTAAAATGCCCTGATTAAATTATTTGTCTCTCCCTATTGCTGGAAATCGTGTTTACTTCAATAACAATTTAATATAAGTGATTTAGTTGGGTGTATGGCAGATATAAATTATCTTATGAAAAGATGCACTGTTGTTGGTCTGAAACTAATAAGAACCTTATTATGCATCATGATTAAAAAAAATGGTAACCTAAAACTGATCACATCTAAATTAACTATAAAATAAAAATGTATTTAATATTGCAAAATCAGCCTAAATACATACATCTCTACAAACAAAATATTTTTTTATGGGTTAAGGAAAGGTAACAATTGCAGGTTACCACTTTTTACAGTGTATAATGCAACTTAGAAACTGTACTAACGGCAAGGAAAGGGTCTCTGGAAAGAGATTTAAAGGCGTCCTATTATGCTTTCTCATCTTTAGCTATTGTGTAATGTTGCTGTTAGAGCATAAAAAGATCTGCAAGGTTACAAAGCTCGAAGTCTACTCCAAAGGGAGATATTTTATTTAACAGAATCCACTGTTCAAGAACTACAACGAACAACTCATTTGGACTTCAGAATCTTATGAAGTCACAATATTACTCATTTAATAATCAGCACCCACGGGATACACAAAAAAGCGGACGAGGCCTGGTTGAGCTGCACTAGAGAAGATGAAGACTGTTGCTTCTATGTCGTAGAGACGCTTTTTTCCCTAGCCATCTTCTGAAGGCGGACAAACTTAGAGTGGTAAAACTTTTTTTTTAACACTGTGCCTGAACATTGTAGCCCTATCTGTGTGCGGCACATTTTATGTAGAACAGCTTGTTTTCTGTTGCTTTTGTAAGCTCTCGCGTTTGTAAGGCGGTTCACCGCTCCTTAGGAAAATTAACCATGGTTTTGTTACCGATTACTGTTTGTATTACCTTAGTTTTACGATAAATATCACGATTAAATGGTGGATAACATAGTATTTAAAATGTATAAGAAAATTACAAAAAACATACCACTCTGCAAAGTCCGGTGCATGTTCTTCATGATCCTCTTGTTCATTAACATTGTCAGGGTCTGAATCGGGCTCAAATTGCTTTGAAATTGACACCATCCTTATGCATAGTTACACTAGAGAAGAACTTGCGGTTATGGAGGGGAGGGACATTTCTCAAACACCGGTAGCCAATCACAGCACATCTCGTATTTCAGAAGGAGGGGCTTCATCGAAACAGGACCTAGACAGCTTGTTCGAGACAGACTGGGGAAAGAGGTGCTGTAATATTGTAAAATATGTGACAAACAATGCACTTTTTTGAACAATAAAGCATTAAAACATTCTAGTACACCCCAAAAACTAAATCAAGACTTTGTAAAAGGGCATAATAGGACCTATTTAATGTTTTGATCTACTAGAGCATCAAATGAGGCCTGAAGGAGCAGAAAGTCCGTAATCTGGAACATGCAGACACCTAGAAGTAAATGTTTGCTTGCTGGAGCTTGAGTGTAGACGTGTCTGTACGTCTTCTGCCTCTATGGACCAGAGACTCAATACTTTATCAACACTGAGCTTAGTTGTATCTGTTAACACACACAATATAGTCTCAGAGGACTCTAAGGAGTGTGTATTGAAAGGGCACATTTATCCCTTTCCTATGAGTAGGAAATTGCAATCTGGCTTTATTTTAGATTAAATTGTTGAATGTTCGCTGGTTCCCGCCTCTTTCTTTCCTGATCCTTTAACTGAATTACAAATTCACTGCATTATTTACTCCCCAAACCACCACCAGATTACTGTACCTTTAGCTATGTTCTGAACACATCGAGTCCACACATTACGGAAAAAGATTGAACTGTCATGCTTGCATTCATTTGTATGTTAAAAGCTGCATTTGTGGAAACTGTTGTACTGAAAATAGCTGTCATTAAGAATACTTATTTCTCTGAATAAGTATGAAGTGGATGTGTTGCAGTTTACATACATCTTAAGGTTTACAAACATAGCAATGAATGGATTTGGATGGATATTTGTGCCCTCAAACAACAAGCCCAAAAACACTGTTGATGATGGTTTAGTTAAAATTGCAGAAAATAACAATTCTTTGGTCACAATATGACATAACGTCGCTTTAGTCACCACAGTGTCAATCATCAAAATTTCAGAAGTGAATTGTTTTGCGTACACACAGAATGATAATTTGGGAAACTCACTTTTTGTTTGTTCTGTGAATTGAGAAAAAGCTGACTGGCTCCATTTTTAATAAATGACATTTGGTCCCATTAACAGAACTGAATAATGGGTCTGCAAGGCTGGGTATTCCAGTGTTCACATCATCCATCAAGGATAGAACATTCTGGACTTGCTTCTTTTAGTGCAATCAATCTGACATTGATGCGCCACCTTCAGTTTTTTTTAGATCATCAATGCTATTTCACAGGGTGTCCAAGCGCTCGTTGTGTCGCACATCGTCTGGTTGGTCATGTGGTGCCGTCATGTTTCTCTAACAGCTTTCACAGTTTCTTTATTCAAAGACGTTATTCAACACCCTAAGACTTATTTTGTATCTCTAATACTATATTGTTGTATTATTATTTACTGTAAACCTTTTATCTTTTTTGTTTCTGGATTCTCCAAGAATACATCAAGCCATTATCTTTTCTTGCTGGTTAGCTAGTCTGTTTCTCATTTACTAGCTCCACTCTTTTTCTTTCTTTTTTGTAAAGGATCCTTACATTAAATGTATAGTTTATGAAATCTAACTTGGCATTTATTAAAGTGCAAATGAGACATAAACAGGTTTTGTTTTCTCTAAGGCTTTTCCAAAATGAAATCTCAACAAGAGACAGATTCATGCTCCGAGACAAACATGAGAGGTAGCATTTACATTGTCGCTAGGGGTAGACACAGAAAATGAAGAGAAATTAATGACTCTATCAGGACAGCTTTTTAATTTAGACAACTTAGAACCACAATACAATGTAATATTGAAATAATTATTCAACCCCACACCACAAAAGTGTGATTTTACTTTTGAAACATGGCAGAAAAAGGCATTTTGGACAAATGTTTTCCAGTGAATAAAAGTATGAGTTGGTGTGCTGTTTATATTTCTGTTCCATAATTATCCCGTTGCTTTAAAAGAATCCATGCTGTTGGGCTATTTTTTTTCATGAAAAATATCATTACATTTAAAAAAAAAAAATTTTGAATTGTGTGGTATCTGTTGTAAATATGTAGCAATATTATTAACGTCATTTTGATATGGGATATGAATCTTGGGGGGTGGAAATGAAAATCATTAATCAAAGTGCCTGTGTATACAGTAGTGTGTCAGTGCAGGATTTAAAAAAAGGCCTCTTGATATGCTTTGACAGATACAATTTTCTTTCCTTTGTTTTTAGTTGAAGCAAGAAGTTTGTGTGGAACGTATTGAATAACTTGGCCTATTTGAATTAACCTGCAGTCCGGGGGGCAGGTGTCCTGCAGACTTTAGTACCAATCCCAATTTAACCAACATGTGCATAATTTGCAAGTAATTAGGCTTGTTTGAGATGCCTCACATTGAAAATAATATAAAAATAAATAATGTAATATGTGCATTTAAGAAGGACAGACACCACTTCTCATAGAAGACGGGCATAGCAGGATTCATGTTTATGTGATGATTTGCTCTTATTGAATCGTGGTCGTATCTCTCTATTAGTGTTACTCGATCTTAGTGCTGCATTTAATACTATCAACCACAACATTCTTTTGAATAGACTCAAACATTTTGTTGGCATTAGTGGAATTGCATTGGTATGGTTCAAATCATACTTATCTGACCATTACCAGTAAATGAAGAGATGTCATATCAATCACAAGTTCAGTATGGAGTACCACAAGGCTCAGTACTTGGACCGTTGCTGTTCGCTCTGTACATGCAAGCCTTAGGAGATATTATTAGGAAGCATGGCATTAGTTTTCACTGTTATGCTGATGATTTTCAGCTCTATATTTCTTTGCGTCCTATCGAAACATACCAATTCATAAAATTTACGGAATGCATAGTTGATCATGAAAAATGTGATGATTTTGAATTGTGTGGTATCTGTTTTAAATATATAGCAATATTATTCAAAGTTCCTGTGTGTATACAGTAGTGTGTCAGTGCAGCATTTAAAAGAAGTCCTCTTGATATAGTATATATATATTGCTTATATAAGAAATTTCACATGCAAAATCCAGTCATTTCAAATAGGAATCCACTTGTTCGGGAGATTTCAGTTTTCAGTCATGTTCAAGTTGGTAATGCTAATTCACTGAATGACCAACAGAAAGCTGCTTGGTTTAAAAGTGACTTTGGTGTGAGCTGTGCTTTATACATCACTACATTATTGACAATGGACAATGGATCTTTTTTGCCTGTGAAATTTTGCTGAAATGTCTCTAATGTGACCATATACCTTTAGAGACAGTATCCATGCAAAATCCTTGGTGGTTGAGTGGCTGTTTTGTCACATCTAAAAGTGTCACTGTTGGGATGCTTTAGTTTCTACTCTCATATTCTCAGGTCCACACCAGTGTGTGTTTCAAATAGAGCAAACCACGGGAGACTGTTTTGCTTGCTGCCAATTCCACACAAAAAAACTCAAACGTGTAGGATCAAAGCTTGTCCAGAAGCTGTTCAGGTCAGATATTTTATTGTATTTTTCCCAGCACAGCACTTGAAGAGAAGCAGAGAGAGATGTATCTCAGAACAAATAGCATAAATCACCACATTGAACAGCGGATATGAGAAGGTTGATAAATTTCTGGAGCACCAACCGTCTAACCCGCTGTCTGTATTAGTTTCTATCACATCTGACAACTACATGCTCACTGAAGAGGATATCTCATGTGTAAAAGATGTTTTCAAGGCGTTGAAGCTGAAGAAAGATGCTCACTGTCAGAGGAGGCCATCTCCACAATGTATTTAATTGCTCCATAACATGCTCAACTCATCCAGGTCCCAAATAACTACACTGATCAGACATCAGGAGATAAAGGTCATCACTGAGGATCTCAGGAAAAGTTGCAGTGCAGGAGACGAGTCTTCTTTACAGCTGCTGCTCTTGACCTGCATTTACTATAAAAAAGGACTGTTATGTGTTTCCAAAGAGGAGAGAGATGTAAGAGTGGTTTCTAAGGCTGAATCTGTTTTTACTTTATTAATGTTAAGAAAGTGTATCATTAATGCAGATTTAAATCTGTCACTCCGTCATTACGATATAATGAAATAATGCAAGGCTTTTGTGTGATTATTAGACCTGATTATTCACTCATCCACTCATTTCAACTAATGAAATTCTGATGAATATCTTGGGAACTGTTTTCAGTATAAGTGAATGAGGACTGCAGCTTACAAAAATTTGTTCTAAGAAATGTTTCCTAATGTTCATATTAAGTTATTAAAACGTTATTTCTGAATTTTCACTGAATGTTCAAAACCTCAATTTTTCTAAAAAAAAGTTTTTCTTGGTTTCTTGGTTATGCAAATGTTAAAGGGACATTGTGTAGGAATTTCTCCCATCTAGTAGTGTAATTGTATTTTGCATTCAAATGAATTGTGCTCTCCAGCGCCTCGCTTTTTCAAATGCGTGCTGCATCTACGGTAGCTGTTATGTACCATAAAGCTATGACAGGATGTCTTCTAATAGCATTTCGTCGAGTTTTCCTTCGGGTGAACAGGATTGTTATTTCAAACAAACTGCAACTTGACACAACGAACAAACGAACGTTACAGTATGAATAATAACAGTGCAATGCAGCCTTTTAAACGTGCCGGGGCCGTGAAGCGCCTCTCAGTGCTCTGCTCCTCCGTTTCTGCTGCTTTCAGTCACGTGACGCTGGCTCTGAATGAAGACGCGTTGTGGAAACGCGTAGGCCTAGTACTTTTTGACCCTCTCTGCTATTATAGTTTTTCAAGATGGCGGAACGACATGGAAGCCTCCGTGAACCTACCCGTCACATGTATATAAAGATAATAAATTCTTCGTTTACAAGGATAAGTTAGATAATTGGCATAGGTATTTGTACACCATTGAAGACATATTTATGAATAAAAATAATGATTTTAGATAATAAAATACCTAAAAAACTACACATAGTCCCTTTAAGGAAACATTTCATGTGATCATTTTGCAACATTATGGGATACATTTGAATGTTCTTTGAACATTTTCAGAAAAAAAAATACCTTCCATGAACAATAAATAATGTTGTAGTGCTAACGATTTGAAAACATTATTAAAGACCAGAAACTTTGAACAAACATTATATTAATGTTCCTGGAAGAATGATTGTTCATAACTTTGAGAGAACCTTTCCAGTGTAACATACGCTCTCCATCTGCCCGTCTTTAACAGTCCAGTCATCTAGTGAAAAACTACATTTCCCAGCATCCCTCCTGTTCATCACCTGCACTCTCTCAGCCATCACCCACACCTGTTCCCTATCAGCACTCTCATCTGCACCAGGATAATAGCACACACCTCACATGCTGCCTCCCAATTTGTGCTTCTCCATCCACAATAGTATTTGAAATTAGAATTAGTTTGTCCCAAATCATAGTATGTTGAAATGAGAATTCCAGAGATGGACTACGGTTTCCAGTCAGAATCTGAAGTGCTGGTCCATGCACACTCTAACAGCTGATATTGCCCACAACCCGTTGTAGGTTCGATGAGGATTGGATTAGAACTACACAAACTAATAAAAAAGTGTTAAAAAACTACAAACATGGCGGATGTGGGAGTCCAACGGTTAAGTGGAGAGGTTTAGATAAAGTGTTTAGAGTGATTAACAACCAGTATCTAACCTGACGAAAATATATTTATTCAATGTTATCCACATTATATTTCATCTGCAACAGCATTGTGAACTTTTATAGAGATGCGTTTGGTCATTAACTTTTAAATGGATCATTATGGAAACACATGAGGAGAGTCTCTGCATGAAAGACTCAAGACTGGCAGATCCACGTTCTACAACATCTCTCTCTGAAAATAGGAAATATTATTAAATTGAATGTGGAGGATTTTAACTGTGACAAGATGATCGACAGGGCAGTTTAAACAGTGACAGAATACATGTAACTAAGCGGTCCGTTAAAGACGCAATTATGACGAAGTACGCCCCAAAACTTGTCTACTCTTCTGCTAAACACTCAATGTATTATTCCTCACACAAACAGTACATACTTTTAGGGCATAGTATAAGTAGGTGAATTGGGACTCAGCAACGGTCACTCTTTGTCTGATCTCAACTACGGTCTACTATTTACCAGCTCTACTTACCTATTGGATCTCCTAGTGATTCTCCAGTGATCTCTTGTAAGATGCTCTTTGGAATATTATAGATCTTATATACATATTATATATCTGTCTACTCACCATAATCCTGTGAAGAGGTGAAGAAGTGTGTGCTCCCTCTACTATCGTTGCTCCACTGTCACCCAGGTAAAGGAAACGAGACTCAGTTAGTTCATATTCCTCTGCTCATCATTATTCTGACTGTGCCATTAGAGGTTTTCCATGACACTGAATGTTAGCCAAAATTGTGAACATTCCCTGTTATCCCCGGCATGATTTTGGGCTCTCCCAGACAAAAAGATTTCTGTGGTCGTGGCTCCTAAACGGTGGTCCTACATCGTACACTGAGAGAGGTTTAAAGATGGCTGTTGTCACTTTCTTGCGACCAAAGATAGCCTGCAATAATTTTCTGACATTGTCAGAAATTTTGCATGATCATCTCGCAATGTGTTTGCTGCTATGACTAACATCTACTGACAAGCCAATAAAAATGCATCATGAAATGGTGTATTGATCAACTCGACATGGCTCTAAAACTTCGAACTATTACCTCAAGCTTCATTTACAAAACTGGCATGCCATGTTGGCCTCTCTTCCCTAGCCATGACCGCATCCATATTCTTCGTCCTCTTTTTTCAGCGCACATAAAAACCACAATTGCCAAAGTGCAATTCATCTCGCTCTATTTATTTACCATTAGCACTTGCTGATGACGTTACAAACTTGCGTCGTAACCTACGATTCAATAGGTGCCATCATCATACAGTCTACATGCATGTCGTACACAAGTTTATCTGATTCATGTCGTACAGTGTGATTTGTAATGATCTTATATTATTGCTGAAATCGCACAGTCTGTAGCAGGCATTAGATGTTCCAAAATGACGAAAAGCACCATTAATATAGCATGTAACAGCGATCCATGAGACTTGGCCTTTCGTTTACACAACAACAGTGTTTTGGATGCATGAAAACGCAAACTTTTTAAAAAGGGTTTCAAAGTGCGAGTTTTTGAAAACGGTCTCAGTGTAAACAACAAAAATGCGAATCTCTGAAGACAATGAGGTCATGCACATGCGTAGGCCTATTACGTGTTCAGTCAAATGTTTCATCGCCATCTAACGGTCTGGCAGCAGAATACAGCGGTTTTAGTCGTTTTCATGGATCCATGTGAATGGAGATCGTTTTGACTATTGGTTTATAATCCGATATGCTTGATCGGATCACGGTGAATGCATGTTAATGCCAAGTGTAAACGCAGCCCACTCGGAAAACTCAAAGGAAAAACGTCTCTGTGTAAACGTACCCTAAGTCATCTTAAGCCATACGATACCTTTGTGTAATGAACAGCCCCATGTGTAAGTTAATATTTACAACATTATTTTGAGAGTAAATTTTAGTTTAAAGGACAGTACCAGCCAAAAATGAAACTAGGGGTAAATAACACATGGGTAACAAGTCGCCCGTTCTCTGGGATGCGTTTTCATGATTTTTCATGATTTCTCGACCAGTCGAACCACAAACGCTGTGTTACGTGAACTGAACTGTGACTATCGACCAGCACGTATCACGGCGTTCGTGGATCGACTGGTCGAGACTGTTTTGCAAAGATGGCTCCTGCCTATATACCCGAAGTGTACTGTCTTTATAAAGTATCTCCTTATTAAACTGTCTGTACACTTACAGAGTTCTCAATGCTTCGGTTTAAGGGTAGAGACCCTCATTATGCTAGGGTGTTAGTGTGGGGCTATTTTGAGCCTTGTTAGTGGTATTAACTAGCAATTCTTATTTTTACTTATTCGGTGCCTCATACACTAGCGTTATAAGCTAATCTGTGGTTAAACTAAAACTAACGTTAAAACTGGGTACATTCGGTTATCATGAAAACTCATCCCAGAGAACATTCGACTCGGTACCCGTGTGTTATTTACCCCTACGTTCATTTTTGGCCGGAATTAGAATGAGACAAGAGTCAGTAAATGACCGAATTTTCAACTTATCCTTAAAGACAATGTCCTTCTGCTCCCAAAAGGAGGGCTTCCACTTTTCCAAAAAATCTGCTTGACCATAACCTTTTGTGATCCAGTGCATTTATCAGCCTGTGCCAGAGCTGTGAAGGAAATGGTCAAATAGTGAAGTGTGCGACTCTCTCGTTCTGAAGACCCCCTTCATCAGGCTCGTCACGGGGTGACATTTCCTTTGTTCTCCAAATTGGCCCAGAGATATTTATGCAGTCCTGGAACCAGTGTTTCTGCTGAGAGAATGTGCCTAGAGCTTATTCATGATGAATTTCCAAAGGGGCACTTTGTTAATAATACAAAGGATTACATTTTCATTTTTATGTACAAAGATCCTTTAGAAGAAAAAGTGGATGCATTGAGATTCGTTTTAAGGAAAGGTTTTGCTTCAGAATGAAAACAATTTGAGGTTCCTAAACATTCACTGAATATAGGAGACATTTCAGTTATAGAGAGGCTCAGCCGCCTGCGGATTATGGGATGTTTTTTTTTTTTACAGTACATGTTCACTGGCATGAATAGGCAGCTTGCATAGGGTTTTTTGAGATTGACAGAAAAGCACAGCGAGAGTGTCACAAGTTAGAAATGAAAAAGTCAGTCAGTCGTTAAAATGAGACGTCTCAAAAAATGTCACAGTGACGTTATAAAATCTGAAAATGTCTTCCACACCAGCAGACTTATATTCACGGTCATAATCACTAAGACTGCTCCTTGTCCAGTATAATCCAAGTATAATAAATGCTATATAAAAGCTAAAAAACGATTATGCATTAGAAATTGAGCAGGGGTGCTTTTCCCAAAGCCAACTGTATGTTCGCAATTACCTTTGTTACCAATATATTAAATGGTTCAAATAAAAGCACCATTGGAGTTTATAGGCTGTTGAAAAATATTCCTTTTGACCAAATTCTAAGCCAGCTATCAGTGAACGTTTTCAGAACTTTGACTGTTATGAGCAAATGTTCTTCTATAAACATTAATAGAATGTTTCGTTTTTGGGTCTAATGTTCTCAAAGTGTTTGGAGAAAAACATTATTTATAGTACATCATTCATAGAACTTTTTTTTCTCTAAAACATTTGAGTTAGTTTAGTGTGTCTGACATTTTTGAAATATTACTACTTGTTTTAGAATGTTCAGAAAACATTCTAAAGTAACATTCCTATAATGTTTGGAAAATGATAACATGGAATGTTCCCTTAAAGGGATAGTTCACCCAAAAATGAAAATTCTGCCAGTATTTACCAGTAGCACCTCAATGCAGTACATGAGATCCACGGGGAGGAGTCGGATCAAGATCCAAGGGGTGGAGATGGGTAGGATTAGGGTTGGGTTTAGGGATTAGGGGTGTGTTTAGGGATCAGAGGGCGGAGTTGGCTAGGTTTAGGTGTATGTAAGGTGGGAGGAGTTGGATCTGGATCCGACTCCTCCCCGTGGATTTCATGTTCGGCAGTGAGAACCATCTCGTATTTACTCTCCCTCTTGTTGTTTCAACCCCAAGCGACGAGAATACTTTTTGTGTGAAAAAACAAACAAAAATAACGACTTTATTTCAACTATTAATTTCCTTCTCTGTGAGCCTTGAGTCAATTAGCGTAGTGTGATTGCGTAGAGCTACGTCACACGTACAAAAAGTATTCTCGTCGCTTGATAAACTTAAGATTGAGCCACTGTAGTCACTTGGACTATTTTAACGATGTCTTTAATGACTTTTCGGGGCCGGCAAGTTTCAATCCCTGAAGAAGCCTATGGAGGAGTGATCCAGCTCTCAGATTTAATCAAAAATATCTTAATTCGTGTTTCGAAGACGAACTAAGGTCTTACGGGGTTGAACAACATGAGGGAGAGTAAATACTGACATTTTTAAAACATTTTTAAAAATTGATGTTTAACGTTCAGAGAACGTTAACAAATAACGTTTCCATAACTAAATTGGAAGGCTAGCAAAACGTTCTTTGTACATATTTTTGTCAGTTGGAATTTCCCTTGATGGATTATGGCAGCCTCTGTAACAAAAAGAGTGAAATGTGAATCATTAATAATTCCTTTAATAATACATTTTTTAAAAGTTGATAAAACAGTTCCGTCTTAATTGACTCTTTACCCAATATATCTGTGTAATGTATTTTCATGCTTAATAGTGTATTGCTTAGCAACATGCTAACATTATTCAAATGAAATACTACAATAGTTACTTGACTTGGTCACTTATGTTATGTTAGGTTACATATTATTTAGGATGCTGCCTATATAGGCAATTGTGATGGGTAGAAAGTGGTGACTAAGGGAACTATTGTACTCTATCAATGCCACTTTTCAGGGTGGAGGTTAAAGTAAGATTGAAGTGGAATTGAATCAAGTTAACCCTCCATCTGATATCGGACCACATCTGATAAAGAGGGCAATTATGCTGTCACCATCAAGGGGAGTTGAAGGCAGAAGCAGAGAAAAAGTTTGATCAGATCCTCAAGTAAAGCTCTAACCCTACCGGCACAGAGAAAATCACACTAAACTATAAAATGAGAATGCTTAATAGCTTTCACCCAAGGTCACACCTGTATTTTCTGCAGGAATAGGATCTGTTATCTCCTGTAGGTTTGGGTTTGTGCAAAGGGGTGTATAAGTGTAGTCTGTGGTTTATTCGCTTGACATTTTCATCCTGATTATAAAGGTGCACTCAGGGGGGTCTGTAATAGCTATAGACAGCTATTCGCTAACATTTCCGTTAATCTCAGTGGCAGATGCTCTATTGGTTCAGGATCCTCCTGAGATGTGCGGTTTGAAATTTTCCATTTTTCATGGGCACTCAGTTCTGAACACAATTGTGTTTGAGCCAATCACATGAGCTGTAAATGACTAATCACACATAGAAAAATAAAAAAATGCAATTTAATATTAGTGATATGTTAATTGCACAAAAAAATAAAGTTATTTCATCAGAATACATGTCTAATTTTAAATTACCATCAATGTAGAATGATGTATTGTGAAGTCAATGCACAGGTTATTTTTGGTTGCAATTGTTTTGAGAATGTAATTACCTTGTGAGTACTAACAACAGTATGGTCTATCTATATAATATTATTATGAATATGTGTAGTGTGAATGTAATCCGGATATTTGCCATGTTGTCATTATCACATGACTTAACAGCATCATGTTGTCACTTCACTGTCATTAAAAAATTCTTTCCAGCGGCCTCATGGGATAGTAAAGTGTCCATCGTATGCACACTTAAGAATCTCACCGGAAGTAGTATAAGTTATCCGGTACATATTGATTACTCTGTTATGAGTAAGGTACAATGGGGCTAAAGGTACACCTTAAGAAAAATGTGCTTTTCACGTCTCCCATAGTGTATGATTGCAGAATTATTTTTATTTTCAGTGCTGGTTTCGGGACTAGAGACGGGGAAATGGTTTAGAAATTATTTAGCAGAGCGGAGTCAGTGTGTTCATGTAGAGGTTCCCCAAATCTGATTTTCTTGATGTATCTAAAGGTGTCCCACAGGGTTCAATTTTGGGACCTATTTAGTTCTCTTATATAAATATTTATATATATAAAATTCAAGCAAAAAAACACTTTTATGCCGACAATACTAATACACCTGCTCCATCCATAACACAGGCGGTGCAAGGGTTTCAGACTGCATTTCAGTCATTGCAAAGTGTGTCCCCCAGGGTTCCATTTTGGGACCTATTTAGTTTTCTCTCTCTCTCTCTCCCTCCCTCTCTCTCCCTCTCTCTCTCTCTCCCTCTCTCCCTCTCTCTCTCTCTCTCTCTCTCTCTCTCTCTCTCTCTCTCTCTCTCTCTCTCTCTCTCTCTCTCTCTCTCTATATATATATATATATATAAAATTCAAGCAAAAAACACTTTTATGCCGACAATACTAATACACCTGCTCCATCCATAACACAGGCGGTGCAAGGGCTTCAGACTGCATTTCAGGCATTGCAAAATGCTCTGGTGAGCTTAAAATTTGTTTTAAATTCCCCAAAAACTCATTCAAAAGGACTTGATAATCGTAACATTTTTACATCTGATGGTAAAGCTGTTGAAAGGGTACCCTCTTACAAGTACTTGGGCTTTTGGATAGACGATAAACTTTTATTCAATGTACATATTGCTAATCTAATCAGGAACCTCGAAGTTAAGATTGGCTTTTATTTCAGAAATAAATCTAATTTGATTGACTATGGGGACATATTTTTCATGCTTGCAGCCGCCTCCATCTTAACGAGCCTTGAATCAGTGTACCATGCTTCATTACGTTTTATTACAAAAGCAAAATCCCTTACTCATCATTATATTCTCTATGAAATGGTGGGTTGGACATCACTAACCATACCTGGAAAACAGCACTGGTACTTTTTTTTTTGAATCTACGAAGCAATGCTAGGTAAACTTCCAGCTTATCTCTTTACTTTCTTTCTCTTAGCTCTGGCAGTTACCAGCTTCACTCTTCCAAGTGTTTGCTTTTTAATGTACCTCAAGTTTTTATAGAACTGAAAACAAAAAGCATTTTCCTACCATGCACCATGGGCATGGAATAATGTGCAAAAAGATCTCAAACTAGCCAAATTTGTGTCTAGTGGTGAATTTGAAGGCATCTTAAAGAGAGTGTTAATGGAGGCTTGACATTGTTTTTATTGAGAGGATACTATGTACTAATATTTCTGTTCTATTATGTACATGTTGTATTTTAAAATGTTGTCTTACTGTATGGCTGCTACCGTTGCCAGGTCTCGCTTGTAAAAGAGATTTTAATCACAATGAGACTTCCTGGTAAAATAAAAGTTAATAAATAATAAAATCTTTATACTTATATTACTTAATATACTTTTAGAAGTTTGTACTATTTTCTGTTTATTTTTGTTCAATAACTATACTGTCATCAAAATGTGTCCATTTCAAAAATACAGGAGCAAAATGATTTAGAAAAAAGTAAAGATTCTGAAAGCATTGAATGAATAGCTTTAGAGTAGTGACAATAAATATGATATTTTATTATAGCTATGATATGATTAATATCACATTTTTAAATAATGATAAAAATGGTGATTATTTCTAAGGTGGACACCCAACTTAATATATGATAATTACCAGCAGAATCTAACCATGTCATGTCAACAAATGGGAACGTCAGCCAGCTGTTTATTATCATGTTATTTATTGTGTCTTTAGCCCCGACAGCAGGGACGCCTTTACCCCAAATATTGAACAAAAAATAAAAACTTTAACAAGACCTTTGTCTCAAAATATAGTAATTTTTATCAATTCTTTTTTGCATAAATCTACAACATTTTAAAAAACATTAAATATTGATCAAATTAGCGCAGAATCAACGTTGCTGTCCGCGTCTCATCAAGGCTCTGACACATTTCCACGTGCATTATCAAATGCCGAATTTTTGTGCCATCTAGTGGTTTAAAAGAGACTAAAGTCAAATGCGCCTTTTACCCCATGTGAACCTTTACACGCGATGCGCCGCCTCGACTCGTGATAAAAGGTATTTTCCCTCTTTTCCATGTTAAAGGTGCTCTAAGCGATGTCACACGTTTTTTAAGCCAAAACATTTTTTGTCACATACAGCAAACATCTCCTCACTATCCGCTAGGTGCCTGTCCCCTAAACACACTGTAAAAAATGCGGTCTCTGCAGACACCCCAGGCTCCACACACGCAACAAAAACAAACTGGGCTAACCCGCACCACGAAACATAACAAACTGTTCCAGTCAATAACCGACAAGAAGGATTTGGGGGTGGGGTTTGGGGGGTTTGGGGGGTTAGTGCGCGGATAAGGAGGAGGGAGAGTCTAGCTAGCCTCCATTTTGTTTGACAATACTTTAAACGTCAACAAGAAGTGACGTCACCCGACATCGCTTAGAGCACCTTTAATCAGAGTTTTTCTCATAACCAGCCGCGGCAGCGACACGCGACGATTATATTTTAGAAACGATTTCTATTTTTCTGCAACGTCGCGGCTGGAACAACAATCACAAAGTGTGGCAAAGATAATCAGGTACTGTTTATGTGCTTTATTTAATGTTAAAAGCATGCAATGTGACTTTGAATTTAATTTAGTGCTCCCAGCTTAGTAGCTGTAAAAGCAACAATGGATAATTCACCTCAGATCTTGAAATTAAACAATTGGAAACAAGAATGTTCAAACTGTGAACAAACAAGTGTGTTCTTTGACAAAAAATGTTTAGTAACTCAGTAGCCTGTATATTTTTAATAATGTTTAAATGGTGTAATATTTGTGAATTTGATTATTTATCCTACTTATCCATTTTCTTTTGAGTGCGAATGTCTGGTGCTGTGCACTTGCCGCGAAACTTCGCCCACATGCTGTTCTGATTGGCTGTGGGTTTTGATTGATTTTGACGCATTTCGCAGTCACGTCGTGTCTAGTGTGGACAATAGATTGTAAAAAAAGATGGACGACGCCCCTTCGCTCTCCTCCATTGGCGAGAAGTGAAGCCGCCAGTGTCCCGATATGGCGCTGACATCTTGGTACTTGAGTCTGCGCAGTAGTGATCTCGGGATCAGACCCGCGCAGTAGTGAGCAGGAAGTAAAGCCGCGAAATCAAGGCCCCGCCCTCACCATAGACAGCAAAAGAAATGCACACAGCGACCCCCTTGATTTCAACGGAGAAAACTGAAGCCTGATTAGAGCACTCACTTCCTGATGGTTGAGCGACTGCGCAGGCTCAAACTGAGCTGGACGACAGTCTGACAGTTGTAAATCTTCTAGTAGCTGTGCCAAGACAAATCTGAATCACCAATTCCTCAAAAACGTAGTTGAAATATTTTGTCCCGTTGCTTTTATGGACTATGGGCTTCTCCCTTGTCTTTATGACTGTATGTCCCCCCGATTGCCTCATAGACAGTAAAAGATTGCCTGCGAGCTTCTCCTCCTGTCTATACGGTAATTTCTCTACAGTGTGACAGAAAGTCGCGTGGTTATGACGCAATCGTTAGCCTATTTTTACAAAAACGGCTTCTACGGGGCCATAACGTAAGATACAAAGTAATGGAGCCTTTTATACATTGTCGTGTTTCTTTAGAAATAAATAATGGACAAATGAAGTCTTTGGATGCCTCAGATGTAAAGTTATTCGCTGTCAAAGTGACGCCAAAATGAATGTGAGTCAATGGACTGCTAACAGCAGGTGAAGTTCTGCTACAATGGCGGCCCCGGGAGGCTTCAGTTTCCGGCTGATGGATTACCCCCTTGCTCTGAACTCTCGCTGAATCAATCGCAATCATGACGTCACAGCACCATTTTTATAGCATCTAATAACTAACTAAAAACAAATTTATTTTAAAAACAAACACTTGAAATTACATGAGTGTGATAAAAACCGTAACTGTTTAAACATTAATGTACAGTAAATGAGAGAAACTATCTTTGGAAAAAAGATATGTGAAGTGTAATTTAATTGGGTAACTTTATTTTACAGTGTTCATTACATATGTTACATGTAATTGCCATAGTAATAACAGTAAATTATGCTACATGCAACTAACCCTCAACCAAATCCTAATCCTACCCTAACCCTATAGTAAATACATGTAGTTGCTTAATGTTACGCAGTACTTAATTATATAATTACACTGTAACAATGACACCTTAAAATAGTTGGTCTCATTATAATTGAATAACACGGGGAGGCAGGGTTTATGACCTATACTAGGACCGGTCATCGGGGGCGATCAAGACACTTTCGAGACAGGCTTCACTTTTCAGGGCTTGTGCGGCACGCTTGATGTGGACAGACAAATTATTTGTCGCATCGCATTATCTTATCGCATCACATCTGGTTAGGACATGGTATTAGCCCCGTTGCACCCTACTGTGAATTTGGACATACTACTCGGCTCACATACTTTTTTTCACCTATAGTAGGGAAGTATTCGATTTCAGATGCTGCCACTGTTTTGCTGGGGGATATAAAAGGGATCTTGGACTTTATATAGACAGCGATTGGTGTAGATTCAGCACCAGACAAAATCGTTTGCTTATCACGGATGTAGCTAGACTTGGTCTAAAAGCCAAAATAACAGACAAATAAACAACCCAGAAAAAAGGAAGGTTATAGACGGAGGACACAGTCTTTGAAACTAGACGTGCCTTATTTAGATCATCCACACCTGATTCAGATCATCATCTGCTCAGTTCTATGAACTGAACTGTGTGTGTCAGATAAGAGAGACGGTCTCCAGGGTCCAAACTGAAAACCGCTGCCCTAAGGGATCCCTTTTTTAAAGGACATCAGCTGTTTCTAGGCCACTCATATAACTATTCATATGAAGTGTGTCCAACAAACAGAGTATTTGTCCAAATGTATTCATTTCTTTTGGTGTAAAACGTTTTCAAAGTAGAAAAAGAAAATCGCTGAGTTTACCTTGATCATAGAGTAAAGTAATAATTCTTCATGCTTAAAGTTGGCATGAAAAGTTGCGATAATTTTTTCTTCCTTATTGTGATGTAGCCTATATAAGAGTGAAACAGATTCTGGAACAAGAAAAAAAATGTGGCGGGGCTTGATTCTGTCCATTGGGAATTGATTGGATGGTTGTGGTTTGCTATTGGTGGATCTCATGTGAGTGACAGGTTATAGCCCCGCCCTCGTCATCAGAGAAGAGAAGCTGCAAGAGGGAGGGGAAGTTACTCTGATTCAAGATTATGAGGGCACATTAATTAAAAAAATAGAAAATAATTATGTGCATGGATAAATCATTTACAATAAATATTGCAATATTCCATGAGAAATAGGAATTGTCAATTTTGATTTCATAGTGACTTTAAGGATTGTGCTGAACCCTCATCTGCCTATGTACTCTAATTCATGAAATATTAGGGCTGTGTTTGCTATTTTGTGTGTTTTTGTTCGTTTTTTTTTTGCGCATGTTGAATAATGCATGCAGTGCTGCTCCACTTTTTAAAAAGCACTGAAAACTATTTAAAAAGGCTGACAGAGTAGTGTTCACCCTCATAAAAAGTTTGGTTTGTGTGAATGCTGAAATCATCATGTTTGACTTCCCTATCAAGATTTAAAATGTGCAAAACAACATTACTGAATGTTACTGCTACAGTTAAAACTGATGTTACAGGATATAGGCGTGAATAGCTTGTTACCAATGTTTTCTACTCTGTTCTCTGGGTAAAGACCAAAAAATTGGTATTTTCTGTTAGGGTCATGGAGAGAAGTGAAAAAGAAAATGCTGAATGCAAATTAGGATTGCAACATAAACTGGATAATCAAATTGTCCAATCAGGTTCAACAGTATTTTAGTGAAAACTCACTTGGTGATATGACCAATAGTAATATAGTATTTGCCTCAGCATTTAATCTATGTTTTAGGCTGGTAAATCACACTTAAAAATAATTTTACCAACTTTTCAACCTACGGTCATGGAATAAGTAAAGGAAAGAGTTAGGAAGACTCAAGTACAGAGAGATCAGGGGGTCATTTACAAAAATTGGGAACAGACAGTGCAAGACTGACTGACTGTAAAATGTGAAAAGATAGGGAGGTAAAATAGAAAAAAAAAACAAGCAGGGTAAATGAAGGTTGGCATGGTGAAGCAAATTAACTAATATCCATATAACAAAAGGATGGTGTTCCTGATGTCAATAATCACACAACAGTGGAAAAACGGCTACAGGACAAGCAACTGAATAGGCCTACAATTCTTTCTTCCTTGAAAATAAAAAGCGCTGAATTACACATTCAATCTGTTGGTAAGACAGTTATTACCCAATAAAAGTGAGCAAGTCATAGTGATAATTCCCTTTTAATGGGTTAGTTCACCCTAAAATGCCCTTCTTTCTTTTTTGGACCACAAAACGAGAAATAAATAGTAAAAAAGTCCCACACGTCACATTCTTATAATGGCAGTAAATAGCGACCAGCATCAAGCTTTAAAAAAAGATGCAAAAGTATCACAGAATGGTCCCATAATGCAACACGTGTCTCATATATGGTTTGGTGAAAAATAAACTGAAATTTGGTGTATTGTGTAATATTTAGGATGATTTGTTGACAGAAATGCAATATCATATACATAACTATGTTTCCAGTGGTGTATATGAACCTTACTAAATGAACCCTTATATTTTTATTACTATAGATTGAGCCATTTCTATCTACACACTCCGCGGGTGTCCTTACATCGCCATGTTTCTACAGTAGCCCTGAATGGACAAACACATTTCGTCACTATGTTGTTCTTAGTGCAAAGAAGCAAGCTAAAGTCAGCGAATAAAACACTGACACAATGATGAACAAGTAACAATAATATTCGCAATAACTTATAGTTTTACTGAATAATTAAGTAAACATAATTTCTTAATTTATCTTTGTAAAGAAACCTCATTGCTGAGCTGGCTACTCTCTGCTGTCTCAGACGACGACATCACTTCCTGTCGGACACCGTTACTTCTGTTTGGTGCAATTCACAACCTCACCACTAGATGCCACTAAAAATTACACACTGCACCTTTAACGGAAATCCTGACTTTGGCCGTTGGTGTTCTGTGCTAGGCTGTACGTTCATTAGACTCTATTAGTGCCACATTTCACTACAACTTTCCACGATAAACATTTTCAAGAAATCAAGATGAATGAAAACACTAGGCTAAATATTATCCATGCACTTTTTTCCCCTTTTTTCTCATTCTGTGATACTTTTGTATATTTTTTATGAAGCTTGAGGCTGGATGATATTCACTGCCATTTTATGGACGACCACAAACTTTTTTTTTTTTTCATTATCCTTTTAAAGAAAGAAGAAAGAAGGGCATATAGCATAGAAAACCAGGGTGAGTAAATAATGACTTAATTTTCATTATAGGGTGAACTAATGCAACTATAGTCCACTGGAGGCAAGTTAAAGTGAATCCATGTGTAGATTACTTAAATCCAAAAACATGAACAAATACAAGAAACAGAGACTTTCAAGACTTGACTATGAAACAAACTCACCTCACCAAAAACTAGACAAAGATGATGGGAACATAAGGGCTAATTATACACACGGACTGATAACTAAATAAGGAACACCTGAACACATTGAAGCAATAAACCATTGCGGAAACAGAACTGAACAACCACATGACTAAACCAACCAATGAGAACACAACACGTGAACCAAGGGAAGCAAATAGGTGTGTTGGACATTGGCTGTGGCTGGATGTAACCGATCGGAGTGAGTTGTGTGTGTAGGAGCTGAAAACAGAGACGTGAAGTCCGACACTTTCTACTTCCCGTAGTGAAGCTCAAGTGGTGTTTGCATACTGAAATAAATGTAATATTTTTATACATAATGTATATATAATATTTATATAATATTTGTATATATAATGTTTTAATTTCAAACCCTGCAGTTGATTGTTGTCGTGCGGTGGATTCGGACAATCGTGGAACACTTGTGTCGCCATCAGAGCTTGTGCAGTCGCTCTGGCCGAGTCCTCCTGCTCTCGAATCACTCTTACGTACTTTGGTGGCATACGTCACAGTCACATGGCGTCGGCGCTGTCTCAAGTCAGACACAATTTCTATCTGGCATGCACTGCTTCAATGAAGTCGAACAAGCCTTATGTCTAATTACAAAATAAAAGACATTCAAGCATGAGCATGAACAAAACCCAAAACCTAACGTGACAACAAACCCTTTAAATGCAATTCTCTTGTCAGATTCGGTGATCTCTACATGGAATCTCTTCAGTACCTATTTATCTTTCAACTTTTACATACAGTATCAGCAAACTTCCAGTTTCTAACCTTGAGCACCTGAAGCAAACTAAAAGTAATACACCTTACCAAACTACAGTTACCAAAAGCTGTCAGAATGAGTAAGGAGTAATTTACACAGGACGCGTTCTTGCATTCAGAGAAGCCCAGTGTAATGGAACTGACTTCAGGGGTCTTCTGATGCCTATTTTAAAATTTGGACTCATTTTAACTTGACACCTAGTTTAAAAAATATGTGACGTGTGTACAGTGGAGAGGTCTGCATTTGGCACAATTTTTTAATTGTTGTTTGAGTTGCTGAGGATGGGAGAGAAGATAATAAATTATTCGTGGGACTCGAAAAAAAAAATAGTAATAATAATAAAATTAAAAGTTACTCAAATGTATTTATGTTTCAAGGTACCTGCTGTGACAGTGCAATAAAGTAGGGTCAGGAGCGTTATGTGGGAACTGGTAAATATAGCCTATCACACCACAGTGAGACAGAATCTTAAACGGGACTAAAAAGTCTGAGTAGATCTAAACATAAAAGTTGTGGGTTGGAGTGGGAAGCAATATAACTTATTTTTAGCAGCAGTGGGACTGAAAAATCAATCCGATGCAGATCTCTACTGTGTGGGCTACATCAGTCTGAATGTCTACATACAGCGAAAATTAAAAAAAGAATGCAGATGGAATGGAAGAATGTGTGTTTCAGTTACAAAAGGGATTGCAGTGGACCGTAGGTCAGTCACACACTTCTGGTCAATGATATTGGGTTTTATTCAGTCTTCTAAAAACACTTCCGGTACTATGCCTTATAAATCATGGCTAATGGTTAGAGAGTCAGACTGGTAACCCAAAGGTCACGGGTTCGATTCTCAGTAATGGCAGGAAATGACTGAGGTGCCCTTGAGCAAGACACCCCCCAGGTGTGTGTGTGTGTTAACTTGGATGGGTTAAATGCAGGGGACAAATTCCATCACTTTTATTAAGTTTATTAATCATTATATTAATATGATATTATTACTTTATCTCATTACAACTCATGAAAATATGTATTTTTTTATTTAGTAAAATATTTGGTCCCACTTTATATTAAGTGGCTTTAAGTACTATGTACTTACATTGAAACTAATAATTTGATACAATGGACTTATTGTGTACATACATGTTTTTACATTGTAATTATATTTTTAAAATACCTGCATGTAATTACAGCTGTAATTAATGTATGTAATTACATTTGTAATTACACAGTTGACCCTTCCCGGTTACACTTTATTTTAAGGTGTCATTGTTACAGTGTAATTATATATTTAAGTACTGAGTAATAATAATTAAGAACATGTACTTACTATAGGGTTAGGGTAGGATTAGGATTTGGTTGAGGGTTAGTTCCATGTAATTATGCATAATTTACTGTTATTAATATGGTAATTACATGTAACATATGTAACAAGGACACTGTAAAATAAAGTGTTACCCCCTTCCCTTACACCTTAACCCACCCTTAAACCGACCCATACCACCACACCTGACCCTAACCTTTCCGGTATCACACACACCTGCCCCTAACCTTACCCGTATCACACACACCTGCCCCTAACCTTACCCGTATCACACACACCTGACCCTAACCTTACCCGTATCACACACACCTGACCCTAACCTTACCCGTATCACACACACCTGACCCTAACCTTACCCGTATCACACACACCTGACCCTAACCTTACCCGTATCACACACATCTGACCCTAACCTTACCCGTATCACACACACCTGCCCCTAAACTTACCCGTATCACACACACCTGACCCTAACCTTACCCGTATCACACACACCTGACCCTAACCTTACCCGTATCACACACACCTGACCCTAACCTTACCCGTATCACACACATCTGACCCTAACCTTACCCGTATCACACCTCAATAGTAGCACAAGTGTTTTACAATACAACATGAAGACAACAAGTACACTGTACATATTTTTCAATGTAAGTACATAATACTTAAAGCTACTTAATATAAAGTGGGACCAAATATTTTTATATTTAGGGAGTGGCTGAAGCAATAGGAGCAGTCTCAGTTAATATAGGCCTTTGTGAAGAGACAGCTAGTATCTTAAGAAACAGCTTTACTTTCTGTCATCTTTGTGTAGGACATTTATGTTTCACCTCCCGTCAAGCTAGTGAAGTGATCACAGCCGTGACTAAAGCATACTAGATCGTTTCCATTATAATTAATGAAGCAGAGCAAGTGTGTGACTGTGGCTTTGTTGACTATTATGGATGCAATCTAGTGTTGTGTTGAGTTACAGCAGTGACTGTGAGAAGATAGAAGGGAAACAAAAAGGTTTATTGTGAAACTAAGGATTTCTTCAACAATTACTTGAGTTTCTCTCAGGATGGGAGATAAAATGACCAGTGACGAGCCAATTTGATCCAGTTTGTCTCAGGTAATTGTACACTGTTTGAGTGACAATGATTCAACAACAATGAGTCTGCTCGAGACTTGCTGTTAATGTTGCTGAAAATGTCCCAGCAGGCTAAACCCAACTATAAAGAAGTAATAACCCAGCAACTTAATTAATTACATAAGTTGATGATGATTTTTAAAAAATCGATTAACAACCCTAGTCTATTGTAAACATGACTCAGCACATATGGAGTAAACTCTAGAAGTGCTAGAAAATGTGTTCTCGCATTTTAATTTGTTGTCGTACAACGCAGCCTTACAGAATCATAAGCTTTTATGATGTGCAGCATCATTTAACAGATGGTTTATTGGCTAAATGATAAATTAATTGTGTCTTTTTGGGGGGCAGAAATAGGCCATGCATGTTGTGCTCTGTCAAATATAAAGAGGGAATGGATCTATTCAAGAATGTCACACAGATTGACATTTTGAAATAATAATAATTTTTGATTCATCAGTTGCTCATTACAATCACATACATGCAATTTCCTGCTTCCATTTTTGCATTTCTTATTCAAGCCATTTCCTTGAGTGCTTCCACTCTTTTTATACAATGCTTCGTTCACATAATGACTGTCTTATTTACAGTGTTGTACAAGTCACTTCCAAACTGTAATACATTATAGATTACTTGTTACTGTTATTTAAAAGTAATTCTTTACCTTACAATATTACTGTCTCAGAATTGTAATGTTACTCCTGTATTACTTTTGAGTTACTTTCACCAAAATACCTACAGAAGTAGAACTTAACATTATAAAATGACAAAATGTACTACAAAGCATCTTACATCAGAAGGTAATATGATGTATAATAACTGTGGGCTATCCAGGCTACTATGTCGCGCCCGCAAAAGCATTCCGGGAAGGCGGCGCTTCATTTTGCAAATTGTCGCGCATCAAGAAGCTGGCCGATGCCCATCTTTATGCAAATGAAATCAGTTGGATCGCGAGGCGTCTATCCATTAGAAGTAGAGCATATGGAGACGGAGGGATGTCTCTCGCAGGTCCTCTGTTCTGATACGCAAACATTTCCCGCTCGGTCAAAACCACGCCCATAGCGGCAAACAGATGAACGCCCATCAATGACAAATGTGGGGAGGCGTCGCGACACCACGCGACAGTCGTGTCGGACAAGTGGATCAGCACCGTCAGAACTGCACTTTCACTGGTCACCGGGACATAAAAACTGCATGTATAGAAACAGCAGTAAAATATGATAAAAATCGCTGAAAAAGTTTGATGACTTTGCCCCAAAATAAGGTTTTAAACCCCTTTTTCCCCACAGGTTATACTTTTACTACGC
This sequence comes from Siphateles boraxobius, assembly GCF_051911475.1. Taxonomy (NCBI): domain Eukaryota; kingdom Metazoa; phylum Chordata; class Actinopteri; order Cypriniformes; family Leuciscidae; genus Siphateles; species Siphateles boraxobius. The sequence goes on from NW_027508725.1 coordinate 479,960, forward strand.
ATGCGCAAGGGTTCTCTCCCTCTCTGACGTGTGCGTGCTACACGGCTTGAAGCACAGTATGTGCGCGCTCTTGCTCGCTAACACTAGATTCTGGGAGATTTGAACTAATTTGCGGGCATCAGTGAGCCGCTATCAGTATGCGGGAGACTTGGGATGTCTGATATTTACACAACGCACACATACACTGCGTATCAAATCTGCCGCCTTTTCAAACAGTAACGTATTTTCCCCTGTCGCAAACCTCAACAATGCGCATGCGTCAGTGGAACCAGATGATAGGCTTAAATGTTTCCCGGCTTGACTGTTAAAAGCAGACGATTGGCTTTCCAGCGGGAGGGGCGGGACGTGCATACAACTGCCGTCTTTGGTGTTACGGGTTTTCCCTATATAGTTGTATTGAGGATTGAGGAAGTGGAATGTCTCTATATAAATAGTCTCTGACATAGTTTATGCTTTCTCGGGAAGTAAAAAGTGCAATTGGAGGACCAACCCTCAGCCTCAGTCATTTTAGTCAATAGAAATTAACATATAGGCTAAACATAGCCTAACTGCTTAAAAAGAAAACCCAGAACAAATAGAAACCCTTAGGCCAAACTCGAAGTAATGCGAATACGTCCATCTCGCGAATGTACAGTCTTCTTCTGCCTTCTTCACCCATTAGCCACTTTTCCACTGGCCAGCACGAGCAACGAATCACTCCTTTAAAACTTGGACACCACACTCGGCTATTGACTGACAACGAATAGGTAATAATTGCATTTTTCATTCGTTAATGTCTCGCGGTCTTGCTGTTTTTTTTTTTTTTTTTTTTTTTTTTTTTTTTTTTTTTTTTTAACAATTAAATTTTGGGCTAAAAGTGTGTTGTAACGCAAGCGTTACTGAACATGTACCGAGTAAAATATTACTGAAAATTGATTAGTAATGCCTTACTGCATTACAGCAAAAAGTAATTTGTTACTGTATAATGCATTACTATTGTAACGCATTAATCCCAACACTGCTTATTTATTAAACTGTAAAGATGCAGGAACCTGTCATTTGTTTTTAGGAGCACAGAGGAGCAATTAAAACCAGAAGTAGAGCAGAAAAAGAGAAATAAACTCTTTTATGTGTCAAAAAATATGAAATTGGATATTACTGCAATTAAAAATTCTTTATAAACACAGCTGGAGTTTAGGTTCACATTTAAGTAGTTGTTTTCTGGCTGACTCTCTTACCTTACATCAGGCAGAAACTGTTTAAAGTAAAATAGGATGCTCTACTATGCGTTGTGCCTGACAGACAGCACACCTTAATAATAAACTAAAAAGTAATAAGTTCGTCTACATCCTGACTTGTTTGGGGAACATTCGCTCTACTTTTTTACATTACATAATGCTTCTCCTTCGCTCTCATGAGTGAAAGCAGTCCTACCCACTGAGAGCCATGCAGAAATATCGACCTCTTCCATAATGTGCTCTTTTAGATGGACAGAAATGCAGATTCAAACTGTCATATTTGGGTTTTTTTTAAAATAAATTTTGTGATTTATACACAGAATGACACTTCTATATGGTTCACATGGTGTAATTCAACAGATGTAAAGGAGAAGCTGGCTTTCTGCCGCTTGTAAATGGTGTTTTTTGAGGAGACAGCTGATCGAGCAATTCATTTGCAGCTCTGACTACACTGCAGTCACTCACGCTCATGTTCAAGGTTGTCATTGCTACTGTCATGCCAAATTGTACCCAATATTTACTGCAGCCAAGCCAATATTCACATCTGCATTTGTAGCATGGCAAAATCATTTGCAAATGGATGAGGCTTTAACCGGAAGTTTGTCAACCGTACATTAAAAGCACATTTTAAAAGTGTTTCTGTTCCATTTATAGATTCCATATAGCAATTCTGCATTCATCTCTTTTTCTTACACATTGGTAAAGGAAAAAAGCTCTTTAGTAGAGCCATAGAGACAGAATTGTCCCAACCACTTTTTGAAAGGCATTGAAAAAATTGCTTCCTATAGTATGTACAACACACAGACAATGCTTATCCATTCCCTCATACTTCCTAATTTTATTCATACATATAACAGGAAATACATGTGTGCTAATGTTCAGTCGAATGATCGAGCTTATGTCCTGGGCTTAACTTTGAAACAGACTATATCTAGTCTGGATAAATATAAGTTATGAACCAATCCAACCAGGTACGACAACATGCAAACTGACTAAAGTATTTGAAAATCTGACAAAAAACACAAGGTGCACTTTAATGATGGAAAGAACTACAATCCCATGATGCATCGCAAATGACATATAATAACAATGGATAAATGTACTATTGATAAAAAACTAAAAAACTATTGATTTAAATATGTTCATTATGTAAATGAAAATTTATCGTAAAATATGTATACACAAATAAAGCATTTGAAAGAGCGGGTAGACAGACTCTTTGATATCATTCATAATGCTGCATGGGAGTGGGTTTGTACTAAAGAGCGTTTTTTTTTTGGTGTGATTTGCTTGTTTCGATTCACTGATTGGTGGATATATTTTTAGGAACTCCAATGATGTCTTCAACAAACTCCACTGATATCTTCAACAAAAGCATATACCATCGATTTACAACCCTGTAGCTCACAGTAGTTCCATCTTCAATGTTTTATAAGTTCTTGTAAAAAATAAATTCCCCTTTGGAGAAAATGATTGAGATTTTCACTTCCGGGACTTGACTGTTGCGCTGCAGGAGATCAGTGTGCAAGACAACCTCGCTTGTTCTGTTTCACTTTACATATCCATTATTGTGTTGTGATTTTAAATGTTTATCAAAAATATCCTGGCTCACATTATCCAGCTAACACAAGGATTGACTGCATCTTACGGGTACTGTTATTCGTTAGGATTCGTAATTAGTTTTGAAGTCCGTTTTGGGTAACACTTTATAATAACTGCACGCTATTAATCATTAGTTAAGCATTAGTAAACAGTTAATTCATCATTTATAAACCATTAATTGACATTAATAAGCAGTTTATAAATAGAGCTATAAATGCTTTATTCTTGATTTAAAAGCATATCTTTTTAAAAGCAAGGCTCCATGTGTTTAATAATTGTATTTTCATACTTTATTAATGATCAATTTATCATTTCTAAATAAAGTATTGCATTATTTATAAACCAGTTATCTAAGAGTTGCCAGTGGTTCATAAGATCACTTAGAAAGTGTAAGTAAATGATTAATTGAAATGAAACTATTTAAATGTACATTCATACATCTTATTATTCAGACATATAGTAATAGTTACTTAGTGTGTTAGTAAATGCTTTATTGACATGTATTCCTACTGTAATTCAGGGTTAATTTGGGTAGTTATAAAGCATTTAGTAGTGGTCAGTTAACTATTTTTGTGAGCTCATCTAAAGTGAGGACTATTCATGCCTTGCAAAGCATTTATAAAGGAGATTTAAAAGCTGTTAAATATTTCTATGTTCTGTATCACAGTGTTGTGTTTGTTTCATTTTTCTGTTTAAAAGATAACTGCGTCTTTAAATCTCCTTTATAAATGCTTTGCAAGGCATGAATAGTCCTCACTTTAGAAGAGCTCACAAAAATAGTTAACTGACCACTACTAAATGCTTTATAACTACCCGAATTTACTCCATTTACTTACACTTTCTAAGTGATATTATGAACCACTGACAACTCTTAAATAACTGGTTTGTAAATAATGCTTTACTTCATATAGAAATTATTAATGAATCATTAACAAAGTATGAAAATACAATTATTAAACACATTGTATATATGCTTATAAATCAAGACAAAAGCATTTATAGCTGTATTTATAAACTGCTTATTAATGTCTATTAATGGTTTATAAATGATGAATTAACTGTTTACTCATGCTTAACTAATGATTAATAGTGTGCAGTTATTATAAAGTGTTACCCAGTTGGGTAGTCTCATGCCTGTCCAAATTTAGCTTTGGACACATCCCTAATTCATATCCTATCATACCCTAAATGTTTCTATTTTAAAGTATTCAGTGAATTAATTGATAGAATAAAAATATTTGATGTGATTTGAGATGATAAATATTGTTAAGTGAGTCTCGAGTTCGTTCATGTGTTCCACTCCCCAGTCCTCAGTTCAACTTGCACTTAATGCTGGCTTCACACTGCCACAAACTAAGCAGGCATTTTCAGTTCATGCCTATGTGAGCCGAGCAACACGCTCAGGCAGTGGATTGTGGGATTGACAGTGAATCGGAGAAAGCATTGAGAGCACCTGAAAGCGTCAAAAAGTTGAGAAATGCTCAACTTTATTTAAATGAGGAGCAGAAAACGGCGGGCAGCAGCAAGTAGCTGTGAGAATTGGGTAGTGACAGCTTTAAATATATACAGATTGTGCTGGAGTTTATGCTGGATTTAATGCACAGCACAAATCATATTGTTTTCATACGGGATACTTTGCAGTTGTTATATGTACAGAATTGCAGTTTGAACTCAGTGGGGTTACAAAAGCTTATTACACTGTATCTTTACTTTAAAGCCCTCCTGTAGTCAATCATTTTATCCCTTAAAACTAATCTTTGATCGCCATAATGACATTTTTAACCGGTTTTACCTTGAAAAAAAAACTTCATGCCTTAAAATAGCTTGAATTTAACTCTACACCCTTGCCTCATATAGTATACGCTGTATGCACGTTGTATGATTGTAACACACGTTGATCTGATTGGTTACAAGGTAGTTTGTGACGTCAGAAACACCAGCGATTTCAAACCGTGTTTTTGAGACTGTCTTTGTTTCACTGCAGTTTTAAGGAGAAAACACTCAGCAATGCTGTCGACTTATGAATTTGGACATGTCTTGTCTTAAAATAAATCAAAAACAGCACGTAGACATATAAACAACATTAAAAGCTGGATTTTCACCACAGGGGGACTTTTAAGCATTCAAGCATTCAGAAACAAAGCTTGCATCTTTTTAACAGCAATCATATAGGACGATTGTATTGACGGTGCACTGGAAAAAAAACGATTAAATGCATTTGCTAATAGCAACACCACAAAGCGGTGGTGTTCTAGCGTTTTGAGCAACAGTCTAAACACACTGTTAGCAATGTTTTATGCAAACCGTGCTCTGCTTCAGACTGCCTGTGTAAAAGTCCCTTAAACTGACCTCTAAAACAACCCAAGCACCTCTTGTCCTTTGGAATCAGTCCCTCATCTCTGCTCCGGCTTTTGGGATCTCCATGTGTGAGGATGATTCTTGAAATAATAAATTAGCCAATTAGTTAGCCCTCTGTAATTACACCAAGCTATTTTTATCATCTGTAGATTTCTTCTCTGAACATTAGCTTCAGATTCAAACTCTGTTGACAGTCATGAAACATGAAATACCAAACATAAATCATAAAGTATGTGCCGACGATTTTTCTTAAACCTAATAGCTCAACAGACGATAGTGTGGCTTCTTTGTAATTAATACTTGTCTGGTAAACAGCATGCGATGAGCAGTATAACTGTAATTAGCCGTCTTTACAGCTGCTATAAACAACACTTCATCTTCACTCCAGTAATACATGTGTGCAACTCAGAGTAGTAGTTTACTAAATTATATTAATTGACAAAATTGCCCTCCAACCCAAATGTCATCCACAGCTGAGAAGATTTTTTAGCATTTCTGTATTCACAGCTCTTCTCCCAATGGATTTCCTTTGATTGTAAGAAACTGCTCAAACTGATTCGAAAAGAAACCCGGGATATGCAGTTGTGCGTCCTCCTTTAAACTGCGGACAGATTTGCATTTAGAGATCAGGGCAACACTGTAAGAGACTACAATGCCATCAGTTTGACCATGACTGTCATTAATCACGACAGGTTGAATTATGTTGTAGATGCTTAGAGAGGAACAGTGCTGGAAAGCGGCCAACTATCAGTCTCCGCAACAAAGCGCAGAAATGCCTCCGGGGAAAAGGAGGGATGAAGATATAGTTGCAAATGCACAAAGTCTTTCTCTGCGGCCTTAGTTTTCCTGATTATTAACAAGACATACTCAGTCTGTCTCTCACAGACGGTGTTATTTCAAGACCTAGAAATACATTTTCATACATTATTCACACACTTGTAGTAGACTGATTCTTCAGAGTTGGGACAAAATAGGTAAATAGGAAAGTAAAAACTCTTGCACTTTAAAACTGAATAAGAGAAGAAAGATTGTCATGTAGGCAAAATGTAGGCAAGAACAGCGAAAAAAAAAAAAGATAAATAAGTTAAAATAACTGATCACCTCCCAAAATAATGGTTCAGTAAAGTGGTAAACAATTCCATAGACCATAAATCAGTATTTTAGATAGATATATTTATATCGGGTTTTCCAAAAACATGTCGACCATGATTTGAAAAAAAAGCTTTTCTTAAGGTTTTTCTTGAGGAAAAAGTCATAGTTAATAGTGAGAATTGGACCCTGATCTAAAGTGTGACGGTTAATTAATTATTTATCATTTTCTAGATCATTTTTAAGAAGGTCTTGTTAGTAGCCGGCAACACCAGAAAAAATGCTACTACATTTAAGACATGATCTGTCAATTCAGTCAATCATCCATCAATAAGGACGGTCGATATGACCAAAATCACTGTATGAGTAAATATTTCTGATTTCACAATCTTTCATGATATCAAAAGATCAGATAACGATTTCATAATTCTCAACACTTTCGATATCACAGCAAAAATGAATGTAAGTAAAAAGGTCTCAAGCTTATGGAAGACAAATAAACAATGAGTAATAAAAACAAAGAAACTAATTAAAAGCCATACGAAAGGAAACAAAATACAAATGAAATAAACAGTGCTTGACGTTTTTCTGGTATCCATCTATCAGAAATAAAAAAATACTAAAGAAACTGAATTAAGTGATCAAATATAAAAAATCACTGCAATCTTTACTGTATGGCTTGAATATACATCGATTCTAATTGAATCTACAAAAGTTACTGAGCCGAAACAGTGATTTTTCTTTTGTTGATTGGTTAAAAACTAATGTTAACTAATGAAACCTTATTGGAAAGTGTTATCAATTTAATATACTGACACACATCAGATTTTCTTTCAATGCTTACATTCACTTAAAGTCAACATTAAATTAAAATTCACCATATTTTTTAAATGCACGTTATAGATCTTATTGTGAGCAATTCATACATGAATATGTTTATTTTTATTTATTTTTATTATGTTTTGACTTTGTAATGTTAAATCAAACTTTTAAGGTTAAAATGACTTCATTTAGTCCACTTTAGCCTCAGTCCTGCAGAAAGACGGAGCAAGTGTGTGTATAGTTCAGTTGAATGATAAAAATTACCCTACAAACTGTTAATCAGTATGTATGAAGCTAACTGTCTGATGAAATAACAACAATATTAACGATAACATGAACGAGGGGCGTGTGATGTATCCCTCTAAAAGGTGAGTTTATTACTCTAGCAACAGTGTAGGCTCCCAGCGTGGTTTGTTTCATAATCTGGTTGGCAGAAAGTAAAGTGATATAAGATAAAGATCCCCCCGAAGGTCACTGTGTGATTCGCACCCTGCATTCAAAACTGGCATTTTGACTTTTTTTGTATCTATTTGACCGCCTTAGTGCAATAACCAGTGGAAAAGAATTCAATAGTCAGATGTTGTGTGAGCGACAGCTTTATAAGGATGCACTGCACACGTGTGTGTGTGTGTGTGTGTGTGTGTGTGTGTGTGTGTGTGTGTGTGTGTGTGTGTGTGTGTGTGTGTGTGTGTGTGTGTGTGTGTGTGTGTGTGTGTGTGTGTGTGTGTGTGTGTGTGTGTGTGTGTGCAGCGCACAAATAAGAAAGTGAGTTCTCTTCTATGGCGTGAAAGGTTTAAAATCGTTTGAATCTTTAAACTGATAAGGCTTTGAAAACGCATGCAACTTTTGTGACGGTACAGCACTGCACCGTCACATGAGCCGAACCATAATAGAGACGATAATCCAATCTCTACACTGTACATGTTTTTAAAAAAAATAGATGTTTACTTAAAAAAAATATGGTAACAATATTACACATGATATTTTTGAGTAGTTTTTAAGCCTTGATTTCTTTCATGGAATCTACCTGAATAAATCATGTAAAAGCCCCTAAACTATTTAGTCTATGTCACAATGAATTTAATATTTTTAGTATAAAATGCTTTTTTATTTTAAGTTAACTTTCAAAAGTGTGTGAATAAGAGTGAACGGAAATGTCCTGTTTATATTTGATTTATGTTGTATAATTTAAAGACTGCTAGCACACAAACAAACTTGTTACTGCACTAGCATTATAGCAAAGATATTGCTCTATGAACAAAGCAATATACTTCAGAGTATTAATACATGCAGTTATTCACAACCTAACCATAAGCCCTACTCTTCTTCACAATGGTAATCATCAAAACTTCAACATAATAGAAACTCTTTCAAATGTCAAACATACATGAACATTAAACATTAATAGATGTTTCCCTTTACTCAAAAACACATAATATAACACTTAATATCAATATTTACTCTCCATTTCCAGGCGTGTGCAAAGTATGCTGGGAACTATAATAGTGTCTCTAAATAAAATTGCACAATTTAACTTATTCTCTTAAAATAAATAGGTAGCCTTTTTTCCTTAATTTTATCATCTTAATCGGTTCCTCAATTCAAGCCTCGGTAAAAGGCAAGTTTACTAAAAAAAAAAAATAGGAAAATGTATCTTTTGGTTTTATTATTTAAATGTTCTCAATATTTTCTATTGAAAACTATACCTCAATTTTCTTAATAAAATATACACAAGATTTTAAATTATCACTATTAATTATTGGTTAATTTTTTACAGTGTATCGGTTGACAAATTTCTACCAGTTAATTGTATCTACCGGCATTTCGCCCAACCCTGGAAGTGACAGCCATGTTTAAATGTGGGAGTGAATCCACTAAATCAGGGATGACCAATCCTTCCAGCAGAATTAAATACACTTGAACCTGCTAATCAAGGTCTTTGGGATCACTAGAATCTTCCAGCCGGTGTGAAAATCCACTGGAAAATGGCCTTCCAAGAGCAAGATTGGACACTCCTGCACTAAATCATCTAACTGTGTGAACCGTATATGATTAAAGAACCCATCCCTGCTGAACAAAAGCTGCTTGGCTGGTTTTAGCTGGTTTAAGATGGTAAAGCTGGTGTTCAGCTGGTCTCCCATCCTGACCAGCGAAAGAATTGGTCCAACACTATAGAGGGAAGACAGGGAGATGAAACAGAGAGAGACCGATAGTCTTACCTCAGCGCTCCAGGTGCTGATATTAATTGAATAGTCTGAGAAAGTTCAGGATCAGGGACCAGCTGACATGATCCTACCGTGGTATTTTTACTACTTCTATTTCTGGACTGAAGAACATCTGAAAGAAGCTGCAGGAATCCCTCATTAGTCTGAAGACTGTGGTGAAGCCATAGAAATGGATTACAACAGTTCCTGGATCAACTTGGATGTCCATGGACATGGACTAACTAACTGCAGTACTAACTATCTGCAGTACTACTAACTAACTAACTATCTGCAGTACTAACTAACTGCAGATTGCACAGTACATAGGCCTATAGTATTTTTTAAAAAGTAGCATGTGGTGCATTTATTTAAAAAAGTAATGTGCTATGTTGTTTTTACATAATCTCAGTACATTTAATTCAGCGGAATCGAGTCATTGATTTCAATTTTTATCCAGTGTTTTTGCATGAAAGCTTTTAGCATACGTTTTGCGTACACCTTTAGGTTGATATTGTTTTAGGTTCTTTTTTTTTGCCATTAGAGAAATGTTGAGTCCCTCTTAGTGAAAAGGTGTGAGTTTTGTTTCCGTTTTGGTCATGGCCACTTCAACCTCCATGTAATATCAATTAGCACACATAGTGACTTTTATTTCACAGAATTCAGGGTTTCTGGTGCATGCACTTTTTCTTGAGCAGATAAATGTCTTCGGACAGGCAGGAGTGCTGTCGCGTGTTGTCATCTCTGACATTTGCTCTGATGAGAATGAGAGTGCAAACAGTGCTAAATGTCATCAGAAGTGCACCACATGGCCTGACATGAAAGACAGGAAAATCTCACATGCAATCTGTTCCTCTTCCTTCAGAGCCGAAGCATCACAGCAGGCAGAAATTCCCGAAGGCTTTGAGATCTCCAAGGAATTGTAAGGGGTGTTGCAAATGCCAGTTCTGTGACAGATGTTTGATATTCAGGGCTAATTTTCCGTGCATTAAACTGGGATTAGAATGTAACATGCAGCACAAATTAGAAAACCCTTTGAAAAATAACTTTGTTTCTCCTTAATATATCTTTCTGTAGAATAGAATTCTTAATATTGCTGCATTCCTGGAAAGTTCACGAGTCAAAAGTGTGATATGGTGTCCATTCAAGAGATTTTAGTTGGACATATTTCTTTTATCTAGATTCAATAATGCTGCGTTGAGGTCACTGACGTCATTGATAATAAAACAGCATTGTTTTTTTACCTGTGTAGCATTTAAATGGATCTGAACGTGGGCTAGACAGTTTCAGAGGATTATCAGCAACCAGTCTGTGTCTGTTCCTCACAAAAAGTATATATAAATAACAGCAAACTGTTATGGGTGGCAAGGGTGCCTTTAGATAACCAGAAGCCACTGGGCTACAACAATACAGTAGGACCCCCTACCCTGGATTAAAATGTTATTTTAGCTTCTTGTCGATTATTTATTATGTCGATAATTTATCGTGTCAATACTCCAGTTACAACATTTACAACACGGTGTATTCTGCGTAACAAAATGGGTCAAATACAGAAGCATAAATATTAGGAAACCCAATGGCCAAATCCCCTTAATCACCCATCACAGTGGGTAAAATTAACCTTAATAAATAAACCTTTTTGTAAAGTGTTACCATTCCCATTTCCACCATCAGGGCAATAATTAGGAAGTTCCAATCTAGTGGAGTTGTTATAAATCTGCCTGTACCTTGTCTACATGTATAGGTCTTTTAATATTTCACAAGAAATAATACAGCAGTACTACTCCATTGTCACTGTTTGGTTACAGGAGGATGAAATAAAGTACTGGATTAAAGTGCAGCAGTCTTTTCTTTATTACACAAACAAAATAAAACAAAACACTCATAGAATAGTTAACTAGAGACATGGGAACTGAACAACCTAATAAGATGCATCACATGACTTATCATAATACGAGAACGGACCAATAACTAAACAAAATACAGTGAACAGAACAACCTAATAAGATGAATTCAACACTGTGTATGCTGCGTAACAATATGGGTTATATATAGGTGACTATGTAAATTCGCTCTCTGCCAGTAAGTGGCGCTATGGAAACCAGCACTGCGCTTATAAACACTACATTATTAGGCATTATACGGAGGTAAGATGAAAAGAAAATGCCTTAAACTTTCCTGGTCGAAATGTGATGAGGTATGATATAAACACCATAAATTAAACATAAAGTTGTCATAATTCATCAGCAGTAGATCAAAGCAAATGCGTGGCATAAATGTGGGCTATTCGATGATTGCAAACTTCTCTAGAAGTGTGTTGGTATGTAGAACATGCAACAGTACAGAGTTTTAACTTTGAAACATGCTGTGGTCAATGTATTTAATTAGGCTAAATCATGGTCTTTTGGAGTTTATTTATCAGGTTAAGCAATGTCACGATTCCCATTTTTCCATCAACATATTTAAGACCTCCTGAAATGAAATGAAATCTTTAAAGCAGCAATTGAAGACAGAGACTCAAAATAAAACCTTCAGATGACACGCAGATTATATTCATGCCTTCGTAAATTACTGAACCTGCATTTAGCGCAGAGCCGCTCTCTCACGCTGTATGATGTTACAGAAAACTAACTTTCCAGTCCAGGCTTCGCCGAAAATGCAGTTTTGAGTCCTGAAAATGTATGGGTGTGTGTGTCAGGGTTCTGTCACTTCTGTCTAGTCTATTTCTTGGTTTTGTGACAGAGCCCTGACACTCCTGTTTTGTCTTGTGCTGTGTTGCACACAGCTTGTGTTTAACACTAGCTGTGTGCTTTCATGTTGTCTCATTTTGTGTGAGCACATGGCTGGTTATTTATTTTACTGGCCATGTGCTTGTGTTTTAGTCATGTTTGGTGTGAGCACATGGCTTTTCATCTATGTTTCCTTGTGCATTGTGCTCTCATGTCGATTGTCTAGTCTCTCCCATCTTGTTACTTGATTATTGATTAATTTGCCCCACCTGTCCTCCCTTGTTACCTCCTTTGTTTGCTCTCCCTATTTATTCACATTGTGTTTGCAGTCCTGTGCATGAAAGCACACAGCTAGTGTTAAACACAAGCTGTGTGCTACACAGTACAAGACAAAACAGGAGTGTCAGGGCTCTGTCACAAAACCAAGTTTGTTTATAGAATGCAGTTGTCACTGCTGTGACATAACTCCCATATATAACATATAACTCCCATATATAAAAATCGTAAAAAATGTAAATATTTTCGTGCAGCTAGTAGGCCCCTCCCTAATGTAGACCCCAATTAAATACTTTTTTTATAAACACCAGGAGCAATAGAGCACTATTGACAGGCCAGCCACTTGACCAGTTTGTAGAGGAGTTCCTGATGTATTACCATCTGGTAAATTGGAGCACGCACATGCTTAAGGCCGTTTTTCTGCGATGGACTGGATGACAAACTGTATCAGTTCCGGTCTCATGGTAGATGCGGTTCGTCATTGCAAGAATATATGAACTATGTTCTCTGGCAGAATGGTTCGGATTTCATTTTTGAGGAAATTCCCAGGTATCTAGAGATGGAAATTCCTGAGTCAGTTCCAGTGAGTGAAATTCCCGAGTCTGTTCCAGAGACTAAAATTCCTGAGTCTGTTTCAAGAGATCTGTCCCAGAGACTGAAATCCCAGAGTCCTTTCCAGAGATTGAAATTCTTGAGTCCGTTCCAGAGACTGAAATTTCATAAAAATTACACTCCAGAAGAAGCAGTTACAGAGCTCGCTCCAAACAAATGGTAAATGGAATGCATTTATATAGTGCTTTAACAGACCCATGGCCACCAAAGCACTTTACATATTGCCTCACATTCACCCATTCATTCACTCATTCATACACCGACGGCTGCCAAAAGCAGTTCCAGAGCCCGCTCCAAATAAAGCAGTTCCAGAGCCCACTCCAGACAGAGCAGTTCCAGAGCCCACTCCAAACAAAGCAGTTCCAGAGCCCACTCCAAACAAAGCAGTTCCAGAGCCCGCTCCAAACAAAGCAGTTCCAGAGCCCACTCCAAACAAAGCAGTTCCCTCAAACAAAGCAGTTCCGCTCCAAACAAAGCAGTTCCAGAGCCCGCTCCAAACAAAGCAGTTCCAGAGCCCGCTCCAAACAAAGCAGTTCCAGAGCCCTCTCCAAACAAAGCAGATCCAGAGCCCGCTCCAAACAAAGCAGTTCCAGAGCCCGCTCCAAACAAAGCAGTTCCAGAGCCCACTCCAAACAAAGCAGTTCCAGAGCCCGCTCCAAACAAAGCAGTTCCAGAGACCACTCCAAACAAAGCAGTTCCAGAGCCCACTCCAAACAAAGCAGTTCCACAGCCCACTCCAAACAAAGCAGTTCCAGAGCCCGCTCCAAACACAGCAGTTCCAGAGCCCACTCCAAACAAAGCAGTTCCAGAGACAACTCCAAACAAAGCAGTTCCAGAGCCCACTCCAAACAAAGCAGTTCCCTCAAACAAAGCAGTTACGCTCCAAACAAAGCAGTTCCAGAGCCCGCTCCAAACAAAGCAGTTCCAGAGCCCGCTCCAAACAAAGCAGTTCCAGAGCCCTCTCCAAACAAAGCAGATCCAGAGCCCGCTCCAAACAAAGCAGTTCCAGAGCCCGCTCCAAACAAAGCAGTTCCAGAGCCCACTCCAAACAAAGCAGTTCCAGAGCCCGCTCCAAACAAAGCAGTTCCAGAGACCACTCCAAACAAAGCAGTTCCAGAGCCCACTCCAAACAAAGCAGTTCCACAGCCCATTCCAAACAAAGCTATTCCAGAGCCCGCTCCAAACACAGCAGTTCCAGAGCCCACTCCAAACAAAGCAGTTCCAGAGACAACTCCAAACAAAGCAGTTCCAGAGCCCACTCCAAACAAAGCAGTTCCAGAGCCCGCTCCAAACAAAGCAGTTCCAGAGCCCACTCCAAACAAAGCAGTTCCCTCAAACAAAGCAGTTCCGCTCCAAACAAAGCAGTTCCAGAGCCCGCTCCAAACAAAGCAGTTCCAGAGCCCGCTCCAAACAAAGCAGTTCCAGAGCCCTCTCCAAACAAAGCAGATCCAGAGCCCACTCCAAACAAAGCAGTTCCAGAGCCCGCTCCAAACAAAGCAGTTCCAGAGCCCGCTCCAAACAAAGCAGTTCCAGAGCCCGCTCCAAACAAAGCAGTTCCAGAGACCACTCCAAACAAAGCAGTTCCAGAGCCCACTCCAAACAAAGCAGTTCCACAGCCCACTCCAAACAAAGCAGTTCCAGAGCCCGCTCCAAACAAAGCAGTTCCAGAGCCCACTCCAGACAGAGCAGTTCCAGAGCCCACTCCAAACAAAGCAGTTCCACAGCCCACTCCAAACAAAGCAGGTCCAGAGCCCGCTCCAAACAAAGCAGTTCCAGAGCCCACTCCAAACAGAGCAGTTCCAGAGCCCACTCCAAACAAAGCAGTTCCAGAGCCCACTCCAAACAAAGCAGTTCCAGATCCCGCTCCAAACAAAGCAGTTCCAGATCCCGCTCCAAACAAAGCAGTTCCAGATCCCGCTCCAGAGGAAGCTGTTCCTGAGTCGCCTCTTCCTGTCTGTTGTGATCAAAGAGCTGGTAATTTCCCTATATGTTACTGCTGCTATATGTGTCTGGGCCACACACACATTCACTCTAGCTGCTGAGCAAAGTCCTGAGTCCACAGTACTGTATGTAAAACAATTTAATAGGGAACTAAATCAAAAGAGTAAACACAACTACAAGCCAAGTATACTTAGAATACTTAATTATACTTTAAGTATCTCGATCAAAAGATTGAGTACAAGTATAGGGCAAATATACCTGGACTTTTCTGTCAGTGTAAGTCAAGTATACTTAAGTGTGATTTTAAGTATATTTCTGAGAAGTACATAAAAGGTAGACTGAAAGTACCCTTTCTTATTTTTATCATTTAAAAGTATAATAATAGCACACTTTAATAAACTTATTTTTTTGTAAGGGACAGCTGGTAGTTAGCTCAGCAGTTAATGTACTGTAGAAATCTACTGAAAAGAGCATCTCAGTTTCACTCTCTCTATGACATAAAATGACTGAAGTAATATTAGATAATAGCAAGATAACAACAGCACAGCAGTGGCACAGCTGTCAGATGTGGTCTCACCTGGGTTTGTGTGGGCTGAGTTAAGATTTCCACTCTTCCACTTTTTCTCTGTCACATTTAGCCTGAAATGTGCTGTAGTTGCATTTCTATGGTTGACACTAAAATATGTCAGGTAAGTGCAGATTCAGGAAACTCACAGAACTTTGAGAAATCCACCAGCTATGACTCCTCATCCACTTTGAAAAGCACACTTGCCAACTGCAGTCTTGCAACTGGAGCTAGTGGCTTCGATTTTACATTCACAGTTTACAACCTATTTTACTTCTGCCATATTTCAAGTAAAACAGGATTTTCATGAGAAAAAAAAAGTTGGGAGAAACTTTGATTGAGTTGTAAAACTATGACAGTAAGTATTTATTAGGTCTTCTCCACAGATAAATGTAAATTTGAGATCACATCTGCTTTCGTTCCAACTATAGACTGAATGTCTCATGCAGCTAGGTCAAATCTGTGGCCTAGTTGAAATAAGCTACATTTGACATACTGTAGCAAACCCACTTCCATATGCAAGCAATGTTTTTTATGTGAAAAAATAATAATAAGACAAATCATGAAATTAAAGCTAGCTCTGAGAATGTCAGATATGACATAGATAAAACCATTTTGGGTCCCCCAAAGAACCTTTAAGTGAACAGCTCTTAAAATAACCTTTTTTTTTCTTGGTGTGTAGAACATTTTAGTAATCTGAAGAACATTTTTCCACGATAAAGAACCTTTAGTGCAATGCAACATTCAATGAATGTTGAAGGTTCTTCATGGAACCATAGATGCCAATAAAGAACCTCTATTTTTAAGATAGTTGCAGTTGATATTCTGATATTCAGCTACATGCAGACTGTTGAATCAGTCATTGTCGAAAAATCCATTAAAGTGGAGGATATTTTTTCAATGTAGTTTTCAGATCAATTGACCTTGTCCTGGGTGTAGGAATTCAACATCCTAGCTTTTGTTGCTATTCCATCTGCCAACACCCTCCATTTATTACAATCTTACACTATTCCAATTTGCCTGTCGGTTGAAGTCCATAATTTTGATGTACCAGGCAATTATATAAATGTGATTTATCTGATCCTTGCTGAAATGGTCAGCATAGTTGGTCACAAGAATATATTGTCTTTTGGAAGCTGAAGCCCATGATACCTGGAGTGATTTGTAGTAAATCAGCAAATTGCAAATTGCTCAATCAGTGAGTGAAGTTATTGTTATATAGTTTTCAGTTGCTGTTTTTCTTTGACCTAGTTGTCCCATGTTTTTTATTGATTCATCCCATTGACCTGTGCCTTGTTAATGATCTCGTTAGCTAATTGTTTCCCCGGGTATTTAATCCCTCAGTTTCTGTCAGTTCCTTGTCCTGTATTGTTTATTGTTTATGTTGAGTGTTTGTTCTATTCTGTATCTTCAAGTTATCTCCTGCGTGTTTTCCTTGTTTAGAAATTCATTTAAAAGACTATTTTGTTTACTTTCTCGTCGTGCGCTTCACTACAGCCACCCTTCCATGACAGGATACAGGACCCAACAAGGACTCAAATATGGAGCTGGCAGAGAGAAGAAAAACTGGCTGAGGATCATCTCCTCTTCCCCCTCCATCATGACGGCCAGCCACTTGACTAGTTTGTAGAGGAGTTCCTGATGTATTACCATCTGATAAATTGGAGCACCCACATGCTTAAGGCCTATTTTCTGTGATAGACTGGATGACGAACTGTATCAGTTCCTGTCTCCCGGTAGATGCAGTTCGTCATTGCAAGAATATATGAAATATGTTCTCTGGCTGAATGGTTCAGATTTCATTATTGAGGAAATCCCCAGGACCATTCTAGATATGGAAATTCCCGAGTCTGTCCCAGAGACAGAAATCCCAGAGTCTGTTCCAGAGACTAAAATTCCTGAGTCTGTTCCAGACATTGCATTTCCAGAGTCTGTCCCAGAGACTGAAATCCCAGAGTCCTTACCAGAGATTGAAATTCTTGAGTCTGTTCCAGAGACTGAAATTTCATAAACATTACACTCCAGAAGAAGCAGTTCCAGAGCCCGCTCCAAACAAAGCAGTTCCAGAGGAAGCTGTTCCTGAGTCGCCTCTTCCTGTCTGTTGTGATCAAAGATGTGGTAATTTCCCTATATGTTACTGCTGCTATGTGTGTCTGGGCCACACACACATTCACTCTAGCTGCTGAGCACAGTCCTGAGTCCACTCCAGCATATGATTCCACTCCAGGGTCCACTTCAGCCCATGAGTCCACTCCAGCCAATGAGCCCTCTCCACAGTCCGCTGCAGCCAATGAGTTGACTCCAGATTCTGCTCAGTGCCTTTTGAATCAGCAACCCATCATCCCAAAAGCAACAGGTCTTCGTTCTTCGTTCTTCACAACGGCAGCTCTCGAACGAGCCAGAGAACTATCATATTTTTGCCCGTTTCATGTGTGATTCTATCAATAGTCGATGCCAGATCGATTTCAGCACTAGGTATGGTGGACAGCGACTCAGCGTGCGTACACTCTACTTCCACAGGGAATTCCTGACAAACGTCAGCGCTGTCAGGGAAAGCCACAATGCTATCTGAAATGCTGAGCACAGTCCTGAGTCCACTCCAGCATATGAATCCACTCCAGGGTCCACCCTGTGGAAGTAGAGTGCGTACACTCTGCTTCCACAGGGAATTCCTGACAAACGTCAGCACTGTCAGGGAAAGCCACAAAGCTATCTGAAAGTTCAACCACGTCACTATATTTACATGACTGCGCTCGCATAACCATCGCATGCTGAGCACAGTCCTGAGTCCACTCCAGCATATGAATCCACTCCAGGGTCCACTTCAGCCCATGAGTCCGCTCCAGCCGATGAGCCCTCTCCACAGTCCGCTCCAGCCAATGACTACAATCCCAAAACTCAGTCACGAGTCCGCTCCAGCTCCACAGCTCAGTCACAAGCCCGCTCCAGCCCCAAAGCTTGCCCAGGAGGCAGCTCAAGCCTCAGAGCTGAGCCCAGTTAAAGCAGCACTGTCCTTGATGGCTTCTACCATCTTGGGGGAATGGGCGGCATACACCACTGTAGCTCCTCCCAAGACAATTTGCAATACATCCCCGGCCATAGTGGCCGAGCCTGGCTGGCTTCTTGCACTACCGGCGCCTCCCTGGCTCCTTGTGCTACCAGAATCTCCCTGGCTCCCTGAGCTACCGGCACCTCCCTGGCTCCCTGTATTGCCGGTGGCACCTTGGAGGATCCCTAGCCTACCGGCACTGACCTGACCTACCACCCTCCAATACATTTCTTTACATCCCCGACCATAGTGTCCGAGCCAGGCTGGCTTCTTGCACCAGCAGAGCCTCCCTGTTTCCCTGAGCTACCTGCGCCTCCTTTTTTCCTTGAACTACTGGCGCCTCCCTGGCTCCCTGTGCATCAATCACATACGGGCCAGAAAACTTCACCTGTAGGGCTGATCCAGGGACAGGGAGCAAAACCAGGACCATCTCACTCTGGTTGAAAGAACATGAAACAGTTTTTTTGACAAATCGAGTCTTCATCTTTGCTTGAACAGACGCCATAGAGGCATGAGGATGTTCACACACACGACGCAAACGTTCACAAAATGAGCTAATATAGTCCAAGATATTAATGGCATCACTTGATTTACAGCCCATCATTTTCTCTTTCATTAATTTCAGCGGCCCTCTCACGGTATGGCCGAAAACTAGTTTAGCAGGAGTAAAGCCAAGCGATTCCTGGTGAGTCTCACGCACAGCAAACAATAATAGGGGCAAAACCTCATCCCATTCTTTTTCTGATTGAGCAAAAAATGTATACAACATTGACTTTAGGGTTTGGTGAAATCGTTCTAACGTGCCCTGCGACTCTGGATGTTACGCCCTAGAAACTTCATGTTTTATATTGAGCTGTGACAACACTTGTTTGAATAACTGAGATCAGTCTGCACCACCTTTGGTAAGCCAAAGGTTGAAAAGAATTTAGTTAAAGCTTGCAAAACTCCCTTGGTTTTTAGAGTGCGTAAAGGCATTGCTTCCGTAAAACAGGTGTTAGAGCCTATCATAGTTAATATGAATTTATGCCCGGATATAGTCCGTGGCAATGGACCAACACAATCTAAAATCACCCGCTCAAACGGCTCACCGATAACAGGAATGGGGCAAAGGGGCGCTGGAAAAATCAATTGGTTTGGCTTATCCGCAATCTGGCACGTATGGCATGACCGACAGTATTTCACAACATCTGATCTTAAATCGGGCCAGAAGAAAAGACTTAAGATATGGTGTTATGTTTTTGTAATGCCCAAATGACCTGAGAAACTGTGATTGTGGGCTAACATCAACACATGCGAGTGAAATTGAGCGGACACAACTATCTGATAAACTGCATCAGCTTCATATTCAGAAAACACTTGCGTTCTTTTTTGCAACAGCAACCCATCATCCCAAAAGCAACAGGTCTTTAAAAAATATCTTTGTTCTTCACAACGGCAGCTCTGGAACGAGCCAGAGAATTATCATATTTTTGCCCGGTTGCTAGTGTGATTCTATCAATAGTCGATGTCAGATCAATTTCAGCACTAGGTATGGTGGACAGCGACTCAGAGTGCGTACACTCTACTTCCACAGGAATTCCTGACAAACGTCAGCGCTGTCAGGGAAAGCCACAAAGCTATCTGAAAGTTCAACCACGTCACTATATTTACATGACTGCGCTAGCATAACCAACGCATGCAGGAAATACGTTAAGTTAAGTTCAAAACTGATTCTACAACATTTCGTGGGTCAGAAAGTGGATCTTCAATTTTTTGCAGGAAACGGCAGTACCTTTCCGCCTGCAAGATCATTACTGAGAATCAAATCAATCCCTTTAATAGGTAGTTGCGGACAAACAGCAATCTTAACAAGATCAGAAACAAGGTCAGATTGAATGTTTACACAATGTAAAGGAAGTCTGACTATCCGTAATTCAATTCCTTGAACCAGCAGGTCGGAACCACAGTTTGAATCCTTAGAAAACGGTAAAATATTGCCAGGCACAAATGATTGGGCTGACCCAGTATCTCGGAGAATGCGAATGTGAACTTTAACACTTTCTTGTCCATTAAGAAAAGCTGGCCCACTAGACACAGACAGGCCATATCCAGAATCAATTCCTTGCCCGTTAAAACCAACTGGCAAACTCGTAACGCGTGCAAATCCAACACTCTTCGGCGCCTGACTATTTGGAGACTGATTTTTCTTATTTAGAGATGGACAACCAATAATGAGGTGGCCAGCCTCATGACAATAAAAACTTCTGTTCTTCTGACTCACGTGAGTCACCCTGAACTCTTTTCAAATTGGGAGAATTCACAACGCACAGACAAAACGAAAACATTTTTATCAGTCAATACGAATTCGTCAGCTGAAACAGCATTTTTACTTTTTTCTCATTCAGATATGCAACAATCTTGTCCTGCAATATTGTTTTAAATTCTTCCAATAACATAAGTTAATAACAAAAAAAATATTTACCTTGCTGGACTGATTTCACTTGTCACGGGCAAACTCAACAAATGTTTGATTGGTGGCTTTTAAATGAACATGGAATTTTTGACGGTATGCTTCGGGAACAAGCTCGTATGCCCTAAGAACTAAGGCCTTCAAAACATCATAATCTAAACTCTCTTCAATAGACAAAGCAGCACAGACTTCTTGAGCTTTACCAGTCAGTTTGCACTGTAGCAAGAGTGACCAAATCTCTCTTGGCCACTGCAAACAGCGATCGCAACAGCGATTCGCTCAAACACACTGAAGTAAGAATCAATCTCAGTTTCTCGAAACGAAGGGACTAAACGGATCTACCTGATATCAAATTCCAGATACTGATATCAAATTCACCCATACTTGGAGAATGTGGAACAGGAGAAATAACAGAAGGAACACTGGGGACAGACGCCATAGAAGGTTGTGACACACTCACCGGCACAGTCGATGAAATTAAACAGCAACGTAATTAACCTAACACACAAAAAAAGAAAATTAACTACAATAAAGGTTTCCTAACTGCGCTCATCAAAAACATAGAATAAATAAGTTGCAAACAAAAGAGCTGGTCTCTCCTACATTACCACATTCTAAATAAAATACACAACCAAAAGAAACACGAAAAGAATATTTTGATCTGGCAGCTTGCAGGAAGTCTGAGCCATTGCGACTGACCCGAAGCCACAAACGTCTCCTCTGACAAGCGGAGGAGGAGTTTTTAAAAGGACCGCCAGCTGATCATCCATTTACCGCTGGCAGGCGGCAGCACTGTTATCAAATCAGCGATGATCTGAAACTTCAAAAAGCATACACCGATATTATAAAGACACAAAGAAAAATACACATAACTTAACACCCACACATCTGCAGCTTCACTGGAATGGAATGCAAATGGAGATGGACTCAAGTTGAGTTAGCTTAGAGGGAGACATTCAGGACATTTTGAGTGACACTCAGTTTGATTATTGCCAAGTTGTCTATCTTGGGAGCAGATTTCTCCTGGGAACCATGCTGAGAACCAGATCTTCCAAAGTGCCACTCACAGTTCACATGCACTATGATTAAACCCACCCCCTTCCACTCATTCGCACAGTGGCCTGCCCAACATACCCAGTTCCAGAGGCACTGTAACCAGGCTTGGCTTCACACGTATCAGCAGCGTGCTCTGGTCTAGGCTGACAGCTGGGCCCTGTGATCCGCTTGAGTAACTCCCAGACGTCAGTAGCACATTGCTCTTGAGAACTGTACAATACCTTTTTAATAAAGTAATGATTAGGGTTAAAAAAGAATCCCTACTCATGCCTGACTTATCATCCTATCAATTACGCTAATTGCTGCTGTTATGGAACCTAAATAAGAGCCTTGTCGCAAGCTGCCTGCCCTTATTCTGAAAGCCTACTGTAGTAGTTCACAGCTGTCCAACTTCTTGTAATACTGTAATACACCCTAATTTTTTAGGGTGGACAGAAGTCCCAGTTTTCTGTGAGTTGATCACCTTAAATTTAGTATATGATCATGTATGTGTTTGTTTCTTTTTGGTTTTCAAATGCTTTTTGTCTCTGTCATCCGTTATGTGTAAGTTTTGATTTATGCTCATGTTGTTTCCCCAAGTAATTATTACGAGTCGTGAACACAATGATTACAATATGGAAAATTTTGCATTGGTATATGTTGATTCAGAGTTTGCATCATCTGAAGTTCTCGCAGGAGTTGGAGTGTCTTCACAGGTGTTGGGTCATCTAAAGTCTACGTAAGAGGCTGGATCCAGACTGGAGCTGACGTACTCTTTAGTTACCTCAGGATAGGCATCCCGAGATAAAACAAAAGCAAATGGAAAATAACTAGCGTTGCTGCTGTTCATAACATTTCAAGCAAAAGATAACCATGTGCATTTGATTTGATATAACTGGAGCACAAGGTAATGAGATATGTTATGTGAATGCTTGGCTAAAGAGATGTGCCTTTAATCCAGATTTAAACTGGTAGAGTGAGTCTGAAGGTTGGCAGGAAGGCAGGAAGGTTGTTCTTTCAGAGAGAAGAGGTTTTCTTTCCAATCAAGCCTTACTTTTTGAGTTATTTTCCTAATTGTGCTGTCAAGAACTCTAACATTTAACATGCTAAGTGAGGCCTGTAGAGTCTGAGATGTAGCTCTTGGGTATTTCGCACTGTCTGACCTCGGGGTAAATTTGCTGCCTTGAATGTTTTCCACTTGTGAATAATCTGTATGATGGACTTCAAATTGCTTGGAAATGGCATTGTAACCCTTCCTAGAGTGATGGGCAGCAACAATTGCTTCTCTAAGATTGCTAAAATTTCTGATGTCTTTCTTCCTTGGCATTGTGTTAACACACCTGAATGCTCCAGACCAGCAAACTGCCAAAACTTATGCTTTTATAGAGCTGGTCACACTTGCTGATGATCAATTAATCAAATGCATTTAATTAGCAGCGACTGACTGCTACTTACCCTTTTAATTCCTATGGAAGCAGCAAGGGTGTATTTAGTTTGTCACACATGGCTTCTCCATTTGACCTAATTTTTTTGTTAAATAAACCATGACACGGTGTAATATGTCATGTGTTGTTGTTCATCTGAGGTTGCATTTACCTAATTTTAAGATTTGCCAAGGACCAGAGAATTTCTTTATTATATCCTGATGCGTAAAACCATAGAATTCAAAAGGGTGTACTTTCTTTTTCACATGACTATTAATTTTTTAACTACATTGATTTATTGAACAGTCTTGGATGTGTGTGTTTGTGGTCTTTAGAAGGAACAAATAAAGATAAATAATTTTTAAAAATAATTCAGTTAACGTGTATGTCACATGGCACTCACAATATCACTCAGCAAGGGAATCAGTAAACATAATACAAATATATGGTTGATATAAATGTCATTATTCTTAATCACAATTAAATGAACAATAATTCAGTAACACAATTAATAATTCACTGATATAAACAAGTAAATTAAACCATAATCCAAAACCATAGTGGACATTATCGAGCACTCATTCAATCCCATAATGCACCGCAATAACATGTGTACAACTAATGTATGCTAAATGGCTAGAGAATACCCATAATGCACTGTGAAAGTCACGCATTCAATGAATTTCAGCGTCTGACCATTAGACGCAGTAGAATCATCCATCTATCCTTTTTCCAAACCGCTGGTCTAATGTGGCTACAGCATAATATCATACAGGTTTAACTTCCTTCTTAATTGATTTTTAATTTGTTAAATTAAGGTTTATAAATGCTACTTACCATGACAGAGTTCAAGATAAATCTTTACTTACTACTGGAGCTGACAATTTTGCAAATAATTATTAAACGGCAAGCACAAACTACGCAAAAGCGGTAGACCTTCCAGCGCACTCAGTGTCCGAATTCACTCTCTTGTTTCCATTCACTTCTTCAAGTGGACAATATTAGTGGAGTAATGTTAGAGAATAGTGGACAAGGGTATAGTAGTGATTTCAAACACAGCCCAATGTAGACTGTAATCTCTCTCTCTCTCTCTCTCTCTCTCTCTCTCTCTCTCTCTCTATCTCTCTCTCTCTCTATCTCTCTCTCTCTCTCTCTCTCTCTCTCTCTTGTTTTTTTGTCGCCACCTACTGTACCGGGGTGTGCAACATCAGGCCATTATGTACTTTAGTTTATTGAAAGAAAAATATAACTTAAATTATACTATTTATATTTTGCACTCTAACCATGTGTCTTTAAGAAGTGCAGTGACTGCCTTACTACTTTCTCATCTGTCCCTAAAATCCCTGTCGAACTCCAGCTCATATATTTTATCTTGCAATATATTCCTCTCTGAATTATCTTTTTTACATCTCATTTTATAACATGCTCAACTTTTTCAGTGACGTTACAAACATCACATTTATCTGATATGCATTTTTCCATTTTAAAAAGGGTTCATTTAATGCCCTGTTTACACGAGAACACCCGTGGGTGAAAACGTAAAAATATTTTATCAGATCTGCCTTTCGTTTACACGGCGATGGCATTTTTGGGGCTTAAAAACGCAAAAAAGTGAAACCACCCTCCAGAGTGGAAATCTTAAAAACATAGTCTTAGCAAAGAGTATAGAAGTAACAAGAGGTGAAACTCCGTTGCAGTTTTGGTAACAATCGCTAGATGGCGCTGCCTTCGCGCTGACGCCATTTTGGACTGAACCAGCGGTTTTACCGTTAGCACAACTGTACAGCATAATGTCTGGAAATAATTGGAAACAAAGAAAACGTCTACGGTTACGTATGTAACCCTCGTTCCCTGAGTAGGGAACGGAGACGTTACGTCGGATGACGACGAATGGGGTTTCGCTTAGAAAGCCTATCAACTTCGAGTATTACAAAACGAGCCAATGGCAAAGAAATGCCATGGGTCTGCGGAATTTGCATGGCGTAACTCCGCCCCACCTCGTGGGTATAAAAGGAGGAAGCCGGCAGCAAGCAGATATGTTTCTTCGCTGAGGAGCCAAGACTGAGCTCAGGCGATCCCCGCGGTACAGCGGAAAGTGGCAGGCAGACGTAACGTCTCCGTTCCCTACTCAGGGAACGAGGGTTACATACGTAACCGTAGACGTTCCCTTTCGTTGTCACTCCGAGTTACGTCGGATGACGACGAATGGGGTTACCAGTCTAATCACGCCACCTTCTCAGCTGTCTTCCAGTGCCCTGCGTAAATCGAGATCCCTGTCAACCTGGACAAAGGACTCCATATAACACAGGAATACCAAGGTACACTGGGAAGCATATCCCAAGCTTAGGGGAAGTATGCAATTAATGCCAGCCCGGAGGGGGGGGACTTAGAGAATACACATATGACCCGAAGGAAGCATATGGGAAACACTGGGGTGTCCAGCCGCAGGTGGAATATTTCAACCCCAGGGGTGGCAAGGTGGCTTGCCAAGGGAAAGACACATGCTCAGAGAGGCTTACAGTGGAAATACACATGTGGGGGTCGCTCAGAGGAGGGACCATGCACACGGGAGGCACCTAGCCGACGCACAGGCAATAGACACTGGCGCCGACGTCAGGAGTGCTGGAGGAGCTCAGGGCTTTCGGAGAAGCTCACCTGAGGAAAGTATCGCACTTATCCAGTCCGTGGAGTGGAATGGCGAGCAAGCGAAGACACCTGAGCGGGTCCGGTACTAGCTGGTTGAAGCGAGTACACGAGAGGACACAGGCTCCACTTGGAGATTATAGAATCTGGCGAATGTGTTAGGTGTCGCCCAGCCTGCAGCTCTGCAGATGTCTGTTAGCGAGGCGCCATGCGCAAGAGCCCAAGAGGACGCCACACTCCGGGTGGAGTGGGCAGTCACACCAAGGGGGCACGGTCGACCTTGCTGCTGGTAAGCCAAGGCAATGGTGTCCACTATCCAGTGAGACAACCTTTGCTTGGAGAGAGCCTTTCCCTTCAGCTTCCCACCATAACAGACAAAGAGCTGGTCTGAGGTCCTGAAACACTGCGTTCTGTCTACATAGGCGCGGAGAGCGCGTACTGGACAGAGCAGTGCCAAGGCTGGGTCTGCCTCCTCCGAGGGCAGCGCTTGCAGGTTCACCACCTGGTCCCGAAAGGGAGTGGTAGGAACCTTGGGCACATATCCAGGCCGGGGTCTCAGGATCACGTGAGAGGAAGCCGGCCCAAATTCCAGGCACGCTTCGTCAACGGAGAATGCGTGCAGGTCCCCAACCCTCTTGATGGAGGCCAGTGCAACCAGGAGCGCTGTCTTCATAGACAGGAACTTAAGCTCGACTGATTGCAGGGGCTCAAAGGGAGCACTCTTCAGGGCAGTTAGAACCACTGAGAGGTCCCAAGAGGGAACGAGAGGAGGACGAGGAGGATTCAGTCTCCTCGCTCCTCTCAGGAACCTGATGATCAGGTCGTGCTTCCCTACCGACTTACCTTCGATGAGGTCATGATGTGCGGCAATGGCGGCAACATAGACCTTCAGGGTGGAGGGAGACAGCCTTCGCTCCAGCCCCTGTTGAAGGAAGGAAAGCAAAACACTGATCGAGCATCTCCGGGGGTCTTCTCGGTGAGAAGAGCACCAGTTGACGAAGAGGTTCCACTTCAACGCATAGACGTGTCTCGTGGACGACGCTCTAGCGGAAGTGATGGTAGCCACCACCGCTGGTGGTAGGGTACTCAAACCTGCCTCGTCCCATCCAGGAGCCACACGTGGAGGTTCCAAAGATCGGGACGAGGGTGCCATAGGGTGCCCCGTCCCTGAGAAAGAAGGTTCTTCCTCAGAGGGATCGGCCAGGGAGGTGCTGTCGCGAGGAGTACTAGTTCGGGGAACCAGGTCCGGTTGGGCCAGTAAGGGGCAACCAGAATGACCTGCTCCTCGTCCTCCCTGACCTTGCGCAAAGTGTGCGCAAGAAGGCTCACTGGGGGAAACGCATACTTGCGGCCCTGCGGCCAGCTGTGCGCCAGAGCATCCGTGCCGAGCGTGCCCTCGGTCAGGGTATAGAACTGGGCGCAATGGGTCGAGTCGTGAGAGGCAAACAGATCTATCTGCGCGTCCCCGAACTGGTCCCAAATCAGCTGAACCGACTGGGGATGGAGTCGCCATTCTCCAGGGAGGGGCTGAAGCCGTGAGAGCTCGTCGGCTGCACAGTTCAGCGCTCCGGGAATGAAGATGGCTCGAAGCGACCTCAGATGCTTCTGACTCCATAGGAGGAGGTGGCGAGCGAGTTGTGACATACGGCGGGAGCGTAGACCACCTTGATGGTTGATGTACGCTACAGTGGCGGTATTGTCTGAGCGGACTAGTACGTGTTGACCCCTGAGCAATGCCCGGAAGCGGTGCAGGGCAAGGCGTACTGCCAACAACTCGAGGCAATTGACATGCCACAGCCGCTGGGGTCCTGTCCAGGAGCCCGCAGCAGCATGTCCATTGCACATGGCGCCCCAGCCCGTGGTGGAGGCATCTGTTGAGACAACAACATGCCGGGAAGCTCGTGCCAGGGGGACACCGGCCCTGAGAAAATCGAGGTTCGACCACGGGGTGAAGAACTGACGGCAGGTCGGAGTAACTGGTACTCGGAACGTGCCGTGTTGCCATGCCCACCTCGGGACTCGGTCGCGAAGCCAAAGCTGAAGCGGTCTCATATGAAGCAATCCGAGCGGCGTGACCGCGGCTGCAGATGCCATATGCCCCAGGAGCCTCTGAAAAAGTTTCAGTGGAACCGCACTCTTGCCCTCGAATTGTCTTAGGCAAGTCAGCAGTGACTGCGCGCGCTCGCTCGTAAGCTGCGCGGACATGGCGACCGAGTCGATGTCCATACCGAGAAAAGAGATCCTCTGCACGGGGCAAAGTTTGCTCTTCTCCCAGTTGACCCGAAGGCCCAGACGGGCTAGGTGCCGGAGCACTAGGTCCCTGTGTTCGCAAACCTGATCTCGAGAGTGAGCTAGGATCAGCCAGTCGTCGATATAACTCAGGATGCGAACCCCTTGCTCTCGAAGGGGAACAAGGGCCGCCTCGACGACCTTCGTGAAGATGCGAGGAGACAGGGCTAGCCCGAAAGGGAGAACCGCGTACTGGTATGCCTGCCCCTCGAAAGCAAACCGGAGGAACGGTCTGTGTCGAGGAAGAATGGAGACATGAAAGTAGGCGTCCTTCAGGTCGATCGCTGCAAACCAATCCTGGGGCCGTATGCATTCGAAAACGCGTTTGGCGGTGAGCATCTTGAACGGCATCCGGTGAAGGGAGCGGTTCAGCACGCGCAAGTCCAGGATTGGCCGTAACCCACCGGTTTTCTTGGGGACAATGAAGTAGGGGCTGTAGAAGCCGGACCTCATCTCGGCTGGAGGGACAGTCTCGATTGCACCCTTCGCCAGCAGGGTGGCAATCTCTGCTCTCATGATAGGGGCATTGCCACCGACCAAAGTGGAGCGGACTCCCCTGAAGCGGGGAGGAGACCGTGCGAACTGAATCGCATAGCCGAGCCTGACGGTACGCGCGATCCAGTGGGACAGACGGGGAAGCTCTAGCCAGGCTCCCAGGAACTGAACCAACGGGATCATGCGAGCCACAGGCGTCCCCCCGGAGGGGCAGCGAGGCGGAGTAACTGGCCCAGATGTGGACGGCATAGCGGCCCGGAGAGGGGGCACAGTTAGCAACCGCACCCTGGCAGAGGGGGCCAGGGGAGGACCAGGCTGGTCGTCCCGCGGGGGCCTGCTCTGCCAGGGGTCTGGCGACAGAGGGGGACAGGGGCGAAGCGGTCCGTGGACGGCACGCCGTGTCAACCGCCTCTGGGACAGAGGGGGGCGAGGAGAGCACGGCTTGTGGGCGGCGCTCTGTGTCGCCCGAGAACTCTGTGAGCTCAGGGAAGAGGGGATTGTTTCTGTCTTTAACCACATTAGGGTGCTGCCCACCCGTGGGTGAGCAGCGGGGAGTGGAGAACAAAAGATTCTCCCCCGGCCCTCCACCGGGGGAAGGAGTGGTCCTGCTACCACCTCCTGAGAAACAATCATCATCCCTGAGCAGCCCGTCTCAGGAGCGCCGCTTGGCCCGGCGTTTAGCGGGGGGCGGGGCAGGAGAGGGCTGTGGCGCCTTCTTACGGCTTCCTCCGCGACCGGCCCTGGGTGGAGGCTGCTGCGTGGTCCGGGCGGGATGGGCGGGAGCCGCAGGAGGGCGCCCTCGGCGGGAAACAGGTCGAGGCGTCTGCCCGGCCGGCAAGGTGGAGGCAGCAGCGGGCCGGCGGGGCAGAATGTGTTTGATGGCCTCGGTCTGTTTCTGGGCAGTTGAAAACTGTTGGGCAAAGTCTTCAACTGCACCGCCGAAGAGGCCGGCCTGGGACAAGGGGGCGTTAAGCAGACGGGTCCGCTCAGCGTCCCGCATGTCAGCCAGGTTCAGCCACAGATGTCGCTCCTGGACCACAGCTGTGGACATCACCAAACCCAGGGAGCGCGCGGTAACCTTCGTCGCCCGGAGAGCAAGGTCGGTCGCGGCGCGCAGCTCATCAAAGAGCCCTGGGTTTGTCCTACCCTCGTGCATGTCTCTGAGCATCTGGGCCTGGTAGACCTGCAGAGTGGCCATAGCATGCAGTGAAGCAGCCGCCTGTCCCGCCGCTCTGTAAGACTTCGCCACCAGGGTCGACGAAAATCTACAGGCTTTGGATGGGTGCTTAGGCTCGCCCCGAGAAGAAGCACTCTGAGGACATAGTTGCATGGCAACAGAGCGTTCAACCGGGGGAAGCCCAGTGTACCCACGGGCAGCTGCCTCATCGAGGGGAGGAAAGGCGGATGAGACCAGCGAGCGGTCCCGAGAAGACAGGGGGGTCTTCCAGGACTTCGAGATCTCATCATGCACATCCGGGAAGAAAGGTATTGGGGTTTGCCGAGGACGAGGGTCGGCGGCCTTACCCAAAAACCAATCGTCCAGCCGCGAGCGCTCAGGACAGGGTGGAGGCCTCCACTCAAGTCCGATGCTCGCGGCTGCCCGGGAAAGCATGGCCGTCATCTCCGGATCAGACTCGAGCACAGCCGTATGCACACCGGAAGGTGGCAGCTGTGACGAGCCCTCACTTCCAGAAGAGTCAAACCCGCCTAGTGATGCTGCAACAGACATGGCATCTTCCTCTGTAGCTTCAACTGAAGCCCGCGGGCCACCAGAGGGTAGACCCGCGGGAATCAGCAGTTCACTAGCGGGCACCGTCATTGAAGAGGGGGGCTGGGGTCGCGGACACATAGTCGGCGCCTTGTTCCAGACCGTAACCCTCAGATCACCCTGGCCACCAGCCGCAGGACGGGGGGTGGATGAGGGGACTCTCACTCTTGCGAGTTCACGGAGTCTCGACCGTAATGACGCGATGGTCATGTTCCCACAGAGAGAACATGAGTCATCCACGAGCGCTGCTCTAGCATGATCAATGCCCAAACATACTATGCAACGCTCGTGCCCATCAGAGTCCGATACCAATCTGCCGCAACCAGAAGTACACGGGCGAGACATCTTTAAAAAGACGTGTCACGTGTAAGCTCTTTTAGTGAGAGAAAACTCAAGTGTTGAAGCACCCGGGGAGAAACGCACCGACTGGCAGACCACTGCAACAGATCAGCAGGAAGCACGCTCTCGCCGTAGATCGCCGTCACACCAACACTCGAGGTACTCGTTTGTAAAGCTGACAATTCAGAGATGGCTTGTGGAGAGAAGAATACACTTGGCTCCGAAGCGAAAACATATCTGCTTGCTGCCGGCTTCCTCCTTTTATACCCACGAGGTGGGGCGGAGTTACGCCATGCAAATTCCGCAGACCCATGGCATTTCTTTGCCATTGGCTCGTTTTGTAATACTCAAAGTTGATAGGCTTTCTAAGCGAAACCCCATTCGTCGTCATCCGACGTAACTCGGAGTGACAACGAAAGGGAACAGTGTTCTGTCATCAACTGCAACAACTACCAGTGTACAACCAATCAACTAGCATTTCATAGAATCCCCAAAGATCCAGAGAGGTAAAGTAGAAAAGTTTTCTATTAACGTTAAAGTGAGCAGCGTACGTACGTCTCCATGCGTAAATAGCGGCATGGATGTGTACAACAGTGAGTGCAGGGAAGTTGTGTGTGACAAGGAAAAGTGCAAAAACACTCTTGTATACATGGTGAAACTATTCAATAGAGTCAGAATCCATCATATATTACAAAATCGACAACTCCCACAGCCCAAAACAGAAGCGCAACAGAATTTTTTTTTAAAGCTAAGTCATCTGTAAATCTGTACATAAACTCTCTCTTTCTGTATCAAATGTAACATGTGTTGTACAAAGTTTTTATCAGTCAAGATGAATTAAATTATAATAAAACTAAAGACTAAAACATATAGAACAGCTAATATACTTACCACTGCCATTCTATTTGTAGTAAATGTGTGCACTTTATTTGCACAATGTTTGATTTGTTGTGTGTAATGCAGCCAGAAATGATGTGATCTACTTACCATCACCAATTTTTAATACTGTTCATTTTGTGATGATCTTCTATTACTATTAAATATTCTCTCTTGACTAATGTGTTGTTCCTTTCACCTACTCACTGTTCATTGTGTTTTGGCTGAATTTGTTAATCATTTCATGAGGTTCAAATGTTGTTACTGGTGTTGTAAAATTGTGCTGTATGAAAACGGGAGTTATCCCGAAAAGTTATTGGGGTAAATAAATAGCCTATTTGACAGCGTCATGCTCTATGACGAAATTGTTTAATAAACCGATCCATAAGCATTATTTTGTTGTACATTATTCAACACACCGTTTTAGTTTAGACTATAGAGATATTAAAAACTAGAAACTACTATTTAGTTCCCTTAACCGCTTTTGAATTGGAACCGGTATCGTTCAATTCTATGACAGCTGTGTTGCGTTCAGTCCAAGATGGCGGAACTGCTGCTCTGGGCATGGGCGCGTTTGTTGCAATGGAACGTTCTATTCAGTTTCGCCTCTTGTTACTTCTATACTCTTTGGCCTTAGTCTGGTTTGTCCTAGCCTTAACCTTGAGAAAAACACTTCTTCTTTTCTGTAATTTCCTTTAAAAGCCTTCACCTTTAGCGAATTCTGTGTATTGTAATAACGTCTCCCTTTGCTATCTGTGTCCATAGGCTCCGATACCGTGGGTGCTCCGGGGCTCGAGCACCCACGGAAAATAGCGAGCACCCACGTGTGTGCCAGACTGCCAGTAGGCTACATTCATTTAAAATTAAACATTGTAGTTGGTGCTATGTGAAGCGTCTGTCACACTGTGATTGGTTATGTCACTGTCAGTCGCCTGCTCCATATCCTATCCACCAATCAAAGCGTTTCTCGGATGAAAACGCCTTTGATCGCGGTTACGTGTCAGTTAAACTTTTGATCTCCAATCCTGTCTGTATTTGTGAGAAGTGGCGCTGTCCTGAGCTATGGCCCTGAGTTGAAAGATAGCCTACTTTACGGCTTTATTATCAAGTAAATGGGTGTGTGCGTTCGTGTCAGCGGCTGTCCATTTCCTAAAAGGGGTCGCACACCGGACGAGAAGCGCAGCGCCGCGTAGTGCCATGTCTTTTAAAATTCGAACACATTATTCTCTATGAGTGTAACTTACACACACCGGCGGCGCCCAGCTACGGCTATAGGACCTTGTTCAAAATCCTGCCGTCGTGCCACAGAGCGCGATTTACATAGTTTTATATTAAATTTACATTTATTCGTCTCAAATCGTCGTTAATGTACTGACTTCAACCTGTGCTGCAATATACATTTATTTTACATTCATTTACAGAAATCAGCTGCTTGAATGAAAATTGCTGATGTTATCGGATTTTCAGGTGATATTCGCAATTCATTCAGTTAACGGACCCCCTGGTTGTATTTAATTGTACAGTACAATCGTAACATAGTAGCATACAGACATTATCTTAATTCCATAATGTCCTTAAACATAACATTACAATATTGCTGGCCATAAACTGACAAAATGCGCGTCCGGTGTGCGATATGCTACCACGAGTTGCGCTGCGCTTCTCGTTCGGTTCTGAAATGCAAACATTTTTTGACTAGGCCTAACGTTACTTTTTTTATTTTCTTTCTTTAAAGGGCTTGCGCCCATGAGCACCCACGGAGGAAAACATAAATCGGCGCCTATGTCTGTGTCCCATTTTAATCTGCCATAAGTCTCCCACTGCTGTTCCTATTATTGATTTGACCTCATCTTTTCCAAAGGGAACTCTCATTATTTCTTCATCCCTTCATTTCAATGTAGCCTTTGAAATCATATCTGCTTTCTCATTGCCCTCCACACCAACATGAGCTGGAAGCCAACAAAACTTTACAATGATTCAAATTCTTTGTATTCTCAACAATATCATCGATATTTCCTTAAATAAATCATCTCTTTTTATTTCACTTGCATTCAGACTACTAAGAGTTTTATATAGTTTAATCATTATTCCCTCTCTCCACTTTGAATCATAAGCCCTTCTCAATATCAAAATACAGTACACTATAATCAAAACCTCTTTTGTGCTATAATAGCCTTTTCTGCCTCTTTACCTCATTTCAGTAAGGCATCTATTGTAGTTCCTTTGTGAAAGCCATTTTGATGTGCGCTAATCATCCTCTTTGTTCTAAATAATATGACAATCTGCGAACTATTACCTTTTCCACCCAGTTACACAAGAGAGATGTTAATGCTATAGGCCTGCAATTTCCTGCATTATCTGGGTTTTTGCCAGGCTTAATAAAAGGTAATATCTGGGCACTTTTACTCCATATCTTATTAAATAAACTTTCAATACTTTGTCAGGCAATTGTCTGAACATTTCATAGCATACTAATTTGTCTTGTCCTGGAGCCATACACCCACTTTTCGCTAAAGCCATTTTCAACTCATGTAGTGTGGAGTCCATGTCAAGAGAATAATTTTCAATATGCTTTTTCTTTAATATTTCTGGAAATTTCCTTATAATGTCCTCTTTCCATTGTTTGTGCATTTTATCTTAGTGACTTCCATTTTGTATGCTTGCAAACTTCTTGTACAAACGATCTGCTTACATCCAATTTTATTTCTCTACTAATAGAGCAGAATTTTCTCCATGTATTCCTCTTGGACAACGTAATTATTTTCCGTGCCATAGCTCTCTTTCTTTGATAGTCATTCAAATTCTCTTGACTCAATTTCTTCCTTAAAATTCTAAAAGATCTATTTCTTTCTTTTATATATTTTCTACATTCATCGTTCCACCATGGAACCATTTCCCTTTTTCCATTCATTGTGCTTTTAGGAATGCATGCTGATCCAGCACTAATAATCATGTGAAAATCACTGCTTCTGCACAGTTGTCTACACCACCCTCCAACAATATTGTTTCAGTGGACTCTTTATTCATGCATTACTTTTCATTCACATAAATTATTCATATTTCCTGAGAGCAAAGTAAGGTATGAAACTGAGTTTCTTGTAACATCCACTCTAGTGGCACTTCCATCATTAAGACTGCATACAAGTGATCTCTCATCTATTAGTTCTTCGACCATTTCTCCATTTATATCTATGTGATCAATTCCCTATAGATTTGTATGGGAGTTAAAGCCACACCACATTTCTCTTCTATCAACACTTTCTAAAATCCCTTTGAAATATTTGCAATTGATAGCTTCTTACAAGGATTGTAAAAATGTATTACTTTTCTGGGTAACACTTTAGAATACTGTTCCATCATTACTGAATAACTACACAGGAACAAATGAGAAACGCAATATTAACATTCTAGTAACTGCTATTAACTAACAAGAAACTAACTAGTAAGTAATATGTGATGTTGAGTGGTTCAGAAACAACAGAGAGCAGGATCTAAATGCAGTTAGATAATATTTATTAACTAAATTAAATCCAAGTATATAAGATGAATGCAAAAACAGAAAATTCAGAAATAAAGGAAAAACAGTGTAATTCCTGACAAAGGCAAGGTAAGCAAAACTGAACTAAACACACAAAGAAATATAAATAAAAATATTAAAGTATATATAAAAAAAAAACATAAAGGACAACACCAGACAAGGAACAAACAAGACACATCTGGGAACAATCAAGAACGAATCAACAAGAAAAACTACAAAACATAGTGCAAAACAGGAATTAACATAAAAGTCCACACAAGACCAGGGAAAAACAAGACAGGAATCATGACAATATCACTGAGTGAAGTAATTCACTATTAAATAATCTCTTTTTTCTTATTTCCCAGGGGGCGATTGGTTACTAAGAACTACTATATACAGATTCCTAATTAATGAGATTAATGCACTATGTATAATTAATTCTAAAGTAAAGATCATGGTAACCTACTTCTAATAACTCAAATATTACCAAATCCTGTAGGAAGGACTTGAAACAGTATTCTAAAGTCAGTGGTGTAAAATATTTGAGTAAAGTTAGTTACTGTACTTAGGTATTTTTTTGGCAACTAGTTTCAAAGATGTACGCAACTTTTACTCTCTTCTTGACAAAATTTTTAAATTAAAATATTCTCTGTACTCCAATACATTTGTAATGAGAGTAGCACTTTATTGTACAGTCCTGTCCCCCATGTGCATACTATGTACTTATTATAGTAATTACAAAAACTGGGTAATAACTCTGTACTAACCCTGAACCTACCCTACCTAACCTTAACCCATGTAGTTACCTTATATTTGTCACAGGTGGTTGCAGGAAGGCAGACGGAGACGAGGATATATTTCCAACACGAAGGTTTAATGGTAATTATACAGGACAGCAGACCAGACAGCAACACACACTAAATACAACGGAGATCGGACAAAGACTGGCTGAACAGACGGAAATTAGGGGGCTTTTACACTGGGCTCGTTTGCTGCGGTCCGAGCCCGGGCGCGATTGTTCCCGGCGCCCCCCGCAGCGTTGGTCTGGTTTCACACTCAACTTGATTCTATCGAACTCTGGTGCATTTGCGTGCATCTTACGTAATTGCAAACGTGCACGGCGCATGATAGAAAACACGACATGGGTCAATATATTGTGTTTTTTTTATTAATTTGGTGCTATTATTCATAGCTGAGTAAACAACGCAGGTTAACTGTGTGTGTGTTTCACATAGTCTGTCTTTCCGCTGCTTGCAAATGGACTCTTTTAAGGAGACAGTGGATTTCCATTAATTTGTTGCCCTGATTGCACGCACTATGCGCGAATACACTGCAGACTCACTCTTGCTCGTATCCAGGGTAAATCTTCATCCCTTACGTGTGTTTTATTTAACTAAATACATCATAATCGGCTAAAACGCATGCGCAGGATACTTTACTTCCTGAACAAGTGCGCATCCGAGTCCATGTTGTTTTCACATACACGCGAATCGCATCACGGTTCGGGAGCAACCGAACTCAGACCACCTCCTCCAGGCAGTCTCGAGTTCGATACCCCAGTGCGCACCTGGGTTCCGTGACAGCGTTCACATTAGCGATTTTTCATGCGAACCGTGCCCCGTTCCGAACTAAACTGCCAGTGTGAAAGTCCCCTTAAATGCAAACACAGATGACACTGATTAACGGAACACAGGTGATACAGATGATGATGATTAAATAAACACAGGTGATACAGCTGAACTAATGATGAAAGTGAAGATGACACGTTACATGTGAATACAAGCAGACAAGTCCAAATGAAAACAAACTGAACCAAACACAACTTTGACAGAACACCCCTCCCCTCAAGGCGTGAAGGTGGGGAGGTGGGGGTTTGGAAGGAAGAAGAGGAAAAGGCAGAGGGCTGGAGACAGGAGAGGGCGAAGGGCTGGAGAAGTCAGGCAGATTACAAGGAGAAGAAGAGGGTCCAGGCAGAAGGGAGGTGTATTTAGCAGGAAGACTCGTGACCCATGGTGGAGCCGAGGGAGGGAGGAGCCATGGAGGTTGAAGGTCAGAAGGTTCTAGGGCGATGACCGATTGAGGCAGAACCGATGGGGGAGGATGACAGGGAGGAGACGGAAGTTCGCCGGGCCATGGTGGAGCAGAGGGTTCAGAGGGACACGGGGAAGCGTGAACGTGAAATGAAGTGACCCAGAAGTGACCCGCATGCACAGAAGAGTACTCAACGGTCAACGACGTAACTTGTTGTTTCACTTCAACGTTCAGATTGAAGTCGCATTTCAAAAGATCGGATACATATCGGATTTGGACCACATACCCAAGTGGCCTGGGTCGCATTTGAAAAGATCGGATCTGTGTCGTTCAGACTGTCACGAAAAGATCAGATACAGGTCGCATAGGGGCAAAAAAATCGGAATTGGGTCGTTTCAGCCTGCAGTGTGAACGTAGCCTTTGAGGTCTCTTTGAGGTCTCTTTGAGGTCTGTTTGAGGTCTGTTTGAGGTATGTTTGAGGTCTCTTTAAGGTCTGTTTGAGGTCTGTTTGAGGTCTGTTTGAGGTTTCTTTGAGGTCTGTTTGAGGTATGTTTGAGGTCTCTTTAAGGTCTGTTTGAGGTCTCTTTGAGGTCTCTTTGAGGTCTGTTTGAGGTCTGTTTGAGGTCTGTTTGAGGTCTCTTTGAGGTCTGTTTGAGGTCTCTTTGAGGTCTGTTTGAGGTCTGTTTGAGGTCTCTTTGAGGTCTGTTTGAGGTCTCTTTGAGGTCTGTTTGAGGTCTCTTTGAGGTCTGTTTGAGGTCAGATTGAGGTCTCTTTGAGGTCTCTTTGAGGTCTGTTTGAGGTCTGTTTGCGGTCTGTTTGAGGTATGTTTGAGGTCTCTTTAAGGTCTGTTTGAGGTTTGTTTGAGGTCTCTTTGAGGTCTGTTTGAGGTATGTTTGAGGTCTCTTTAAGGTCTGTTTGAGGTCTCTTTGAGGTCTGTTTGAGGTCTGTTTGAGGTCTGTTTGAGGTCTGTTTGAGGTCTGTTTGAGGTCTCTTTGAGGTCTGTTTTTAGGTCTGTTTGAGGTCTGTTTGAGGTCTCTTTGAGGTCTGTTTGAGGTCTCTTTGAGGTCTGTTTGAGGTCTCTTTGAGGTCTGTTTGAGGTCTCTTTGAGGTCTGTTTGAGGTCTGTTTGAGGTCTCTTTGAGGTCTGTTTGAGGTCTCTTTAAGGTCTGTTTGAGGTCTGTTTGAGGTCTCTTTGAGGTCTGTTTGAGGTATGTTTGAGGTCTCTTTAAGGTCTGTTTGAGGTCTCTTTGAGGTCTCTTTGAGGTCTGTTTGAGGTCTCTTTGAGGTCTGTTTGAGGTCTGTTTGAGGTCTCTTTGAGGTCTGTTTGAGGTCTCTTTGAGGTCTCTTTGAGGTCTGTTTGAGGTCTGTTTGAGGTCTCTTTGAGGTCTGTTTGAGGTCTGTTTGAGGTCTCTTTGAGGTCTGTTTGAGGTCTCTTTGAGGTCTCTTTGAGGTCTGTTTGAGGTCTGTTTGAGGTCTCTTTGAGGTCTCTTTGAGGTCTGTTTGAGGTCTCTTTGAGGTCTGTTTGAGGTCTGTTTGATGTCAGATTGAGGTCTCTTTGAGGTCTGTTTGCTCCAAAACAAAGACTGTTTGTTTTGCCATGACAGGCTGTTGAGAAACAGTCTGAACACCTTGTAGGACTTATGCTATTCAACACATGAACCCAACAGAGTTCTTATACTGATTTGTGTTTGTTTGTGTGTATTCAAGCGGCCCCCGTTCAACAGACATGTTTTATGTGATCTGCTGAGCATCCTGGCAGTATGTCTCTGTGGCAGCATGTCAGGAAGCCGATGTGAGACAGCGAGAGATAGAGCAAGACAGAGAGAGACGGGGAGAGAGGAATTCCCACCCTCCCACACATCCGTCTGTCTCAGTGTATCACAGTGCTCAATATTGGCAGTTATTATTACAGAAAAGCTATATTTATATCCTCAAGTGCTTAAAAGCAGTCAAACAGAATAATTGTATAAACAATATCCTGTAGCCAGTCCAAGGATTCTAGAATCTCCACTGCATGCTGTAGAGAAAAATCATAGTTTTTCCCATTGTGAATGCCCAGTGTTTAAAGGTTAAAATTCCCAAACACAGTTATGGCCCTTTCCTCTCTGTTCCCAATTACTGTACCATTGCTCAGACAAATAGATTGTCACTACCTAAAC
Source organism: Siphateles boraxobius (assembly GCF_051911475.1). NCBI lineage: Eukaryota > Metazoa > Chordata > Actinopteri > Cypriniformes > Leuciscidae > Siphateles > Siphateles boraxobius. Next base: position 519,448 of record NW_027508725.1, read on the forward strand.
TCACACCATTGGTTAAGTCAGAGGTTGACAAGTCGGCTGTTCAAAAATGTTCAATGTTTAAGAATGTCACAGAAACACAGTCAGCATTTTTATTTGCACACCAGCATGATGGTTATAGAGAGAAAGCTGCATGCATGTTTATATTCACTGTGTTTGAGACATACCCTCAAAGCTTGTAGGCATTATACACATCCCATTTCACACTGTCCAAACTCTAGTTCACTTATGCTCTCATTATCCGGCTTCACGAATATGAAGAATATTCTGTGAACATGCCAAATGACTGAAATAAAAAGTGCCCCAAAAGCATTCTGTTTGGCTGTACAAACAACATGACACTTTTTATTTTACTGTTTACAGAGATCAGGGCTGTGTCACGGTCTGGTGAGGTTTTGATCAGCAGACTTGACGAAGATGATGAAATTTAAAAAGTTCTTTATTAACAAACTAAAATAAATCAGAATACAGACACAGGCAGAAGATTAAATTAACCAAACGTCACTCACACAACGAGAACCTTCAAATGAACAGAGAACAGAGGAACTTAAATACACAACGATAATGAAGTGCTGACAGGTGTGCTAGTTAATGAATGTCAATGACAACAGATTAGTGGCGTGAAACTAGAACAAAGGAAGCAGGTACTGAAGAGAAACAAAATAAGAGTCCATGAATATAAAACTAAAGAGTATAATTGTGTCAGGCTGTCACAGAGATCTCAAGACAGTTTTATCAGTGATATTTTTAAAGGGAGTAGAATCATTTTCTGCATACAATTGCATAAAAATCATGGTTTCACTTTATTTTGACGGTCCCTTTAACACTTTCTGTTGATTATAAGTAGCCTAAGTAACGTTGCACTTGCATGTCTGGTAACTCTCAGTAGAGTGTTATAAAGTATTAATAGACTGGTAGGGTAAGAATAAGTTGACATGTAGTTGCAAAGTTACTTATAGTCAACAGAATGTTTAAAGGGGATCATCAAAATAAAGATTTGTTACCAAAATCATTTACAGCACCTTTAATCATGAACATAGCTTGACATTTAGACCATGATACTTGGTATTCAGGTTTCTAGGTTTCACATTCATGCCACCTGATAAACATAAATAAATAACGGGCTTGTCTGACACTTGCGAATCAGTCACACTTATTCCTAGATGAATTTGCCATCCAGCTTGTCCTGAAATTACTTTTTGGAACATATAGAAGTAAACTGGATATTTCTTTAATACGTTTGATCCGCCCCCAAACTGAAAGAAATACAGGGCATCACATTTTCTGTGACTGTATAAGGATATAAAAAATGTAAGAGGCAAGCATTGTTTAATTTATAATTGGTCATTTGTTGCTAAATATTTGGCCAAGACCGCCCAGTTGTATAACTTTGGCACTGCAATAAGGGATAGCCTCCCAAAAGTATCTTCAAAGAGACAATACAAGGTAATTGCAGTTTAAAAAGCCTAAGAAACATACCACAGCATTTTGTTGGATGAAAATATCCTACCTAGTCAAGAGTTATGAGCCTTATCTTTCAACCTGCAAAAGACCTATATTCTTTTCTGGTGTCACTGGAAGTATATTCAGGCTGCTGTTGTCTCAAACGTGAAGAGATCAGAAAATGTTGGATTATTTTTATTATTGTTTATTTATACATATTAACCATTTAAAGTGTATTTAATTAATCACATTACTTATTTTGGAGTTGAAAACAATTTTTTTTGTTAAATAAAATCTTTCAAACACCATCTGCAGTATTCTAGCGAATTATTCACAAACTGTATTATGCAAAGCCAAAATCTGTGCTGAATTCAATTTGCACAGCAGAATTCCCAATCTTGTAAGTTGGTTGTGAGCAAGGGTGTAACAATATATCGTGACACAATATATCACAATACAAAAATGCAACAATATCTATGGTGGATAGTGACAATATATATTGTGTATAGTTCACCCAAAAAATTCAAGTTTTCAGAGTTTTAGTGCCAGTACTACATTAAACTATATATAATGTTGAATATAATGTATAGGCTAATAATCAGCGGTGAAAAAGTCTCTGGGCTGGACAGCGCCAGCGGTGAAGGGGTCTCTGGGCTGGACGGAACCAGCGGTGAAGGGGTCTCTGGGCTGGACGGAACCAGCGGTGAAGGGGTCTCTGGGCTGGACGGCGTCAGCGGCGAGGGCTCTGGGCTGGACGGCGTCAGCGGGAGGGCTCTGTGCTGGACGGCGTCAGCGGCGAGGGCTCTGTGCTGGACGGCGTCAGCGGCGAGGGCTCTGTGCTGGACGGCGTCAGCGGCGAGGGCTCTGTGCTGGACGGCGTCAGCGGCGAGGGCTCTGTGCTGGACTGCGTCAGCGGCGAGGGCTCTGTGCTGGACGGCGTCAGCGGCGAGGGCTCTGGGCTGGACGGCGTCAGCGGCGAGGGCTCTGTGCTGGACGGCGTCAGCGGCGAGGGCTCTGTGCTGGACGGCGTCAGCGGCGAGGGCTCTGTGCTGGACGGCGTCAGCAGCGAGGGCTCTGTGCTGGACGGCGTCAGCGGCGAGGGCTCTGTGCTGGACGGCGTCAGCGGCGAGGGCTCTGTGCTGGGCGGGACCAGCGGCGAGGGCTCTGTGCTGGGCGGGACCAGCGGCGAAGGCTCTGTGCTGGGCGGGACCAGCGGCGAGGGCTCTGTGCTGGGCGGGACCAGCGGCGAAGGCTCTGTGCTGGGCGGGACCAGCGGCGAAGGCTCTGTGCTTGGCGGGACCAGCGGCGAAGGCTCTGTGCTGGGCGGGACCAGCGGCGAAGGCTCTGTGCTGGGCGGGACCAGCGGCGAAGGCTCTGTGCTTGGCGGGACCAGCGGCGAAGGCTCTGTGCTGGGCGGGACCAGCGGCGAAGGCTCTGTGCTGGACGGGACCAGCGGCAAAGGCTCTGTGCTGGACGAGACCAGCGGTGAAGGATCTGTGCTGGACGGAACCAGCGGTGAAGGCTCAGTGCTGGACGGGACCAGCGGTGAAGGATCTGTGCTGGATGGAACCAGCGGTGAAGGCTCAGTGCTGGACGGGACCAGCGGTGAAGGATCTGTGCTGGACGGGACCAGCGGTGAAGGATCTGTGCTGGATGGAACCAGCGGTGAAGGCTCAGTGCTGGACGGGACCAGCGGTGAAGGATCTGTGCTGGATGGAACCAGCGGTGAAGGCTCAGTGCTGGACGGGACCAGCGGTGAAGGAGCTGTGCTGGATGGATCCAGCGGTGAAGGCTTGGGGCGGGAAGGTAGTGATCCAGATCGGGGCTCGACACTCTCCAGAACGATTTCCCTCCATTTCAGACCGGTGGTGTCTGGGAGGTCGATCCGGTGGTGAAAGGTGTCCCCGATCTGGAACAGGGTACACAACCTCTCGTCGTCGAGGGTGCTGTGGAGGGCAATCCGGACTAAACCCTCAACGAACGAGAGGAAGTGGTGGCATCTCTCAGCCAGGGCGATAATTGTGACCCCATCGTCCATCTTGGGGTGGTCGATTGTTCTGTCAGGGTCTGGTGTGGTTGAAGAAGACTCACAGGCAAAAGCTCCAATTGCAACAATTTACTAATATAATAACAGGCAGGTACAAACAGGTAGATTCAGGCAGGCTGGTAACGCACACTAAACAAGACTATACAAGACTAACAATCGACAAGGACAGACTGAACAGAAAGGAACTAAATACAAGTACAAATGGACACTAACGGGGTGAAGACAGGTGACACAGATGATGATGATGATGAGGGACAGGTGGATAAAGAGGGAGTGAGTTCAGGTGTGGAGACAAGGAGGATACCGGGTAGTGTAGTGAAGACGAAGACAGAACGGTGCAGACGAAGACTGTGACAGCAAGCATATTCGTCTTAAATAATTCTGTATTTTCAGCTTCAGAATCATGAATATTGTTATCCTGGTGTCTTTGGGTTTCTTGCACCAAGTCCAAGCCTATTCATTTACACCCACAATGTAATATCAAATTTAGGATTTTAATCAACAGTAATTTTTTTTTGTTAACCTTTTATCATATGTCTTGGAGTATTGCAATAATATCGTATCGTGAGTTCAGCATTGTGATATGTATCAAATCGTGACATGAGGGTATCGTTACACCTCTAGTTGTGAGTACTAGTTTGTGGACGATACAGCAGAGTACTTCATAATTTGACACTCTTAACTTGGACTGCACAGCACTGTAATCCAGACACCTGAATCATTTCTTTAAAATGCTGAAATGCTGGAATCATTTGATGAATATCTGCTGCTAGTACAAATAGAAAATGTACTCAAACATCTCTTTTAAATTAAATTCCATTTACTGCCATTTTGAAAAGTGAAAAAAGTTAAAGTGTCATGTGAAGGCCAAGTATGGTGGTAACCCATACTCGTATTTGTCCACTGCATTTAAACCATCCAAGTTAGTGCACACACTACTATATTTTCATATTATTCTGCCTAGACATTTCACTCACGGTAAATGTATTCACATATGCTATTAATGTAAAGTAGATTCACAAACAGCAATCTGCCTGAACACATAATGCATAAATAATGATGTCCTTGTTGACCATGTAGTGCAATTATTCACAGTGAAGGGTGAAAAAATTATATAATGGATATAATAACTGGTTGACCTTTTTCCTGCATAACATCCACCAAGCATTTTATGTTGAGTACTTGCACAAAAGACCTGCAAAAGTGTTGAGTATTTTTGCACCATTCTTTAAAAAAAAAAAAAAAACTTGTTTAGGTGCAGAAGTATTCTTGGAAATGGAATTAATTAATCAGTCGTGCCAAAGCATCTCAATCACGTTGAATCAGGACTCTGATTGTGGCACTCAAGAATTGTGTTGTTGTTTTTCTGTTAAAGCATTTTTATTATGATTGATTTATTCCTGTTTTTTGGCTCACAGTCTTGTTGTATCACCAAACCGCTGCTGAGTTTCAATTGACAGAAAATTCTTGCAATGAGTCCTGATCAACTTGAAAATGAATTTTTCTGTCAATGATAGCAAGCTGAGGCAACAAAGCAGTGCAAATCATGACGGCTCTGCCACTATACTGCCTTTTCCCTCACACTTAGCATTTTGTGTTTTATTTCCAGACACATATGTCGAGAAAATATTTTTCCAGTAGCAGTTGCTGTTTTTCACACTCAGGATGAGCAGCTGTATTTTTTTTTGGAAGTCATGTTTTCCTCCTTGATGTTCTCCCATGAACATCATTCTTGTTCAGTGGTTTGCGTGTCATAGACATGTTAGGACCTTCCATAGACATTCGGTCTTTGACACACATGCTTCGTCCGAAATCGCATACTGTATAGTAGGTACTACATTTGGCTGACAGTTAAAAAGTATATTGTATATAGTATGAACGTGTGTAGCATGAATGAAATCAGAAAATTCCGCCATGTTGACATTGTCATGTGACCTACAGCGTCAGTTGCGTTGCTTCATTTCCAAATCCTCTCCTGAGGTAGGGAGGTTAAGCCCAAAAAATAGGCCTTTGACTTCAAGTCATGATGCAAAGGTCTCCTTTGGTATGGAAGTACCTTAGGGTCATACAAATCAATTTATCCTAAGACTACAGTGCAGCTACTTCTGTACATTACATTTGTCCTAAGTAGCATGAGATTTCGACCAGTAAGGAGTAGCCTATAGCATATCAGTTCCTGCAACAACACATCCCATCTGCACCAGGAGCTGTGACAGCTGTTGAAGGTCAGAGGTGACAGGTTAACACTTTGAGGTTCGTATGACTTTCTCATTAAATAGAAAAATGTTTTTAATGTTAGATAACTAATAAATAGCTAGCTAGTTGACTATGGGAAAAAAACCTTAGAGGGAAAACCTCTTTTCTCGAGATTACTGAAGCCAAAAATTATCCTTATAATTTTTATTAATTTAAAACCACTTGCTGCAGCTAGCAGACCTAGGCGAGGCAGCTCGCGCGCCTATTGGATGCTATGCGGCAACTGCTGCAACCTATCGAGGCACTGCACGTGACGTAAGCACCAATGAGTGGGCGTGTGGGCGAATGGGCGTGGCTTATGCCTATATAAGCCAGAGCTCGATAAGATGCTCCTTGGTTTTCATCGACTGAAGCGAAACCAGATGGTAGCACAAGCACGGCAGGGTTACGCAACACTCATTCCCTCTTCTAGAGAGAACCGAGGTTACATTAGTAACCGTGACGTTCTCTTACGAGAGTACTCTCATGTTGCGTAAGCTAGCTTGCGCTACGGGAATCCAATTTAAAACGCCGTGCGTGCTAAATCTACCACAACACTGACCCAAGGGCGAGCGCCCTGAGTTCATATGATATGGGGATATAAAAATGGGCAGCTAGACCTTAAGATTGGCCACCAAACGAAACAAATAGCTGTCCTGACCGTCTGAAAGCAGCCGAACGTTCCACGTAAATTCTAAGGGCCCTAACCAGGCAAAGGAGATTTACGTCAGATTCGCTGTCAGATCCGAAGAGAGAATGTCAGATTGAAGAGGCGGTGGTACCAGTACCAGTCGGTCGCCTTCCAAGGTTTCAGAGATGCGACGCATTTCTGATTGACCCTGAGGCGAAACAGATCGGAGGCCCAAGCTCGAGACGGCACTCGTGCTTTCAGCCACCACTGCAGTGGGCGCATGCGAAGCAGACCCAGCTGGAGTACTGATGATGATGAGGCCATGAGGCCCAGCATTTTCTGAAATCTCTTGAGCGGGACTAAAGCGCCGCAATGTTTAGTATGCGCTCTGGCTATAGTCGCGCTGTCATTGACAGCGATTTCAGCTCTGTGCCCAGAAAGGATATTTCCTGGCTGGGGGACAGCGAGCTCTTCGCCCAATTAACTGTGAGACCAAGATTCTCGAGGAGTTCGAGTAATATGGTCCTGTGTTCTATGAGCTCTGAATGAGATCGAGCTAGAATCAGCCAATCGTCCAAATAGTTCAAAGCTTGTATGCCCTGAAGTTTCAGGGGCGCGAGAGCAGCGTCCATGCACATCATAATATACAGGATGCCAGGGACAGGCCGAACGGTAGGACTGTGTATTGATATGCCTAGCCCTCGAAGGCGAATCTCAAAAATCGCCTGTGACGAGAGAATGTCAGACTCGCTGTCAGATCCACATAGACTTGTGCTCTGAATGGAGTGGCAAGTACTTTGGGGACTTAATCATGTCTTGGTTTGAGGATGACCTTGGAGTCATTAGGCCCAAACTCAAGGCACGACGCGCTAACAGAAAGTGCGTGTAAGTCACCACCAGCTTGACTGAGGCGATAGCCACCAGAAAGGCTGTTTTCAGAGATAATTAAGGTCCACAGACTGTAGAGGTTCGAAAGGGGTACCCTTCATGGCCTCCAGGACCAAGGAAAGGTCCGAGGGGGAGCGAGGAGGGTTCATCCTTCTAGCTCCCCTGAGGAAGCGGACTACAAGGTCGTTCCTACCTAGTGACTGGCCATGCGAATGTTTGAGAAACGCAGCAATAGCCGCCACATATACCTTGAGCATGGATGGGGATCTACCCTTATCCAAGAGCTCCTGTAGGAAGGAGAGAACCTCAGACACCCTACAATCTTGTGGATCCAGGTTGCGAGCTGAGCACCAACCTGAGAACACTGACCACTTGGAAGCACAAAGCCGTCTAGTAGAGGGCAATCTAGCTTTCGTAATCGTGTTTAACACTCCGTCGGGGAGACTGATGGGTACCCGTTGATGGCCCACACATGCAGAGCCCAAAGCTCGGGTCGTGGGTGCCAAATCGAACCCCCGGCCTATGAGAGGAGATCTCTCCTCAACGGGACAGGCCACGGAGAAAAGCTCTGAAGCTGCATCAGCTCCGGAAACCAAACTTGGTTCGGCCAGAACGGAGCTACTAGAAGTACACAGGAACCGTTCTCCCTTATACGCTTGATTACCTGTGGTAACAGCATGATCGGAGGGAAAGCATAGAGAGGGTGGCTGGGCCAGTGATGGGCCAGCGCGTCCTTGTTCTTTGTGAAGCATATTGGACACTGAGCGTTGTCTTGAGACGCAAAGAGGTTGACTTCTGCTGTGCCAAAGTTGTCCCACAACAGCTGAACTGTCTGAGGGTGGAGGGACCATTCCCCTGGGGGAACATTGTCCCTGGACAGCCTGTCTGGACGCACATTAAGATGGCCTGGCACATGCGCCGCTCTCAGCGAGAGTAGGTTGCGCTGAACCCATATAGGATGCGTTCTGCCAGTGCATGAAGGTTCCGTGATCTCAGACTGCCCTGGCAATTAATGTAGGAAACCACCGACATGTTGTCCGTGCGGACAAGGACATGGTGGCCCTTTAGAAGGGGAAGGAAGAACCGCAAGGCGTACTCGACCGCCTTCATCTCTAGACAGTTTATGTGCAAGCTCTTTTCTTGGCTTGACCACAGGCCAAAAGTCCGTCTGCCCTCATAGAGGGCACCCCAGCCCGAATTGGAGGCGTCTGTCGAAACCACTATCAGTCTAGAGATTACTCCCAGGTTTCACCTGTCTGAAACCAGTCGACCGCCTTCCAGGGCTCCAGAGCTGTGACACAGTTCTGAGTTACCTTGAGACGTAAACGACCGAATGCCCATGCTCGACGCAGGACCCGCATCTTCAGCCAGTGCTGTAAAGGCCACATGCGAAGCAGACCTAAACGAAGAAATTAAGTTGTGAATGGACTGTGTGTTTGACATGCGTTTTTTAATAAAAATTTGCATACTTCACCTCCAATTGTCATGTTAAGGACAATATTATTGTTTTTTAGTCTTGGAACCTATTTTATTGGACTCCTTGACCACAAAAATGTACCCGTTGATACCAAATTTGTCATTATAGCTATAACAGAAGCAAAGATATGGGCCTCTCATGTATGGTCGGCAGTCATTTTTAAAAAATGTGCGTATATAAGATACAAAATGCGATCTCACTTGTGTCTTAGGATAAATTTATTTCTATGGCCCTAAGGTACTTCCATACCAAAGGGGACCTTTGCATTATGACTTGAAGTCAAAAGTCACTTAACCTCCCTACTACTGTGGCCCAATGGGATAGTAAAGTGTCCAGTCGTTGCGAATCTCACCGGAAGTAGTAGATCATTTTCACCTGCTGTTTTATGAATACTATCGCAGAGCAGTTCTTGTGAATGGCAAACTCAAAAAGGCAGAGTTTTTTTTAATTTTTTTATATAAATATAGTGCAGAGTGGCTCTTACAAAGACCTCCAATCTCGGCTCATTGCTTAAGGATAGTTTAATTATGACTCTAATTTGCTTTTAGTCAAGTCATTAGCCTATAGAATGACATATTTTTTCCTGTTTTAACTGTACTGTACTGTACTATACTTCATGACAAATTAATTAAACACAGTATCCAGTAACAAGTAATTCTGAATTCATGCTGCCTGAATAATATTTCCTTCTTCAGTGCTTCTGTTCTCCCAGAGGATTATGGCTTCTCATTTTACAATCTTGAAGCTAAAACAAAACAAAGCTAAGGAAAGAAAGCCCAGTCTGTCATCTTTTTCTGTGTGGCTATGATATGATGAATAATTTCTGTTCAACTCATAATGCCCGCCACATCAGTTATTTATATATTTATTGTAATCTGAAAGATATTGAAGCGCTCTTATCTAGTTTAAATGAGAAGGCAAAAAATCTTTAAAGGCTGAGAAATACATAATAATATTAATATTATTATTGCCCAGTGTGTGTATATGTAGATATCCTTTAATAAAAGGTTAAACAAAGGCATATGTTAAACCTAAGACAAGTCCCAGTGTCACAGTCAGCATATTTGCAGAGATACTGTACGTAATAATCTCTTCAGAAGTTAGTTCGTGGTTTACAGGCTTTGACTATAATCCAAATCCAAATTACAGGCGAGACTATCAGTATGTAGAAATATTTTCAAAATGTTGTCCTCAAAGACAAATACCAAAATAAGCTCTATTGCTAAACATTTTCTAAATTGTCATATATGTTTTATTTAATTTTGTTTAAATTAAGGGCCATTCACACACGATGCTCTCTTGCATTGCGCCTGCAGAACCAGTAACCAAAAAAAAATTCCAATTTCCAAAAACAGTTTAAATAAAGTGAATAACTGAGCAAATAAAGGCACAATATATTTGTATGTTTTCTATGTGCTCTTGTTTGTTATCATTTGCAGCGAGTCTAAAACCTGTATGCTGTTCTATGGATAATGGTTTGGATATTTTACATGTACATTTATGCATTAGGCAGATGTTTTTATCCAAAGCAACTTGCATTAAATTTAAGGTATACCTTTAATCCACTATAAGTATAGTAAACTGCCTGCTACAAACCAGTGTTTATGGTTATGACCACAAATAAAAAGAATACGATGACAAATGTCAGTTTGCAATATCAAGCAGGATAGTGGACTGTTTTTGTGAAGCTAAAATACTGTAACTGCAAGTGTCTGACAATGAAAGCCAAGTTAAACACGCATGTGTCCACTCTTATGTTAAAAATAAAGTAAATAAGGCTTGGGTACTTTATCTTCCACTGTTGGTCCTTCTTCCTCTGTGACGACCATTGAAACCCACTCGACCATGCTAAACCACTCACCGAACACTTTATGTCCAACACACTTTATGTTGAAATGTGTACAGCAGGGTTCCTCAAATCCAAGCCTTAAATCCTGATCAAACTCAGCTGCAGGTCATTTTATAGTAAAGCTTTATAGTAAAACTGAAGGCAGTGTACAGTCTCATCCTCTCTTCTTCTGTCTAGGTTCACAGAGTTCCTGGAGCCCTTTGAAAGAGTTATCCAACCTGAAGAACTATGGCTTTACAAGAACCCTCTGGTGGAATCAGACCACATCCCGAAGAGAGTCATGTTTGTAAGTGCACATCATTCAGCACAAATATTACGGCAAATTTAATCATGCTTTCCAGTAAGGCTGGATTGCTTTAACCCGTCTGAACACATTTTAACATGATGCATGATTGCTCATTAAGTTTCCAGACTGCATTCTTATTACTGCCGAAGAGGAGCTTCAGAGACACACTAGGCACATTTCCATTATTTCACACCGATTTCATAATAGTTTGATGGGTTCAATATGAAATGAACACTGCTGAGGAAGTGCATGGCTTTAATTTTGTTTGCTAACAGTGTTTAGTGGCTTGCACTCACATATTATTACAAAAAGCAATGCAGTCATTACACGAGTCTTGCTATTAACTCCAGGAGTCTGCCTATTTTCCTTACTGGACCACTTGTGTTGGTGTATTTTAATGGTGTGCTAAAAGTCGTTATCAAATTCTTTTCAATATCATTTGCCATTCATTACAACACATAAAACATTATATGTTATAATACCACACCAACAGATGTTTCCACCACACATTATTATAGAAAAGAGTCATGTGCAACTATCATATACAGATACATACAGGAGACCCAAAATACATAATTATCTTTAACAAGACAATAAATAAAAAATTAAATTCAACAATAATCAATTTTTTTTCTCCAAATGGTTTAATTAATATTTTAACTAAATGTTTTCTAGGTTTAGAAAAGGGCATTTTGCAGAAAACTAGTGCCTTTAGTCAAACTAGATTGTAAGATATATCTGTAAATAAACTATAGTAATAATAGTATAGAATAGTAAATAGTAAAGTCCAATAGTAATGCAAAAAAGCAGTAACACGTACAGATTGTTTCCCCCTCAATTTGTCTAACATTTAAGAAAAAGGATTTTAGTAAAAAGATAGGTATATATATGTATATATATATATATATATATATATATATATATGCTCCAAAAAATCATATTCTTCCCCAGATGAGAAGTGGGGAAATTTTCAGACTAAAGATATTTAAACTCATATATTACCCATATTCACAGATGTTTAATTTTTCAAGTACTTATTGTAAAGAGCCACGAATCTGTGGATTTAACATTTACAGGCATGATCTCACCCTCTCATTTTCTTCAAATCGAGAAATTTTTACAAAAACATCTAAGAGTTTGAGCTGTTTTGTGTGGGAGGTAGTTGGAGGGTGTACACTATACAAGCTTTTATAACCTCAAGATATAAAGACATTCATGAAGTAGCAGGAAAAAAACTTTGATTTCATCTAACCCATTATATGCTTTTGGATAGAAAAACAGCTTCTTTTCTTTTCCTTTTTACCATAATCATGTCGGCTTTGTGAAATAGGATGCAGTAAAGGGATATTGTGTTCATTTTTCTTTACAGGCAATTTCATTCCTCACCCCGCTGGCTGTGATATTCGTGGTGAAGATTATACAGAGGACAGACAAGACAGAAATTAAAGAGGCTTGTTTAGGTGAGTACCCAAACCATGCCAAAAATATAGTCAACAAAGTCAGTGACTAATGTACATCATTCAAATCTGTACAAAATTAATGTTTCTACCATTATTAAACATGAAAAGTGACCTTTATGCATGAGTGATTGTCTTTTCTTCCCTATTGTGACATATAACCGAGTGAAACCTTTCTTCTAGAACAAGAAAAAATATAGGGTGAGACTTGATTTTGTCCGTGGGGAATTGATTGGATGGTTTGATGGTTGTGGTTTGCTATTGGTGGATCTCATGTGAGTGACAGGTTGTCCCGCCCTCGTGCCAGTAAACATGTCATCAGAGAAGAGATGTCACTGCAAGAAGGAGAGGAAGTTATTTTGATTAAACATTTCAAGGGCACATGAATTTAAGAAAAAAATAATGATGTGCACTGATAATTCTATCCATCAATTAATAATAATTACTGCAATATTCCATAAAAAATTATAATTGTCAATTTTGAATTCATGGTGACTTTAAGACAATATGCAGGCTTTGTTTTTTTAATCTCAAATCAATATTTCATGTAACCATAATTATTTATTTGGTGAGTTGCCATTACCCTGTAATACGTTGTCTTATATTTACTCAAGTATGCTTTCCTCTGCTTTGCATCTTGGTCCTGATAACTCTGTTAGGTTGGGGTTACTATTGTGAAAAAAGATATAATCTAAGTATATTCTTCCTTACTTAATGAATATTCATAGTGAACCAACTCTGTTCCCTTTCGTTGTCACTCCGAGTTCCGTCAGATGACGACGAATGGGGGTTTCGCTTAGAAAGCCTATCAACTTCGAGTATTACAAAACGAGCCAATGGCAAAGAAATGCCATGGGTCTGCGGAATTTGCATAGCTTATCTCCGTCTTACCTCGTGGGTATAAAAGGAGGATGCCGGCAACATGCAGATATGTTTTCGCTTCGAAGCCAAGTTCATTCTTCACTCCACAAGCCATCTCTGAACTGTCAGCTTCTTACAAACTAACGAGATTCACTGGTGTTGGTGTGACGGCGATCTCCCGGCGAGTGCGCGCTTCCTGCTTATCTGTGCAGTGGTTTGCCAGTGAGTGTGTTTCTCCCCGGGCGCTTCAACACTTTCAGAGTTTCTTTTCTCTCACAAAAGAGCTAGCACGAGGGAAGTCTTTTTAAAGGCAGTTCGCCCGTGCATTTCTGGTGGCGGTTGACTCATTTCCGATTTTGATGGGCACGTTCTCTGCTCTGCGTGCTTGGGCTTGATCACGCTAGAGCAGTGTTTGTGGATGACTCACGTTCTCCCCGCGGGAACGTGACCATCACGTCATTACGGTCGAAACTCAATGATCTCGTTTGAGAGAGAGTCCCCTCATCCACACACCGATCTAACACTCTCCACGTGAGGTGCTACTTCGGCTCGTGGCCAGGGTGACCTGAGGGTGTTGGTGTGGAACAAGGCGCCGTCTAACCCCAATACCTTTCTTCCTGGATGTGCATCAGGAGATCTCGAATTCCTCGAAAACCCCCATGTCTTCCAGCGATCCCTCGTTGATCTCCTCAGCCCTTCCTTCCCATGGCCACTGCTCATGGGTACACTGGGGTCCCCCGGTTGAACGCTCTGTTGTGATACTAAAATAACTGTGTCCTCAGAGTGCTTCTTCTCGGCGCGATCCTAAGTACCCGTCCGAAGCCTATAGTTTTTCGTCTACACTTGTGCCGAAATCCTATAGCGCCCAGGACAGGCAGCCGCCTCACTACATGCCATGGCCATTCTGCTGGTCTTCCTGGCCCAGGTGTTCATGGACATGCAGGAGGGCAGGACTGACCCAGGGCTCTTCATTGAGCTGCGCGCCGCCACTGACCTTGCTCCCCGAGCAACGAAAGTGGCCGCACGCTCCCTGGGTCAGTTGATGTACACCATTCAAGCCTGTGGCTCAACCTGTCCGATGTGCAGGATGTCCGGCGGTACCGTCTGCCCGACACCCTCATATCCCAGGTCAGCCCTTCGGCGGTGCGGTTCAGGGCTGTACAACAGTTCTCAACCGCCCATGAGCAACCTGAGGCATATTCTGCCCCGACGGCCCCGCCGTCCGCTCAGATCCCTCAGTCTGCCCACCGCCGAAGGCGCCCTCCCGCGGCTTCCTCCCCGTCCGTTCACCCGGGCTGGCTCTGGAGGCCGCAGGGGGACGCCACAGCCCTCTCCTGCCCCGCCCCCCACTAAACGCCGGGCAAAGCGGCGCTTTTAAGACGGGCTGCTCAGGGATGATGGTGATTCTCAGGAGATGGTAGCGGGACCACTCCTTCCCCCGGTGGAGGGCCGGGGGAGAATCCTTTGTTTTCCACTCCCTGCTGCTCACCCCTGGGTCAGTCATTCCGCCTTGCTGCACCACCGGTGCGAAGTCTGTGGTTCAAATGACCCTGCTGGTACAGTTCTTGGGAGCCTGGCTAGAGCTTCCCAACCTGTCCCGCTGGGTCACGCGGACGATCAGGCTCGGCTACGTGATTCAGTTCGCACGGTCTCCTCCCTGCTTCAGGGGAATCCGTTCCACTATGGTCACTGGCAATGCCCTATCCTCCTAAGAAAACCGGTGGGTTACGGCCAATCCTGGACCTGCGTGTTCTGAACCGCTCCCTTCACAGGCTGCCGTTCAAGATGCTCACGGCCAAACGCATTTTCGAGTGTGTGCGGCCCCAGGATTGGTTTGCAGCAATCGACCTGAAGGACGCCTACTTTCATGTCTCCATTCTTCCTCGACACAGACCGTTCCTACGGTTTGCTTTTGAGGGGCAGGCATACCATTTGGGCTAGCCCTGTCTCCTCGCGTCTTCACGAAGGTCGTCGGGGCAGCCCTTGTTCCCCTATGGGAACACAGGGTTCGCATCCTGAAGTATCTCGACGACTGGCTGATCCTAGCTCACTCTCGAGACCAGGTTTGCGAACACAGGGACCTAGTGCTCCGGCACCTTGCCCGTCTGGGCCTTCGGGTCAACTGGGAAAAGAGCAAACTTTGCCCCGTGCAGAGGATCTCTTTTTCTCGGTATGGAAATCGACTCGGTCGCCATGTAAAAGGCGCAGCTTTCGAGCGAGCGCGCGCAGTCACTGCTGACAGTTCGAGGGCAAGTGTGCGGCTCCACTGAAACCTTTTCAGAGGCACCTGGGGCATATGGCATCTGCAGCCGCGGCAACACCGCTCGGATTGCATCATATGAGACCGCTTCAGCTTTGGCTTCGCGACCGAGTCCCGAGGTGGGCATGGCAACACGGCACCATCCGAGTACCAGTTACTCCGACCTGCCGTCAGACCTTCACCCCGTGGTAGAACCTCAGTTTTCTACGGGCCGGAGTGCCCCTGGAACGAGCTTCTCGGCATGTTGTCGTAACGACAGATGCCTCCACCACGGGCTGGGTCGCCATGTGCAATGGACGTGCTGCCACGGGCTCCTGGACAAGAGCCCAGCGCCTTCTGCACGTCAATTGCCTCAAGTTGCTGGCTGTACGTATTGCTCTGTGCCGCTTCCGGGCCATGCTCAAGAATCAACACGTACTAGTCCGTTCAGACAATTCCGCCACTGTAGCGTACATCAACCGTCAAGGTGGTCTACGCTCTCGCCGTATGTCGCAACTCGCCCGCCACCTCCTCATATGGAGTCAGAAGCATCTGAGGTCGCTTCATGCCATTTATATCCCCGGAGCTAGATAGACACAGATAGATCTGTTTGCCTCTCAAGACTCGACCCATTGCGCCCTGTATTATTCCCTGACCGAGGGCACGCTCGGCACGGATGCACTGGCGCACAGCTGGCCGCGGGGCCGCAAATATGCGTTTCCCCCAGTGAGCCTTCTTGCGCAGACCCTGCGCAAGGTCAGGGAGGACGAGGAGCAGGTCTTTCTGGTCGCGCCGTACTGGCCCACCCGGACCTGGTTCTCCGAACTCGTACTCCTCGCGACAGCACCTCCTTGGCCGATTCTCCTGAGGAAGGACCTCCTTTCTCAGGGACTTGGCAACCTGTGGCACCCTCGTCCCGATCTCTGGAACCTCCACGTGTAGCTCCTGGACGGAACGAGGCAGGTTTGAGTACCC
The DNA here is from genome assembly GCF_051911475.1 of Siphateles boraxobius. NCBI lineage: Eukaryota > Metazoa > Chordata > Actinopteri > Cypriniformes > Leuciscidae > Siphateles > Siphateles boraxobius. Next base: position 535,833 of record NW_027508725.1, read on the forward strand.
TACCACCAGCGGTGGCGGCTACCATCACTTTCGCTAGAGCGTCGTCCAAGAGACACATCTATGCGTTGAAGTGGAACCTCTTCGTCAACTGGTGCTCTTCTCACCGAGAAGACCCCCGGAGATGTTCGATTAGTGTCGTGCTTTCCATCCTTCAAGAAGGGTTGGAGTGAAGGCTGTCTCCCTCCACCCTGAAAGTCTATGTCGCCGCTAGTGCCGCACATCATGATCCGGTCGAAGGTAAGTCTGTTGGGAAGCACGACCTGATCGTCAGGTTCCTGAGAGGAGCGAGGAGACTGAATCCTCCTCGCCCTCCTCTCTTTCCCTCTTGGGACCTCTCAGTGGTTCTAACTGCCCTGCAGAGTGCTCCCTTTGAGCCATTGCAATCAGTGGAGCTTAAATTCCTGTCAATGAAGACAGCGCTCCTGGTTGCATTGGCCTCCATCAAGAGGGTAGGGGACCTGCACGCATTCTCCGTTGACGAAGCGTTCCTGGAATTTGGGACGGCTTACTCTCACGTGATCTTGAGACCCCGGCTCGGAAATGTGCCCAAGGTTCCTACCACTCCCTTCCGGGATCAGGTGGTGAACCTGCAAGCGCTGCCCCTGGAGGAGGCAGACCCAGCCTTGGCACTGCTCTGTTCAGTACGCGCTCTCCGCGCCTATTTAGACAGGAGCAGTGTTTCAGGACCTCCGACCAGCTCTTTGTCTGTTATGGTGGGAAGCTGAAGGGAAAGGCTTTCTCCAAGCAAAGGTTGTCTCACTGGATAGTGGACGCCATTGCTTTGGCATACCAGCAGCAAGGTCGACCATGCCCCCTTGCTGTGACTGCCCACTCCACCCGGAGTGTGGCGTCCTCTTGGGCTCTAGCGCATGGCGCCTCGCTAACAGACATCTGCAGAGCTGCAGGCTGGGTGACACCGAACACATTCGCCAGATTCTACAATCTCCGAGTGGAGCCAGTGTCCTCTCATGTACTCGCTTCAACCAGCTAGTACTGGAACTGCTCAGGTGTCTTCGCTTGCTCGCCATTCCACTCCACGGACTGGATACGTGCGATATCTCCTCAGGTGAGCTTCTCCGAAAGCCCTGAGTTCCTCCAGCACTCCTGACATCGGCGCCACTGTCTATTGCCTGCGCGTCGGCTAGGTGCCTCCTGTGTGCATGGTCCCTCCTCCGAGCGACCCCCAGATGTGTATTTCCACTGTAAGCATCTCTGAACATGTGTCTTTCCCTTGGAAAGCCACCTTGCCACCCCTGGGGTTGAAATATTCCACCTGAGGCTGGATAACCCAGTATTCTCCATATGTATCCCTCCGGGTCATATGTGTATTCTCTAAGTCCCCCCCCCCTCTGGGTTGACAATAATTGCATATTTACTCCAAGCTATGGGATATGCTCCCCAGTGTACCTTGGTATTCCTGTGCTAAATAAGAGGGATCTCAGATTTACGCAGCGCACTGGAAGACAGCCGAGAAGGTGGCGTGATTAGACTGGTAACCTCATTCGTCGTCATCCGACGGAACTCGGAGTGACAACGAAAGGGAACGAGGGTTACATACGTAACCGAGACGTTCCGTCTGCCTGCCACTTTCTGCTGTACCGCGGGGATCGCCTGAGCTCAGTCTTGGCTCCTCAGCGAAGAAACATATCTGCATGTTGCCGGCGTCCTCCTTTTATACCCACGAGGTAAGGCGGAGATACGCTATGCAAATTCCGCAGACCCATGGCATTTCTTTGCCATTGGCTCGTTTTGTAATACTCGAAGTTGATAGGCTTTCTAAGCGAATCCCCCATTCGTCGTCATCCGACGGAACGTTTCCCAGCCTGTCATCAGTAATTCCTCATTTTGTTGAGAATGAATATTAGAATAATTTGCTCCTTTTAAAACAAGGGACAGGACTTTTATGGAAGGCATTTCCTAACATTGTACAACAATCACACTACTTACATGATAATAGTCATATCATGAGAAAATTTTGCTTCATACGATAAAAACACTTGATGTACTGTACTATGAAACTATGAGACTCAAAGCTTTCTCCCACGCTGCAAAAACGGTTCTTAAACATGATGCCCACAATGCCTATTGGACATTCATAAACTCAATCAGCCCAGTCAAATAATTTGTTTATTGCATGTTCCACATGTAATCACTGTGCTTTTTTATAAAGGCCTTTTTAAATTGATTTCATACCCTCTGCCCTATAATTCAGGAAACACACCATGTTTTTTTTATCAAGCCACAAATTCGCAAAGAATCTGAAATGCTATGGTTACACATGCCTTACTTGGCTTATTTGCTTGTTCAAGTTGTTCCTCAAAACCATGTTTCTGTGTTTCTTTGTTTAATCAACTATTTGTCTCCACGGTAATCCCACATTCTGCAGAGAGTATACAAAAATTAACACTATGGGACTTACATTACACATTTAACATTTAATACTGTTTGCCTTAAGCCTCAACGAGCAGCCTGGGAATGCAAGTTTTTTTTTTTTTTTTTTTTTTTTTGCAGGGCCAACACACACTTTTCTACTCTATAGAATTGTATCCTTAGAGGCCCCAAAAAATCACTCTTCTACCATTACCTACTTGAATCAGAGGATTCTGGTAAAGGGTTTGTTCCCGCTAATGTGAAAAGTAATTTCCACCCAAATAAATTCCCAGAACTACTCTTTTCCATACAATGAAAAAAAACCACATCTTTACCGTCAGTCACAAACTATTACAAAAAAATACCAAAAGAGCACCATATTATGAAAGCCTCTCCTTCACTGTAGCTCTCAAATTTCATTCAATCTTACTGAAATATCAGCTTCAACACACGTCGAACCAGGTTTGACGTCAGTGATGCCAGATGCCACTGACTCCACTTGTCCTGTGACTGACTGTGGCCGTTTGAAATCACTTTTTGAATGTGGTTTGAGAGCGAGATTTGAATGAATAATACTTAAATCTATGTCTGTTTCTCAAGCAAAGCTATTGTATGACTTCAGAAGACTTATGCAGCACAAAAGTCATTTTTATTTAAGTTAAGTCTGTAAAACCTATGTTGCTAATGTATTTTTTTATGTTAAATTTCTGGCTTTTTTTCCACAGCTGCCGTTTTTTTTACCGTGAATTTAACAGATTTTTTTTTACAGTGTATTATAATAATCTCTCTTGCCTTCACACATGTGATTATGTATATTACAGATACTTTATGGAATAGTCCAAACTGAACTGAGAATGTTAAATGTCAAATGAGTGAACAAAGCCATTAAAAGAAATCTGTACAAATCCATTTAAAAAGTCTTCATAAGAAGAAAAAATTCAATGATCATGTACTTTTCTATTTAGATGACTGTTTTAAATTGCACAACTACAAAAGAGCCAGGAGGACATAAAACTGATTTAATTACGGAAAGACAAACAGGACCATAATGTGATCTTTCAGATGTGAAGTGTTCAAAAAGACGTAATGAAGTAATGACAATGAACATTTAGTCTCAGGTGGTACTTGTGTTAAGGGTCATGCAAGTTATGCAAGCGGACTTGGGCAAGTTATTTCTTCCCTTCATTTCAAACATGTCAGAGATTGTAATGAAGTGTCTTAGATGGTGTATTGTTAGAAGACTGTTCAAACAGGTGACAGAGGTGAATCAGAATAGAGGCTCTTACTGCTAATGATGTTTCATTTGTAGAGGAGCTTTCACAACGTTGTCCTCCTCAAGCTTACGCATTGAAAAAAAGGTTCAAAACAGTCCAACTAACTGTAACTGTTTACTAAAACAAATCAGTGACAGTGAAAAGTAAAAAATTTAACTAAACACTAAACACTAAAACTAAAAACTAAACACTAAAACAATTTTTTTAGTTAATGATCTGTAAGAATGGAGCTTCATAAATGCTGTTCATTGATTCGAGTAAATCTTTTTTTTATTTTTTTATTGTTTTAATTCTACAATATATGGCGTAAAAACGTCGGAGTGCTGCCCTCTTCAGGTTGAACGGTGGCTACTGCAGTAGAATTTTCTTATTAGAAGTTGTGGTACCCTCTGACGTCAGAGTACCAGCTAACCACGCCCTTGCCTACAGAGAGATGCTCTCAGGTGCATGCACCCCTCCGCTGGGCTCTGCACACTTTTCCAGTTTTTCCACAGTTTGTAAGTCATTAGAGGCTAACATCTATATGCTAATATTTAAGTTTACAATACACTTTTACCAAATTTACATTAGTGCCATATCATTATGCAAAAGCCTACAAGTTAATAAATAAAAACTATTATAATAAAAAAATCAATTTGGCTTTCAATGGTTCTAAGTCAGCATTAAGCATCATAAAACGATCAATGTTATCAAATGGCTCATTGGTCTTGGTTAAACCTGGTTATGTCAGTGCATATAATCTAATACAATACGCATTTTATGCTTTGATTCGAGTCTGAACTGCACAGAGCTTTAACATAACCCTCATCCATTCAACATTTTTTGCTTCAAGCAGATGAACAGACTTTTTAATGGTTAGAGATACAGACAACAGAAGTAAAACTGGGATGGTAAAGTATAGTACAGGAAGGTTCTCAGAATTATTTTTTCCCACAGTGAATTTTCAATGGACTGTTTGTGGATACCAAGTGCTGGTTATATCGCTTATGCCAGATAAAGGATTATTTAGGCCTTTAGTCCTAAAATAGTTTAATATTGCTTGTATTAATTCTTAATGCTTTTGAATTATGGCTTGTCTATTCATGACCAGTTAACGATAGAGGATGAATGGGCTAATCAACTTTATGTATAAACATATAGTACTCTCATAGTGCTCTCTCCCACTGATCACCTCCTTTTTACTAAACTTTTTAGTAGGCTTGGGAAGGGTTAGACAGGGCTGGGAACCACTGCCTTCAGCCTGGTTCACATGGGACGATTTTAAAATTGTCGGCCGTTTTTCCAAACCTGAGAGACCCCACACACGGCGATAAAAAAAAAAATCACGGGTCTAACAGTTTTGGTCGTACAGAGTGTGGTGCGCAGCCACACGGCAAAATCAACACATCACACACAAACCGATTTGACTCCCGAGTATTCCCAGGTCAGATGGAAAATCTCGCAAAATACCTCGAGATCAAACGTGACTTCAGAGTAAACAATCATGGCGGACGAAGAGGATGCGGTGGCGATAGTTTGTTTTTAAAACGAAAAAAACATTATCAAAAGAAAAGGCGATGGTCAAAGAAGTGGAGACAACGCGAGCATGGACGGCTGTTTTGATTTTGTTTCTGGTGCTTCCTCTGCACCTCGTCACCTCGCTTTCTGATTGGCTACACGCCACAGTCCACTGGCTGCATGCTCTTTTGTCCCCGGGGGGCACCACAGACGAGGAGAAATCGGGCCAAAAAAATCCAACATGTTGGATATCCCCGCTTTGAGATCGGAGCGACCCCGATGTCCTTCCGAGCAGACGAGAGCACTCTTAACACACCACACACGGCAGGAATATCTGATCAGATATTCCTTAAGATTGTCAGAACAGAAGGGGTAAATCAGGGCTAAAATCGGCCTAATTATCCTGCCGTGTGAACCAGGCTTTGGACAACAACCAGCACAGGACCATGTGCTCACACCAAACATGACTAAAACACAAGCACATGGCCAGTAAAACAAATCACAAGCCATGTGCTCACACAAAAAGAGACATGAACATGCAATGAGAACACCCAAAAGCCGCATGTTCACAAAAACATGATAACATGAAAGCACACAGCTAGTGTTGAACACAAGCTGTGTGCTACACAGCACAAGACAAAACAAGAATGTCAGGGCTCTGTCACAAAACCAAGAAATAGACTAGACAGAACTGACAGAAACCTGACAAAAATTTAAAAAATATCTTAGGGTTACTAATCTTACATTACATATCTTACATTCTAATTCTCTTAAAGAATTAGAATTAGAATTAGCCTTTATTGTCATTGCATCGGGATACAATGAAATTTCAGAGACTGCTTAGCGGTGCTGCAATACAAACACACATATAAAAAACATTCACATTCCATTTATAAACCTAAGTGCAGCAGTTAAGCCAAGAAAGTGCAAGTTAAAGGTTTCAAACAAATATGATCGATCATCGCTGTCACGTACGAGTCCACGTCTGCACCATGGCACTATGGCCCTAGAGGACCAGGATGCATGAGGGAGAACCAGAGTGGACAGTATGCCATTTCTTGAAGTGTTAATAGGTCCACCTCCACCTGGGCAAACACCCTCCATATCTGCTGCACCCTGCCTCGACAGGATGTCTGCCCCCAGGTGTTGGTGCCCAGTAATGTAAACTGCTCTCAGGGAGAGCTGCTTTCTCTAAGCACACAGGAGGATCTGGTGTGCCAGTTTGAAAAGGCGGCACAACCTCAGCTCCCCTGATGATTTATATGTACAATTCCACGGTTTCACTTTATTTTGATGGTCCCTTTAACACATTCTGTTGTCTACAAGTAGCATTGCACCTTCATGTCTACTAACTCTCATTAGAGTATTAGTAGAGTATTAGTAGACTGGTAGGGTTAGGGTTAGAATAAGTTGACATGTAGTTGGGAAGTTGCTTATAGTCAGTAGAGTGTTTGTTGGAGGAGCATCATGATAAAGAGTTAGCAGATATTATGCAGACAGTCTACTGATACTCTAATGAGAGTTAGTTGACATGTAGTTGCAAAGTTGTTTATAGTCAAAAGAATGTTCAAAAGGGACCATCAAAATAAAGTGTTTCCAATTTTACCAATGTGTTGTCTATACGGACAAGCACATGATCAAGAAGGTCTGGTACGAAGTGTTTCCAAGCTAGAAAGACTGTATATGTATATAAACTGTGTACTGTGCTAGACTAACTGGGACTCGTCACAGCACTTACATATTGTTACTTTTTGGTTGGTTTAACTGCTTCTATTGTAAGTCGCTTTGGACAAAAGCATCTGCTAAATGGTTAAATTTAAATGTAAATCTAGTATTTAACAGGCATCAATCATGAAGACAACTGTTGCTGTTTAGGATATAATATAATGGATTGTTTAAGGCTGATATCAGATTAGAAAGGTCACTTAACTGTGAATGCTGTCTAACAGAGTCATTATTAATCTGCCTGTCTCTTGTTTTCTCTATTTTGCAGCGGTATCTCTCGCTCTAGCTTTGAACGGCGTCTTCACAAATACCATCAAGTTGATAGTTGGCAGGTAATGTAAAAACATGATTTCTGTATCATTTCCATACGAATTCTATACCACTTTAAAGGAATGTTCTAGGATGGTTAACAACTGTAATCACTGAAAGGATTTTAGACAAATTTTTAAGTATTCTTTACAAAATAAAACAAAAGAATCACAGTTACAGTAAGGCGCTTACAATGGAAGTAAAAAAGGCCAAGTGATACATTTTAAAATACTGGAGGAGTGAACAAAAACAGACACAGGGATGCAGAATGCAAACAAATGTTGATTAGATTGGCACAGTTAGGAAACAATGGTGGACTTCTCATGTTTCGTATCATAGGTACTTTCAGTGCTGTCAGGAGCTGATGCTATGTGGAACACCCTTCAGGTATTACAATGGTCTAGAATCACAGCAATTTACTGGCTGATGGTGCTTGCACCACCCATCGAGGCACACGCCACCTGTAACTCAAAAGAACATACTCGCGACATCACTCCACAGATTTCTTTTCTTCGGGAAATGGTTGATCTGACCTGTGTAGTGAGTCGTTATCTTCCTATTCTCACCTTAGAGAATTGAATTTTCAGACAACCTTCTTTGACACATACGATGTGTGTGTGAAGTACATGCTCAAGCAGCACTTAACTGCCTATATGACTGTTGATTAACCTTCTTTCTGAGGAAAGAAGTACGTTCTGTGACTTCTGCTCAATGTATCTTGCTGGGTTCTACAAACTATATAACATGGTTAAACCAATTTAATTTTTGTGCTTTCCACAACTGTTGTCCAGTACTAAAGGAAAACTCCAGTACTCAGGCAGGAAATACTTTCTCTTTTGGAGAAAGGAGCCATAGAGGAAGTGCCTCCTTCCCAGGTAGAGTCTGGCATTTACAGCTGATATTTTCTTAATTCTGCTGGGCCAGCTCCAAATGAAACTGTTTCAGTGGTGGATCAACGATTCACTTGGGTAACCCCAAGTTGGCATTCTCCCCACAGAGTTATTCAAGTTACTTGCAAGGGATTTTGTACTCTACTACATTAAACACGACACTGGTTTTTGACGCAGGATGTCTGGCTAGGTGCAGTCTTTGATCACAAGACGATCAAGACGGATGCCTCTTTGGTAGGCTGGGACATGGTCTATCAAGGCCGTCAGGCCTACTGAGTCTGAGACGGCGCCCATCTCTGTTGGTGGTTCTTCTGACATTGAAAAAATCCTTCTGGACTGTCGGACTGCCCCATGTTGATCAGAATGGACAACATTTCAGTGACCTCTTATCTGAATCAGCCAGGGGGAATGCATTCTCACTTCCTGTAAAAGTTAGCGAGGCACGGTCTACTCTGGGCTATAAACAAGTTTCTGTCTGTCAGGGGGGTTCATGCTCCAGATCGGCTGAAGCTGGGAGCAGACTTGGGGCGTGTGTCCACCAAAGCATTTTTCCTAAGGCCAGAAATTTGTTTAAATAGTTTTCAATGCCTGGCAGGACAAATATCACAGTGACCAATTGTCACATCCTGATTGTAAATGGAAAAAAATCATCCAAAAGCTGAGCAAGTACAGTACTTTTCAAGTTTTAATTTTTATAACCATAAGCAAACTATCTGCAAAATCAGATACTAGTACAGGCCAATTCACACTGCACTGACCAACAGTGAAAACGACAGACGCCAACAGACTCTGTCAGGGGTAACACACTGATATGACAAAACCCAACAAAACTATTTAAGGCACAGTTTGAGGACCATAAGTGGAGGTTACACCCTCAAGTAGTAAGTGTGAGTAAGTAAGCAGAGGTTTGATAAGGAAAAGATGTTTCTGTTTGACCTTTTGGTTCTGGCCTCTGTACGGAGATCTCTGATTGGTTCTGGCCTTTCTTCTGAGATAACTGAAACCATTTTGAATTCTAGACCTTCCTCTTTGAAGCATCTTTATTCTTATAATTCACGGCTCTTTGTGCCGTGGTGCAGGGAGTGGGAGTTGCACGAGCATGTCTTTTAGAGGCATAGGTGACATCAGTAGGTGCATTTACATGGTGCATTGAATTCCAATTTCAATTGGTTTAAAAGTCCAAAATGAATGAAAATGCTCCATGTAAATACCTCAATTGTAATAAAACTGATTGAAATTTAATCTAAAATTCTCTATTCACTCATCGTCTGTGAAGTGGTGCAGAACAACGTTGTCCCACAAGTGCTTGCTTCGGACTCTCATCTGCAGCCACTTTGTTTTGGGTGTGGTAATGGGCTTTTTTATTCCTTGATTAATATAAGCATCATTGCATAAAGCTTTGCGCGCTCGTCGTCTCCTAATCTCCTAATTAAATATTTGGTTTGCTTTTTAAAACAAAGAAAAGAAACAATGGGTGGAGCTTTTCGTAAAGCTCCCCCTGTCTGGACCTAATCAGTGAATCTAGAAGGTCCAACCACACCCTAGCCCTAACCTTAACCCTATCCCTAAAACTAAATTAGGTTAAGCTCCATCCCTTAGATCCAAAGAGGTGGACCGATTTGATTCATTTGACTCTGCAGTGAGTTCCACTAGCAATACATTGGCGTGATTCTATACAGGCTTCAGATAACCATCACACCTGGAGGGTGTTCCCCATAGCACCAGCTACTGATGCAGCATCTAGTTCCCTTCTCAGGGAAGCAAGGTTACACTGAGATGTTCAATTGCTGGAGGATGGTGCAAGCTCTCCTAGCGTCTTGGGCTGTAGGTAGGGAAACACTGTGGCTCGATGGCCCGTAGGCCTAGAACAGAATATCATAAACATTTACAAAAAATACAAAACATGGATAATTGCAATTTTTTGTACATATAAGTGATGTTTATTCTGTAGTTCAGAGGTTTGGATACCTAAGTTCCACCTAAATAAATACAGTGATTTAATAACTCGATAACAGATCATTCATCACTAGAATGATTATTGTGCTAGATAAACCCATTTCTTTGCCTGTGATTTTCAAGCAATCCTGAAGAACTTGATTGGCGGGTTCAGGTGAGTTTGGTGCTAAACTCTGTGGAACAGTGGGTCCCCATGAGCAGGGTTGAAGACCTCTGCTTTATACAGATCTATTAGGACAAGGGTGCAGAACTCAATTCCTGGAGGGCCACAGCCCTGCAGAGTTGCGGTGCTTTCATGCCATGTCGTAATTACCATAATTTCCAGATTCTTGCTTGTAAAAAGCATTAAGATCCTTGTAGAACTTGTAATTTCAGCTTCTGAACTGGTAATTTTCTGAGAGTTCAAACTTGTACCACATGACCGCTGTACCAACTGCTATGTGTGTTGAAGTCTGCAGGGCTGTGGCCCTCTAGGAACTGAGTTTTGCACCCCTTTATTATGATATTTGTGCTTTTATTTGTAATCATGCCCTTACCATTGGCTGAGATCTCTGATGTTGATCTTTATCTCAGGCCAAGGCCAGACTACTTCCACCGCTGTTTCCCTGATGGCCAAATGAATGCCAAGATGCTGTGTACTGGAGAGCTAGACCTAGTAACTGAGGGTCGAAAGAGTTTTCCCAGCAGCCATTCCTCCTGTAAGTGCCGATGCGTAAGCTTAACACATTGCTTGATCTGCATTAGTTATACAAATAATTTATTTGGCTAAACTTTCAAACTTGTATAGGGGAGAGCATTGTCAGTTGTAACAGGCAGCAGCTGCTAAATCAGAACCAAACTAACAGTTATGCAAACAGACATTCTCATTCTCGATATGGTGGCCGATTTATTGTGCATCCCTAATGCATATTTCAATCATAGCTCTCCTAATCATTTTATGAATATGATAATGTATTTAGTCTTGGCGGACTAGGGTTTTGACTTGCAACACAGATATGGTGCTGCTGCATAAATGGGCTAGGGTGACCACCATCAAACAAACCAAATGTGGGATGATTATAAGTTTGTGTGGGACAATGTGGGACATGTTACCAACACTAAAATATAACCTGAAACTGTTATATAAAGTTTATCTAACTTAATAAAAACATTTGTACTCTGCCTTTCAGCTGATAAAAAAGTATTTGTTCTTTAGTCCCTTCCAGAAAACACAATTACATCACAATGTAACATGACATGTCTTTATTTTACATGACATTTAAATTCAACATCACTGAGCCCAAAGGCAGCAGGCAAGTCCAACTAAAATCCTACAAAATAAATAATGAACAAATTAAATATAAACCAACATGAAATTAGATCATTGACAGTCTTATATATTAAGAATATTTTAAACCAAAAACTTTCATATTTTTTTTAGAAAGGATGTGAATTAAAACAACCACAGCACAAGTTGATAAATTCTGTTCTGTTCTGTTCGAATTATCCATTTGTTTTCTGACAGAAACACATGGAACGAATCACCGCTCCACATTTTGATTGACAGCGTCACAGCCCACTAGTGACTGTGTTTACTCCTGTCCTTTCAACCATTGGATAGGATTTAAAAACAGCTGTTGTATTTGTACTTCTGACGAAGAGTTGTTAAATACAGGTGAAAAACTACACCGCAAAGAGAATAAATAAAATGCTTTCTTAAAAGGGCAAAAGAACGCATGCACGTTTTCTTAATATGGTATTCAAAAACCAACAGACTGATGAAAATGCAGGACATTTTCTCAATGTGCGACGTGCGGGACAAGGGGTGAAAAAGCTGTGCGGTACAATGCAAAGCGGGACGGGTGCTCACACTAAAATAGGCACACATAAATTCATCAACAAGACAAAAAAACAAAGGAGATGATACAAATACATGCCGATTTGCAATCATGCTGCTAATTGTAAAATATACTTCTGCATTGATAGAAATATATAAATCCTTTCAACAAACACATCAGAAAGACAACAGAACACTACAGCAGATCTATGGCCCAAAGATCCCTGTGCTTGGATCTGCTTTGCTGAATTGCTTAAAATCTAGAGGCTATCTGGGCTAGCAAAGAACAAAGATATTTAACTAGTGACTTGCAAGTGAGCAGTGTGTACCTGGGTACCATAACCCCCTTAGGTTTGTTAACTATTGGCCCAAACCAGGTATGTGTGCCTGAGCAAATAAGGCTCAAACTTACCTAGTTAGAATGTGCACTTTGTGTTACTGTAACAAATAAAATCAATTTGTAAAAAAAAATGGAAGAATATTGTCTTGTAAAATGACTCATTTTCATATAAACCATGGTCTCATGCAAGATATGTTTGCTGTATCCTCTTTACTGTTGCTGCCTTACTGTCACGGATTGTCCTGGTATAATACTTACGAACATGAAGATGAAGATAATTAGCCAAGGCAAGTTTATTTATATAGCACATTTCACAAACAATGGTTATTTAAAGTGCTTTACATAGAAGTAATAATTAGACAGTCTTAAATAAATCCGCTGGGTAATCCACAGAGTAAGAGTAGCGAAACACACATCCAACATAGACAAGACCCGACAACAATTAACAGAATCAAGGGAACTTAAATACAAACAAGGATGATTAGACACACACACCTGACCTGAATGATGAAATCAAATCTGTGACCATGACAATAAACAAGCCAAGGAGAAACTATGCAAATGAAAAAGTGGTGCGATGTCCGACCCAGGTGGAGCAGTAGGTCCGAGAGCATTTAAAAATAAACACTCTTTGTCATACCATAAAAATAACCTGTAGCCCATCTGAATTATACAACAATTAGGCTATCCATCTCATAGTGAAAACCATGTTGCCTAGCAAAATTTCCTTAACAGTAAAAGTGAAATCTTATTGTAGTTTTGAAATCGTGTTTCCGTCTTACTTTTTAAAATCACATACGGGGATAAGTTTGGTTCCATCAGCGAGGCATGCAAACCTGACAGTCACGCAGCTCTAGACGGTTAGCTTGTCTTTGACTGTTGCGTTTTTAAGATTGTCTTTTTGTGCTCGCGATCTTGTAATGTTACACTCTGGCACACCATATTTTTTGGCACACTCGTCTTATGTGTATTTGGCACCGCCTATTGTTGCGGGTTTATTTTTGAAATGTAAAAGTCTAGACCCCGAATATAAGACAAAACCGATTTTTCAGATGTATTTCTAAGAAAAAAAACATTGTCTTATATTCAGAACAATATGGTACTAGTAACTTGTATTAATGATTTTTCAGCCATTTTGACTAAAATCATCTAAAAATGGCCTCCATTAGCCAACTCATTGTTGCATTTGGTTGGATTTGCACTCCATGAACAATCACTACTTTCTCTTGCTAGCTCATGCCAATGCCTATTTCATTTTTAATGGGTTCTCATTCAGGCAACATTTAGTCACTGTTTCCTCAAGCAGCAATGTTGCCTTCCTTCTGCTGATGCTGTTATTGTTGCCATTGTTGTTAAATGCAAAATGCATGCTCTCTCGCTAAGATTGATTATAAACGTAATTAACTTATTTTGCATCATACACAAACTTGTAAAACATCAAACATGATTTTGAACGTGTATGTTTATGAATTGATAAATGCAGATCCGGCAGGATGGTTTAGTGATTTGGAATAATGAAAAGGCTGTTAACTAATCTGAATTAGTTACTAAAGGCTGAATTTCAGAGGAATACTGCAGGACTGCGTCTAATTGAGCCTCTGCCCCTTTAATTGGGCACGTTTTAAAAGTCCCCTCTTTGTTCCTATCCCGGTGCCGCCCGGAGGGAACCAATTCAACAACCGGAACGCAATTTCTACCGAGGGGGAATTCAACACCACCACACCCCCAGGAACTGGCTTTTGCCCCTGTCCCCTCAGAGGTCTGTGCACGCCATAGTCTATAGACCACAAAGCAACACGATTGTGATGTCTCAGCAGATCGAGCTTAATTTACCCCCATCCCACACAGCTCTAGTGTATGATATTGGAGTTGACATTTAACCACATTACATTCTTGTAGCTACCTTAAGCTGACTGTTTTTTACAAATTTATAGTTTTTTGTATAATAATTTTCATTTGTGTATTTTTTTTACATTTTATATTTAATATAAATACAATTTAACATTTGTTTATATTTAATTTTTATAACAGCCCCAGCATACTTACAGGCCAATAGAATGGTGCATAAACAAATGTATAATGAAAAACCTGTAAATATTAAATCAGCTCCAATGCTGATTCCAAGCGATTGCTTTATATCTAAACACATTGCAATGGTTCCACAAGTAATGGGTACTCGTGTAACATAAGCAATGATTTACATCCGAGTGAAGAAGACGGAGGGAAGGGCGCCAAAAAAGATAGACTTAAAGGGGAACTTGGCAACTATTTCAACTTAACAAAATCGTTTAGAAATCATTTGGATGGTTTAATAACCTGTTCTGGTGAGAATGGTGACTTTCCCCGCTCCCCCCAACGTTCCTAAGCGGAAAACCAACCTTGCAACATGAGGACTAACGTCCCGGTAAATTGGAAATAGGAAGTCTCGTGTGAAGTGAGAACAAGCGAGAAACACAAAGTGCTTTACAGCAAATCGACATAAACACACACACCGCCCTCAATGTGTGTGGTGTATTACCCACCTCGGTAGACACACTCCACACGATAAAGTTGGCCGGCTCTGATAATAACAAATGCACATGAGCAGCGGTAGAAAGGGAGAGGAGGGGCCGCAAGTCAGTTTTTGACGACAGTGTTGTGAAATATACGCCTCACAGCTGTAGGGGGAGATCGCTGAGAAAACATGCGACAACAAAAGTGAAAATCAGCGAAAAAATGTCTAGAGTTGTCAAGTTGCCCTTTGAAAGCAGCCCAGCCAGTTGCAGAAACTGCTAAGACTAGTCTTACAAGTTAGTCATCACGTTTTTTCTTGAAGACTGTTCACAAGTCAGTTCATAAAAACGGAGATTGGTCTAATTTGATGCTAAAAAATAAGACTGATTTCCCCTCGACTACCCGCTAGTTGGTCGTACTAGTACTTAAGTCAGAGTCTTAACATAATGGCTATGTTTATGCAACTGGTCCCAGGACTGGCCTACAGCGAACACTAAACCAGATTATTTAAATGTTCAGAATCAGCCGAGGCCAATCAGCTTGTGCCATGCAGGATGTGGTAATGGTGTGATTGCTTGCTGATTGCATGTAAAGGACCTACAGTATCAGCCAGCCCCATCAGGATATGAAAAGTGATTAGATATTGAACAACACACAGCAACGCCAACTGACTTTTAAAGGTAATTGCATCAAGTGACAACAACATCTGCTGCCAAGGACACTGAATGCATCTACAAAAGTGGTTCCAAACCCTTGTCCGAAAAAATGTTAAAGAAAGCTTAAAGAAAGAAGAATAGACGTTACTATGAAAGCCAAACACTGGTATGTATAGGCCTGTAAAAATACTTAGAAACTGTTCAGAGTGGTTGCATAGAGGAACAAAGGAAGAAAACGATGAAGGAAAAGTTGTTTTATAGTCTACTCTTGAGGTTTGTGCGTGTGGATTAGAGTTGGTGAATTTATTAAGCTGAAAGACTCTTTGGTCTCGGATGTTATGGCGCCTTGGCACTTACTGCAGGCACAATCATTCTTTATTTCATCGTGTAGAGAGCAAACGCTTGTAAATAAGTGCATTTATTCCATATTAGGACAGTGACAGGGAAACAAATTTAAACAGAAACTCCAAAGTCTGACTTTGTAATGCATACTTTTTTTAGCCTTCCCCCAAGCCCTTGACTTGACTAACAGAAGATTAACACTTTCGAAAGTCATCTTCAGTTGCTTTTGTCAAGATAGCAAACTGATGTGAGAAGCAAAAGACTTTTGTTATTGCCCCTCATATTCATCAAAAGCAAAAATTAAGCCTGACTAATTAAGACTCAAGTTTACCCTGGTGCAGTTTTATCAACATTTTAATTTATTCCCTTTAAATCCTATAATGAATGAATGAATGAATAAATGAAATGAATCCTGAAAATTGCTTTTTGCATAGAAAAATAGATCCAAGGCAATCGAGATGCATCAGTATTGTTTTTTGCTATGTTTGTTATGTTATGTTTTATTATTTAATACAATTAGTAAGTGTGGTCCAAAGACTTACTGAGATTAAGAATCTTTTACAAAAGCATCCTGACTTAGATCCCATTCTTTAAATTAAATAAGGTTGATATGAGGCTAATAACAACTTAATATAATACCATTGACATTAGCTGAGTTAAAGTAATTATGATAAAGTAAAAGACCATTATACTTACAGAATGTTTTGCAAAGACAGAGCAAGAACATAACGCAAGTAATTAAGGTTTACCCTCTTTAAATTGAATATATAAAGCAAACTGTTAGCTGAAATATCCACAAAATTAATATAAAGAGTGAAATATGAGTGAATGGTTTATCGGTCAATCAGGTTCATGTAAAAGTTTTTTTTTTTTTAATAGGGTCACGACACATTTTCTTTTAAGAATCATCATTCTTTTAATTCATTTTTAGATTCACAAGATGGCTTGTCATCATTTGTTAGCTTTATTTTATTATTCATTGAGTCAATCAATATAGACTAAAACATTTCAATCCCTGAGTAATGTATTTTTTCATGAATGTAAACATGATTATTTATACAGTATGAAGTACATAAAGCTATTGTAATTTGTTAATTAACATAATAAAAAATGTGTAACTGACACAAAAAAAAACTTTACGAATGAGTTGGCTACCATATCTATAAATAAAGGTTTAGATTAAATGAAATTGCTGTCAAAGGTTTATCATAAATGCAAAAATCCTCCTGTGGATACTGCTTTTATGACCCCACCAATGTGAAAATTTTGCAGAAGTGCAAGCATCACTACATCACTTCCTCGAGCTGGGCTTTATGGCAGAGGGGCCTGAGGCCTCTCCTCAGTAAAGACATTTGCGCACCTAATCCTAAATGACTCTCACACTGTCAGAAACTAGATTTAACCTCAATTCAAAGCATCACGTCTGGAGGAAATCAGGCACTGCTCATATAGTACAATCCCTGCTGTGAAGCACTGAGGTGTAGCATCATGCTGTTCCCTATAGGGAATGAGGGACTGGTCGAACACAGCAAAAATAAATCTCAAATCTATTAACAGGGATTCACATATTGCTGAATTAATATGTATGAAGACCATTTATTGCATTTGCCTAATTTTTTATTTGTGGATATCCATGCTATGTCATAACTGTTTAAATCTGATGGGAGAACCAAGATGTCTTAATTACTGTTTACATGGGTGAAAGCATTTTAGCATTGTATCAATTTTTGGCATTTTAGCAATTTCCCAAAACTTGCACCTGATAATTTCTGTGCACTAAATGAATGTATACTGTATTGTGTTGCATACAGAGGATTTGAACATTATTTTCTAGTGCTTTTCATCTACTGTAAGATCACTTTACAATAGTAAAATGAAAGTAATTGGGTAGGTAAAACATTAAGGTTTGTGTCTAACAAGAAATTAGCCGCTACACTTTATTATTATGGTCCCCTTTAGACATTCTGTTGACTATAATTAATTTTGCACCTA
The DNA here is from genome assembly GCF_051911475.1 of Siphateles boraxobius. Lineage (NCBI taxonomy): Eukaryota > Metazoa > Chordata > Actinopteri > Cypriniformes > Leuciscidae > Siphateles > Siphateles boraxobius. The sequence goes on from NW_027508725.1 coordinate 553,493, forward strand.
TATTTTTCAAATATTAGTCGAGTATTAGTATAATAAGGGGTTAGGGTTAGGCTAGGGTTAGGGTTAGTAGAATAAGTTGACATGTAGTCAACAGAATGTCTAAAGAGGACCATCAAAATAAAGTGATACCAAATTAACATCCTCAAAAATACTATAATCCATATATATATATAATGTTTGCTGGCCCTATATGAACAATATAGGCAAAAAAATCAGTCTTTGCATTGAAAGATCCAATTTTGCCTTCAAGCTCTAATTTCACTTCCAAGAGTGAGAATAATTTGATTTTGTTGAGGCGAAGAAATGAGGTTTCCAACATATATTTGCAGCCAAGATATTCTCTTAATTTCATTTTCTTCTCCAAAAGTTCTTCGGTAACCTTAATTTTGAGCCTGCAAGAAAAATCCAACTGCTCTTTGATGATCCGACTATCTCATTAGTTTCCTGTTTATTGCAGGAATTCACATATTACTGCATTAATATGTATGAAGAACAGTAATTGTGTTTGCTCTAATTTTTATTTGTGTATATCAGTGAAACTTTGAAACTATTTAAATCTGATGGGAGAACCAGGATATTTAACTACGTTTGCAGTGGTGACTGGCAAGAACAGCTGCCCACTGACAACAAGAATCTCATCTGAACAAACCCTGTATTAATTACTTTATTTTTTTTTGCATGAAGATTATGAGATTTTTTCCCCACGTGGGTAGTTTTTGTTAATGAGCGCTGTAGGCCTACATTTAGGGTTGTAACTTGAGAAGGGATTTTTGGATGAAAAAAGGGATTGATAAGATTTTAAAATGTTGATATTATACCAATTTCTGTATTTTAATTTTAAACAAGAAAAGCCATCTAATCCCAAATAATGTCTCAAAATTCCTTTGCTAATACATACATATGTTTTGGTAACACTTTAAAATAAGGGTATATTAATAATGATTTATTAATACCTGAATTAATACTTACTTTAACCATAACTAATGATTAGTGAAGCCATGACTAATCAAGAACGAATAAAGAGCTAACCTGTCATATGGTTTCATGCGTGAATAATGACAATCATAACTACATGATAATTAATGCATTAATTAACATTTAGGGGGAAACTAAACTAAACAGTCTCTTTAAGAATAAACAAGAAGTACTCTGACTGTAATTTATTTAATTAATTTAAAAAATGTAAAATTCTGCCATCTGCGGTTTCATTATAACATATATTGGATGGCACATTAGTTCATCATTATTTACATGGATCCTTGTTATCAAATGTAGAAAATATTGAATACACTAATAACTCACCAATAATTCAATACTCTGTTTTACAAGATTATTTCAAACTTCAAACTCACCCTACTCTGGCTTATACCCAGCTATCCAAAAGCTATATATATATATATATATATATATATATATATATATATATATATATATATATATATATATATATATATATATATATATAAAGGTGAAACCTAAAATGAAAAATAATTTGTTCCCAAAATAAATACCCAAACAGGAAACATATTCACTAGTTAGTGTAACATTTGCTAGGTACCACTTTCAGTTCATTACCATCAAACAACATAAATCCATAGTCAGTCTCATTCTTGATTAGTTAATGTGTTCACTAATCATAAGTTCATGTTAAAGTGTTAATTCATGATTATTCATGTACCCTTATTATAAAGTGTTACAAATGTTTTTTGTTCTGTGGTTTTCTTTATTAATAGTGAGTTTAATATTTTATTCAGTATAATAAGCATCTGCAGGCAACTGCGTCTTAAATTATAACAAAAGTCTAATAAAAGCAAAAGGCTGTCATTTTCACTTATAACTTAATTACTAAACTTGTAGTCTTGCCAGGAGGCTAAGTGTTAGGTAATGGGTCCCATCTGGCCAAACACTCACTTTGCTTCTTAGAGCTGCATCACTTTTGATAAAGCTGTCTGCATTTATCGGCAAACCCCTGGAATCTTTGAGACTTTGAGGCTTGAGAATAGTATATATATCAGCAGAAAGTGGACAGATCAGTGACCACCAGTAGTGCAATTATGTCTGCATTTTCTTCAAGCTTCATCTCTCCGGAAAGCAGGCTCTTTCTCTTTCTTCGCACCCTTTTTTTGTATTAGATCTTTTGATGAAGCTGAATGATTAATCTGGTGCTAATGTGTTTCCTTTGTGTGCAACAAAAGAATGTCGATCTTCCAGTGGTCTTCTGTGGTTCAGTTGCCCTGTTTTAATTTACACTCTATAGTAACAGGTGTCTACCCTAATGTACAGCCGTTGTTTGCTATCTTTTTTTTTACCCAACTGGTCTATTATGTGCTGGCACGTACATAGGTTTGAATACTAAAAATCATGTTTATGAGGAATAAATGTTTCTTCCATCCATATAAGAGTTCTCTGGATGTAGGATAGTTATTATTCCTAACGACCAGCAGCTGTTGCACAAATCCCTGTAAATATTTTTTTTAATAATAATTATATATAATTATAACTAAGTTATAACTAAGGGTTTTCTTAGCTTAAGGGGTTTGTGCAACTGGGACCCCAATGAACCAATACAACTGATGCGATCTTCAACCGGATGGAACTGGATTAAATATTTTGAATGTTCCGATCCCAATCTGACTTCTGACCGTAATGCTGTCTAAATCATAATTATGCATTGTTCGTTTGTTGGCCAGAGGACAACTGGACCCCCGACTGAGCTTGGTTTCTGGCAAGTTTTTTTTTTTCCTCCATTCTGTCTAGGTCTGTCAAAATTGCTCAAAAATGACGTTTGAATATTCCCTCTATAAAAAACACATATATTCGAACTATTCGAACATCTGGTTGCGCATTTTGTCAATGACGCGCATTACGTCAATAACAGGACAAATTAATACAAAAACACATAACTACTTGTATAGGCTATGTAGGTTATTTAAGTTTAAACATATTTGACAACGTATTAACTTACACAAAAACAAGTAAATCAACTAATGGCCAAGACCGCAGACCTTACTCTCGCTCTCACTCTCGCTCGCACTCGCAGGCACTCTCTCTCTCTCTCTCGCCCTCACCCTCTCGCTCTCTGCACATAACGGTTAAAATGAACAACAATAAACAAATGTTGAGTGCTGATGAAGAGTTTTGTGCAAACAATTAAAGGTCGCGACTCTTATCCTAAATATAGCAGGCTTCATTCAGTGATTGAAACAAATATTGTTAACATTAATTGAAGTTTTACAGTATATAGAACCAACATTGAACGCTCCGAGCGAGCTGTGCTGTGGTAAACTGCTGCCATAATGGCTATTTCCCCTTGGCGGTCTCTGACGTGTATGATGTAATCCCAGCTCATTGGCACACACGTTGGAGGCGCCCGCGCCATTGGATGTGCAGTTGCCGCAGTACAGCCAATGATTGAGCCAGACACTCACTGTGCTAGCTGTGCAGCTGGAAAATGCGTTTTACATTTTAAGCTTCAGAATTTTGCCACTCGCAAAGCAGACAGCCGCGTCTCTGCTACCGCGGGCGTGTTTTTCCACATTCGAATATTAATTTTCACCTTCGAAATTCTCTTTTTTAAAACTATTCGAATAAATATTCGAATTTAGAATATTCGTTGACAGACCTAATTCTGTCACCTGATGGAGTTTGGGTTCCTTGCCACTGTCGCCTCTGGCTTGCTTAGTCGGGGACACTTAATATTATTATCTAATATATATCTAATATAAGATCTGCCTGTTTTGACACCATTGACACCAACTGATCTGGACAATGACATCACTGTTTTCTCCAGAGCGACTGTATATAGAAATAAACTAAATTAAATTTAAAACTAATTATTTTTACAATGGAAATGAATCAACACTGAACTTACTTAAGCTGGACAATGACACTATTTTCTTCTAGATCTGTTTTACAGCCGTGTTGCTTGTTGCATATTTTCCTGTTCAATGTAAAGCTGCTTTGAAACAATCTGCATTGTAAAAAGCACTATATAAATGAAGGTGACGATGCAGTTTGGCCCATATTTGCAATCATGAAATTTTTTTTATAGATATTGTTAAATGCCAAGAATTAGTCTTAATAATTGAATAAAACAAAATCATCAGGAGATCATACAAATATGCAGAAATCAGAAAACCACACATGTTGTCAACAAGAACCGACAAAATATTGAACTAAACAGGGGGTATATATACACAGGATTAAACGAGTAAGTTAACAATAGGCTACTATGGTAACCGATAGGCACACACTAGTCAACTAAGGAAGACAGGAACTGAGAGCAAAAAACGAATCCAAAACAGACCATAACCATTACAGTAGTCTCCCCCTCCCAGAAGGAGTGTCCTCATGCCATAACTGAATATCATGTGGAGTGACGGAGGGAGGGAGGGGGCTCTGGAGGATGACGAGGGGTTGGCAAAGGGTTATACACAGGAGACGATGGCAGGAGAAACCAGGGAGAAGAAGAAGGTGGGAGGAGCCAGAGTGGAGACAGGAGGATGATCCAAAGCCCAGCCAGGATAGAGGCCCATGGGGGAACTGATGGTGGGAGGAGACAGAGTGGAGTCAGACGTCCGAACACCCGCAGTCGAGCTAGGACAGTTGGTGACCCAGGTGGAGCCAAGGAGCCAAAGAGACAGGGCAACACCGATGGTCATGGAGGCCGAGGCAGAGCCATAACAACCAGGGGCCGAGGTGGAGGTGGGGTGCCAGAGGACTGAGGTGGAGCTGGTGTGACTGAGCACCAAGGTGGACCCAGAAAGAAGGCAGAGTCTGACGGAGTCCAAGGGGTGGAGGGATGAAGTGCAACTGAAAGCCTGGAAGTCTGTGGCGCTGCAGAGCAATGACTGACCAAGGTGGAGCCGGAGGGACAAGGGAGTCTGATGGAGCTGTAAGGAAGATGGTTCCAGGTGGAGCAGAGTGAGGGAGGAGCCAAGGTGAAGCCAGAGGGACAAGGGAGTCTGGTGGAGCTGTAAGGAAGATGGTCCCAGGTGGAGCAGAGTGAGGTAGGAGCCAAGGTGGAGCAGGCTGGTTGATGGGCAGAGAGGCTTAAGCTTGTTGGGATCAAATTTACCTCAGGGCTGAGGTATTGTTGGGGCCCGACTTCACACAGTCTAACTCCACTTGCTCTTACTCTTGCACCTGGTCAGAAATTGCAACTAGCCCGGGCTCCAGGACGAGTATGGCTTCAGCTCTGGCTACGAAGTGACATTCTCCATCCACGGAAGGTCCATGGTGGGTTTTGGATCTGGTTTCCCAAATGAGGGATCAGTAGGACAGGAGTGGACTGGGAGGGCTGCGACTGAATGACATTGTCTTTTACTTCTCCAACCATGAAGGGTGAGCCACTCAGCCATAGAGCGTAGTCGACATACTGTGCCAGGATTCAAGATGTTTCTCCCCTGGGCATCAGACGGACTAGAGGGTTATTCAGCCCACTCCAAAAGTATACCTTGAGCGTGCCATCGTTCCTGGACACCAGGTGGGAGATCTTCAGGAAATCCTCAACGTCATCTTCCAGGGAGTGGGCAGCTTTAGTAATGGCGAGTAATAATTCCTCGGGGGAGTGGGCTGAATCATCCATTGAGCTCATAACAAGGGTCGGTTCTTCTGTAATGGCATGGTTCAATCAAACGAAGGAGAATTTCAAATTCAAACAATCTTTTAACAATAAACCAAAATACTCAGGAGATCATACAAATATATAGAAGAACAAAAAAACACACGTAGTGTCAACAAGAACCGACAAGAGACAAAAGAAGACAGAAAATTAACACCGGAACGGGGAGCACAAAACTAAGCGAAAACAGAACATAACCATTAGGGCTGCACAATTAATCAAATTTCTAATTGCGATTACGATTACGGATGCCACGATTACGTAATCGTTCAAAGCCGCGATTACAAAAGAAAATCCACTCTGCGTGTGTGTGTTTTAGTGCTTTATGTTATGAGAGGCGAGGCGAATCACGACTACTTCAGAAAACCCAGCACAATATGACATACCAGGCAGTGCAGAAGTGTACGCTGAAATAAAAAGTCTTTCACCTCAGAAAAACGGACTTTACTGTCCTGTTAGCCGTTATATTGTGCTCGTAGCGCGCACTCTTCAATTGCAAAAAATATTATTTTCACTTTGTGTTATTTTTTATATTATTAAATGACTGTGGTGGCTCATATCAACATTATATTAACAAAAACTAGTTTGGGACTGCTATTTAATTGCTTTAGTAGTCCTAATATTTTTCTAGTCTTTACTATGAGTCATTCTTACAATGTATGTGTATGTTAAGTAAAGGGACAGTACTTGTGTGTGTTAACAATTTTTGTGTAAACATGTATTATAATATGCCTATATATATTCAATGTAAATTGTGATAATCGTAATTAATAATCGCAATTACAATTTCAAAGGAATAATCGGCAATTATGATTTTTGTTATAATCGTGCAGCTCTAATAACCATGACATCAATGTTTTTATTTTCAGACACCACTTTTGCTTTGATTATATATATATATATATATATATATATATATATATAATCTGCTACAAAATTAAAGCGGTTTTGAAATGCAAAGAGTGCTTTTTTTACATAATCGCACAGATTCAAAGTTATATCCAGTCAAATACATACCTGTATTCGATTTATTACAACCCAGATCTAATTGTGTGAGGTGAAACGTTTTAAGACTGTTCTCAAAGATTGGTTCGCTTTTGCTTCTACTTCATCTTTTTCATATATGATTTGTTTATTGTCTTAAAGGTGTAGTGAATATTATGTAGTCATTACTCTTAAAAAACATAATCTATGGCAATATAGTTTAAGATGTGACATTTAAATTATCCTTAAGAAACGTTAATAAAAGATGGTAATAAAACTTTATTAGACATTTAGCACACAGATAGAAAACACTCTGTTTTTGTTTTATTTCTCTATGCAAAGAGACCCCATCCCGCCCCATATCACTAATTCACATCATCAAGCCTGCATCACTGCAAGGACATTATGAGTTGCCCAAGGCTACAAAGTAAATAATTATTCATGGTTATAATTTTGATTGTACTGTGTGGTGGGATGGTTGCATTTCCTATTAAATGGGAAATAAGTAACCTAAGTAGGATTACACCATTTGAGTGGAGAGTTGTTGCACCGTTAAGTGCTCTAATGAGGCCAATAGTTTGAACAGAAAATAAGATGTCTTTACTATGTACTTAGTCATAGTAATACTATTGTGCTATTCTTTAAGCCTTCTTGAACCCTGATTATATCGTATTTGTATGCACAGGAGAAGAAATTTCTGCCTAATAGAAAACACGTGTGTTGGGACTCACCAGGCTCCTCTGTGTCACACATTCAACGTTTACTCTCACCCGAATACTAATTACTTGAACCTTTCCCTCATCAGCACACCAATCAGGAGCTGCATAAAAGCACACACCTCACAGTCACTCTTTGTCTGGTCTCCAATACGGATTACAGACTACATACCCTCTCTTCTTACCTGTGAAGTTCCCTTGTGAAACAGCCATCTCCTTTTGAATCCCCAGGGCTCTTCTTGTGATATTCCACTGATCTCCTGTAAGCTATTGCTCGGAAAATTATATTTACCTGTCTCCTCACCATACTCCGCAAAGAGGCGTGTGTTCTTTCCACTCTCTGACTGCTTGCCCAAGGATAGACATCTGCATAAAACATACCCACAGCACAACCTTTCCTTTACAACCTTTTGTTACTCTCAGCAAACATATGAAGCTCTCTTTCTGTGTATATGATGTAATATTTATGGATAAAATTTTATGAAATAGGCACCCAGATGTGATTTTTTTTTTCTTTTCTAAATACATTTTTGTATGAAATTAAATTGTTTGTAGGCAGATTTCGCACACAAGTTTATGAATGAGACCCACTTTTTTTGTGAGGTAAGAGTAATTTATTGCATAATTTTAAACATCGTACTTTAAAAAATATTTAATATTGATTTAGCAGTGACATTTTTAGTCTTTCATTGTCATTGAGAGTTTTACATTTTGAGGCAACATGAGTAATTGAAGAAGGGTAATGCAACCAAGGTATACTTGAAGCAAATGAGAAGCAATGCAGGACAGACAGTTAGTCTCTAGGTAAGCAGGAACACCTAGTACCCAACGAACAGTACAGTGATTTGGCAACATCCATCAATGCAATTACTGTCAGTGAAAATGTGAACCCCTGGTTAGTAAAACCGACATTGTGTGTCCTACAATTGTTACAGAGAGTGCGCATAATCACTTTGCAGAATCCAATGTGCAAATTTTGAATTAGCAGCTTGGATGCCTAATTATTTGTTTTCTCACCATATCAGTTTATGCTTTTTAATGCAACAGTGCTGGAGTCCAAATCTCTATTCAGTCCCATTTATAGTGAGTAGAAGCTGTAGTATCTCAATAAAAGACATGTTAATGTAATACAGAGTTTAAAAATGAAACAGCAAGAAATTTATCTTGATTCTTTAATGCTACCTCAGGTTGCCAGGGCAACAGGTTTGCAGAGAGCAGGATAGTAGGAAGAGTGCTGGCAAATCTCATTTTTATTTATGTTTTTCCATGGAATTCAGAGAAATACAAGCTCTGTTCTGTGCTATACAACAATGTATTTATGTCTACAAAAGGATTATATTTGGTTTTCAATCATAAAATTCGCTTGAAATAAATGAGACCATTGACAAAGCATAGAGTTATAAAATAAATGTGCCATAGCTCTGATAATTTGGTTTCGAAATAATTGAGGAGACATATTCGATTTCATACTGAGATACTTGGTATTTTGCAAATCTGAGCACATTTTAAGACATTGTTGAGATCTCATTTGAAACTTTAGAGCAGACACATGTCAGATTACTGGGGTTATTTCTATATTAAGAGTAGATTTGCTATCTATTTAATATCACTGCTGTCTAGAAAAGTTTTGATATTAAAAAGTTCACTTCAGTCATTTCCTACTGTATATGGTTTCTTACAGAACTTTGCATTTACTTTTACTCTATATTTTATTTCTCTCACCCTTTGTCTTAGTTGCTTTCTCTGGCCTGGGCTTCACCTCATTTTACTTGGCGGGCAAGTTGCAGTGCTTCACAGATGCTGGACGCGGGCGCAGCTGGCGTCTCTGTGCCATGGTCCTGCCCCTCTACAGTGCCATGATGATCGCGCTGTCCCGCACCTGCGATTACAAGCATCACTGGCAAGGTCAGAGGTTTGCAGCACTGTCCTACAAAACCACACAACTGCTTAATAAATGCTTGTGAGCATCTGGCAGTCAGAGCCACTACATTTACACTACAGAAATGGTTTGTTTAGCAGCACAGTGACTTGGACCATTAATTTAAAAGCATTAATTAGATCAGTGGTTCTCAACCCGCGGCCCGTCGCAAATGCTGATGCGGCCCATGATGCTGATCACGTAAAAAAAAAAAAAAAACGTATTGTTTTACAATTCATATTTCATTCTTGTTTTATTTTATTTATTAAACCAATATAAGTTTGAACAATATTTATTTTTTTGTCAAAATAATTTTGGTGATCATGTAGGCTACTGGTTTCACATATGCGCACTACTGACGCAACTATGAACTCACAATAACACAGTAAACGCACACAATTGCAAGCACGCTCTGGCAGATTTTAAACGCATCAATTAACGATCAAAATGGACAAATTTGTTATTAGAGGAGAAAAAAGATGCGAGGAAAATACTGATAAAGGAACACGTGCAAACAAGAAGAGTCGTAGCATCAGCAGTGAAGGTAGGAAAGTGCTTGAAGAATGGAAGAATCAGTTTCCTGTCAACGAGCGAGATGGACAGCCTTTCTGCTTGCTCTGTAATAAAATACTGGGCGTATGTAAAACTTACAATGTCAAAAGGCATTTCGATACCACCCATGCAACTTTTGACACGAAGTATCCACCTGGATCTCAGGAAAGAGCTTTCAAGATAACTAGTCTTGAAAAAAATGCCATTGTTGAACAGAATACAATGCGAGCTAGCTTAAAAGTGTCTCAGGCCGTGACATTAGCAACGTTCAAAATTTCCTGGCTCCTTGCCAAACACGGCAAACCATTCAGTGATGGAGAGCTAGTTAAGAACTGTTTTCTGGAATCACAATGTCTGTTTGATGACCTGAGCAACAAGAGCGAGATAATTCGCAGGATAAAAAGTTTACAGCTCAGCAATGACACAGTTACTCGTCGAATTTCTGAAATGTCTGAGAATTTGACAGAACAACTAAAAACTAAGCTAGCCACTGCTTCAGCACTCAGTTTGGCTGCGGATGAATCGACAGACATCGGAGATGTTGCTCAGCTTTGCATTTGGGTGAGATGCGTGAATTCTGAGACTTTTGAGGTTACAGAAGATTTATTGGCATTGAAATCGCTACATGAACGAACAAGGGGCGAGGACATTTATAGAGCACTTAATGAAACATGCAAAGACATGAACGTACCGGAATCCTCAGTTGTCTCCATCACTACTGACGGTGCGCCCTCAATGACGGGAAAACACAAGGGTCTCGTAGCTGAAATGCGAAAAATCTCCCCTGACTTGTTGGCATTTCACTGTATTGTGCATCAAGAAGCACTATGCAGCAAGCTCGTTGATGGATACTTCGTGGAGGTTATGAACACTGTGGTCAAGGTGGTCAATTTCATTCGAGCGCGGCCTCTCATGCACCGCCGTTTTATTACGTTGTTGGGCGAACTGGACAGTGCTTACGGAGACCTCATTCTGCACAGTGAAGTGAGATGGCTAAGTCGTGGAAAAGCCTTGCATCGCTTTCTGGCTGTTCTCCCCGAGATAGTAAACTTTCTTAATGACATTGGCGAGGGAGAAAGATTTCCAGTCTTGAGAGACAATGAGTGGAAAACAAACGTTGCTTTTCTTTCAGACGTCACAGCTCACCTAAACAAGCTGAACTTACAACTTCAAGGTGACGAAAAACATGTTGATGACCTGTTGAGCTGTGTTGAGAGTTTCAAAATGAAGCTAGGGCTGTACACGGCACAACTCAAAGATGATGATTTAACTCACTTTCCACTTCTGAATGACGTGTGTGAGGGTGTACTGGACATACAACAGAAAGAACGATTCGTTAAAACTCTCAGTCAAATGCAGGAAAAATTCACCTCACGTTTTTCTGATTTTGAGAAAATAAAATCTGCAGGACATTTCATCAGAGAGCCATTGACTTTCCCTGTGGAAAAAATCAAGGACTTGGCTGCAACTTTCGGTTTGCCCCACCGCGCACTCGAAGATGAACTGATGGATGTTCAGGCAAGAGGACACAGCCATACCGCGCAACAGTCATCCTCAGTTACAGAAATGTGGCGAAACATCTCTGGACAAAACCTCAGATTATTAAGTTCAAAAGTGCTTTCCATATTTGGGTCGACATACATTTGCGAACGCACATTTTCTGCAATGACGCGCATCAAGTCACGTTTCCGTGCACGTCTTACAGACTGCAACTTACAGTCACAACTTCATTGTGCTGTTACTCCTTTTGAGCCAAATTTCACCAAATTGGTCTGCTCCCGACAACATCAGGTGTCCCATTAATGGTAAGTAGAATTATACTCTCTAATAATAATAATAAATCTAACTGTAATCATTTAGATACCTTAATACTTAATATCTTAGTTTGCATTGGTGACGCCAAATGTAAATGATATGCGGCCAGTGAAACTTGAACTTAGACATAGTGTGGCCCACTGAAAAAAAAGGTTGAGAACCACTGAATTAGATCATATAGATTACTGAAATATGTCACTAAATAAACATACTTTTAAAACATTGTTTCTCAAATGTAATAACGTATAATCTTGGTAACTATTTCAATGGTCCACTTTAAATATTCTACTAAGTAAAGTTGCACCTACATGTCAACTAACTCTTATTAGAGTATTAGTAGCTTGTCTACTTAATATCTGCTAACAACTTGATTGTGATGCTCCTCAACAGACATTCTACTGACAATAAGTAACTTTGAAACATGTTATCTTATTCTACAAACCCGAACCCTAACACCCATTAATCTAAGAGTCTACTAATACTCTAAGACTTAGTTATATAATATATATTCGATATAAAGTGTAACCAAAATGTTTATTCTGTCTAGCATTTATGACATTAATGACATCTTTACTCGATCTACCATAGTTATTTCATTAATCATGATAATTAAAAATATATATCAAGATAGTTAACTTTTTTCCAGGGATTAATACAGTTCGAACTGTCTTCAATACTTGTAGAACATAACACTGTGTAAGACTGAGCATGTTGGAGTTACTTCTTCTCCTAGGTAGAGATAGATAAAGCATCAGCAATTGTTTGCAAGCTTTGACATCAGCTTTACAGCTCACTGGTCTGCTTCTAGATGTTTTACCCATACAGTTATTAATCATGTCTGTGTATCATCCAGAATCACCCTGGCACACAGCCATACTGTCACCATCAATAACAGCCTCAGACAGGATGTGAAGCCACATGATGTATCAATGAATAGTCTGAATCACCAAAGAAAGCATGACATAATATGATGGAAAGGGATGTATAACCGATACAGAGGAAAATAACACAGCATGGCCCATTGGTTTTCAGAATTCCTGAAACAGCAGGCATGAGCATCAAAACGATCAGACAAGACAAGAGCTAACACACCACATTTAAAGGCAGTACTGATAAGCTTCAGGTGTGCTGTGCTGATTAGCTCATCAGCTGAGAAGCTTTGCCCAGCAACGCAGAAAACACAACAGAAAAAAGCAAGATGAACACCTGCGAACTGTGACAGTACCCCTCCCACTAAGAACGGTACCTGGCGCTATCAGAGGAACCTACCTGTTGATTGTAATCATCGATAAAGGAGTGATCCAATATGTCCCTTGCAGGATCCCAACTTCTCTCCTCCCGACCATAATGCTCCCAGTCCACCAAATACTGGAATCTCCTCCGTCTCGAGTTCAGAATTTGTTTGACCGAATAGGTGTATTCCCCATCTACAAGACGCATTAGTGAGGGAACCGGAGCAGGTGGATTAACGGGGGAGTGAAAAACGGAAACATTTCGGAAACATGACAAACTAAATGAATATTCCTGTACGCAGGAGGAAGTTTGAGGCGGACTGCCACTGGACAAAGAATTTTAGTGAAAGAGAATGGGCCAGTAAATTTGAGTACAAGTTTATTACAAATAGAGCGGAGAGGAGTAATCTTGGAAGAAAGCCACACTTTTCGACCAACAATGTAGACGGGAGCCTTCGACTGGTGGCGATCAACCTGAGCCTTAGTGTGCGCCCCCACCTGGAGAAGAGTCTGTCTGTCTTTGCCCCCAGTGATATTGAAAACAAATTGGGGGTCCCCTGTCAGAGACCACATCCATTGGGAGGCCATAAATGCAAAGGACGTGGTCAATGACAGCAACCGCCGTCTCTCTGGCAGAGGGCAATTTGGGCAGAGGAATGAAAGGAGCCACCTTCGAGAACCGGTCCACCACGGTCAAAACCACTGTGTTCCCTCGAGAGGTGGAGGGCTGTAACAAAATCTAGCACAATGTGACCCTAACACCCCAACCCCCACCTCTGACGCATCGACCTCAGCCACAAACTGACGAGAGGAATCAAGGGCAATAAGAATGGGAGCTGAAACAAAGCAGCTCTTGAGGTTAGAAAAAGCATCAGCTGCTTTAGACCATCTGAATGTTGTTTTGGTGGAGGTCAAGGCGGTCAGAGCGGCGGCTAGCTGGCTGTAATTATGAAAAAAAAATGCAGGTAAAAATTGGCAAAGCCCAGCAACCTCTGTAGGGCCTTGAGGGAGTCTGGAGCTGGCCAATCCACCACAGCCTGAACCTGTTGGAATACATGCACACTCCCTCAGACGAGACGATGTACCCTTAAGTGGGAAAAGACTGTGCATGAAAAACACATTTCTCCAGCTTGACAAAAATCCCAATCCTATTCTCTCTGAAGCACTAATGTGCTTAATATGTTCCTGGAGAGAAAGAGAAAAAATCAGTATGTCATCCAGGTAGACATAAATGAACTGATCAACTGTATCTCTCAACTCTGATGAGTGCCTAGAAGAATGCGGGAGCATTGGATAGACCAAACGACATAACCATTATTGAAATCAGTCTTCCACTCATCCTCCTCCCTGACATGGCCCAAATGATAGGCATTGCAAAGGTCCAACTTCACGAAAAAGGAAGCTCCCTGCAACTGCTCGAAGGCCGAAGACATCAACGGTAAAGCAAAAGTATTCTTAACCGTGATGTTGTTCAAAACAGGGAACCATCTTTCATTTCCACAAAGAAAAAACTCTGCACCTGCAGGAGAAGAGGATGGGTGGATGAGTTTGGTTGCCAGAGAATCAGAAATATATTTCTCCTTGGCCGTAGCAGAAAGCGAATATAAACTGCCTTTAGGCGGAGGCGTACCTAATAATAAGTCTATGGCATAGACTTCAGCTCCAGAGTCCAGTAGTGCATGACAGTTGTCAACCCATTGCGGTCTGATCGAGAGGACAGTGGCGGATAAGGAGGATTTCACAAAGGCAATGCGTCAGTAACCTCAAAACTACTGACAGGCTCTGGTTTTTGCTGGACATTGTGCTGGGATGTGGCCTGCAGCTCCACAGAATAAACATAATCCAAATGTCCTTTGACGATCCTTCTCCGGGGAAAGCCGAGTTCTGCCCACCTGCATGGGTTTCTGGATCAAAAGAGGGGATGACCGTAGTGTTAGAGATGGCCGAAGAGCAAGACTCTCTCCCAGGAACAAAGCTCTGGAGAACACGTTGATCATGACGTTGCAATCAAGCATCCATTCTGATAGCTGAATCATCCAAGTCACTGGGTAAATCCAACATAGCTAAATCATCCAAGTCACTGGGTAAATCCAACATAAATATCTACTTTTGAATACAGTCAACCAACCCATACAGAAACATATCCCACTGCGAATCCTCGTTTCACTTGCATTCAGCAGCCAACGTGCGAAACACGCTTGAATAATCCATGACTGATCGGTTTCCTTGTCGCAAATCCACCAGCACGCCCACAGCTTCGACTGCACGGTTGAACACCTTCTTCAGTTTATCAGAGAAAGACTGGAACGAGGAGCAACATGGATGGTTATTTACCCATTCCCCAAAGTCTCGCCCGACCAGACAACAGCATGATCACCAACACCACTTTAGATTGCTCTGAAGGAAAAGATGATAGCTGTACAGCAAAAAACAAAGGGCACTTATAGTATAGTTGTGGCTCACCAGAATAAGTGGCTGGTGGTGGTAGTCATGGTTCAGTGTGACGATCTGTGTGTTCTCTGATGGGGAGATGCCGCAGCATCAATCTGCTGGAACTGGGAAGTTAACTCGGACACCTGCACTACCAAGGCCTGGGCTGTACGACTGGTTGCAAACACCTGCTCCTCTTATCCTCTTGACGTTCCATCGCACCAAAACGATCTGGAAAAAAGACAAAAGCAAACACACAAATTTTAAAGTAGTACTGGTGAGATTTAGGTGTGCTGAGCTGATTAGCTCACCAGCTGAGAAGTCAAAATAAAATTAAAATTAAAATAATAAAAATAAAACTGATAAAAAACATAGACCCCACTTCATACACAAACAGTACAGGCATCACTACGGGAAGCAAAAAGTGTCCGACTTCGTGTCTCAGTATATATATATATATTTATTTATTTATATATTTATATATTTATATATTTATATATATATATATATATATATAGCCGCTCTGGAGTAAACCGTGATGTCATCGTCCAGCTCAGTTCAGTTCTTGTATAATAGTGTCAATGCAGGTAGATCAATATTATTGTTGAATATTCAATTAAATGCTAAATTTAATGTCCCCAGCCAAGCAAGCCAAGCCAATGGCAACAAAGGTGGAACAGGTGACAGTGGCAAGGAACCAAAACTCCATGAGGTGGCAGAATGGAGAAATAAACCTTGGGAGAACCCAGGCTCATTCGGGGGGCCAGTTCTCTGGCCAATGATCAAACAATGTATGATGATGATTCATGCAGCATTATAGGTCAGATGTCAGGGCCCTGTTCCCCAAATAGTTCTTATTGCTAAGTAGTTCTTAACCTATTCCTTAATTTCTCTCTTAACATTATGGCACGATTCCCGACACGTTCGTACGCTAAGTATATCTTCTGTAAGTCACACTTTTGTAAGGTTGGTCTGGACCATTCGTAAGCTCTCTCTTAGCGTTGTTTGAGCTCAAGACGCTAGTCGCCACCACTGTGCAGCAGTCTTTAGAAATCAGCGCAGCGAAGTACAAGTCAAACTATGTTATGTTGACAATGTTGTGGCTCAACAATGATTTTATGTTATGGACATTTTAAGACTAATAATAAAATCCTGTATGTTTGAAATGGATACAGGCCTATTTATGAAGTTGACTTTATTTTGTATCAGAACTAATATGGTGGTAATTAGCCTATATTATTTCGTAATGTCATTAAAGCATTTAAATTGGCAATCACTTTTGATAATTTGGCTCTTAATGGCTAAGATCTATAAATGGCTGGTGGTGTCCAGTAAGCGAGCAACTATGGCACCGATCCAACGTGTCCTTGTATTGAATGAAAGACGGCGTCGGCCGCGGAGCTGTTTAGTCCATGCCAATTTTTTTATTCGGCTTAAAATAAGCCCTTTTGACATTTTGCCTGACGTGGCTATATTAAAAAAAATGTGCCTCCCAAGACAACTCATTATGGAGCTGCTGGACCTTCTCAGACCTGCGCTTGCTCACCTCGTCCAGCAAAACTTCAAGTTCCTCTGACTAGAAGCTTGGTTCCCTCTTTTTACGTTACTTCCCAAGCATATTCTGTATCTCTATCTCTCTTCCTGTTCATTGTAGATAGGTGGCTTTTTATTGAAAACATTAACCAATGGCTAATACCGACCAATCAATACCGCATTAAACAGAAGTAACTGCAGCTGCTTGCCAATCAATTCTGATTGTAAAGTACCTTACCATTAATATAAAAGTGTATTACATAATTTTTAGAAGTCGTTAAACCCATGTCAAGAAGCGGCACAAGTGGCACAACGGGATAAGGAGGGTGGATGATAAGCGAGGGATACCAGGTTCGTCTACCCGTCACAACATATCGTGTGAAACATAAGTGACAATTTGTTCAAAACAGCCAAAATGCTACCTCTATAAAACTAGAAAATTACAGAATATTATTTCTATAGTTCCAGCTAACAATTGGTAAGCCTCAAGTCATATTAACAGCTAAAAATTATTAACTCAAACTCTGGGTAACTTACTATTGACCCGGAAGTCCTAGCGTAATTTAAACCCCACAATTGCGGCAAATCTTCCTTTACACAAACAAACCGGAGACGCCAGTAAGACACAAAGATGGTATGTCAAAGCTATGTTCCTCTTAAACTAAATAAACAGATACATAATTAACAAAGACATGTGTTGCGTGATTATTGTAACTGGTTATGACTGTGAAGTAAATGGTATAGTTCTTTTTTTAAACCGC
The DNA here is from genome assembly GCF_051911475.1 of Siphateles boraxobius. Taxonomy (NCBI): domain Eukaryota; kingdom Metazoa; phylum Chordata; class Actinopteri; order Cypriniformes; family Leuciscidae; genus Siphateles; species Siphateles boraxobius. Next base: position 571,057 of record NW_027508725.1, read on the forward strand.
AAGATATGCATTGATAGTAGTACCTATAGCATATAAATCACCGTAGTATTAGATGTTAAAAGTGTGCACACAAAAGCTACGGGACAACTATTGGATTTTGTGGTGAAAGGTTATGTTAACTGCTGATTTGAAATAGTATGAGGATTAACAGAACACATTTACACGCTAGACAAACAAATACAGGCCACATTTGTACTCAGTCTTTGTGCACTAGAATAGGTAGCGCATCGCGGCCGTGACGGTGGCTATGCGCCCCGTCACATGGACTCATTTAAAGTAATGTAATTGTCGGTTTTAGCCAGGTTTCTGTCAGACACAACATGTCTAGGTTATAATCTGTAATCATATCATTAACAATAAGTGCTTTTGAAGTAAGAGATTGAATATTTAGCAACCCAAGCTTTATCATTTGTTCATCTATATTATATCTCTTTTTTATTTGTTGAACATCGATAAAATTTTTACCCTTTATTTAGTTTTGAGAGTTTTTTGTATTTCCAAATTCGGAGAACAAACACAGTCTCTATATGATGATATCTAGGTGAAAGAGTTTGTGATGGGATTTATCTGACATCAGTGACATGAGACAGCTCACAGACAGTCGGTTTAGCCAGTCTGTCTGTTTCCTGACCTGAGCCCCAAATCGTCATGTTTTAGCTCTAAGATATGTGCCATATTACTAGAGAGAAGAGCAGCACCATCAAAGGAGGGATGAATACCATCTCATTTCAACAGGTCAGGTCTGCCCCAAAAACTCTTCCAATTGTCTATGAACCCTATAGTATTTTGCTGACACCACTTAGACAGCCAGCCATTGAGTGAGGACAGTCTACTAAGTATCTCATCACACCGGCGAACACACCTGTTACCATGTTTCTTGTCATGTCATGTGATATCATTGCCACTCATGTGATAATTTCATGTGCTTCTTTTGCTCTGTGTCTTTTCTCATTGGTTAATTGTTTAATTGCTTCCAGGTGTATATGGTTAGTTTTTAGTCATTAGTGTAGTCTTTAAAGCCTTCATGTTCCCATTATCTCTCGTAAAGCTTTGTTTTTGTGTTCCTGCTGTTGGTGAGTTTGTTTCCTGTTCATGCTCAAGTCTTTGTTAAGAATGGAAGTTATTTTCATTTCTGGATGAACTATTCATGTGTGTCGTTCTAGCATTTTCAGAGAGAGTAGTGTGAACATGGCATTTTGGAAAGTTACACATAACTATTTACTTATGTCCTTGTGATTCTCTTTAAACTACAGCAAGAATAAAAAAGTGAAATCCTAGAAACTAATGACAGCAGAAAGGACAGTTCTCCTGTATATAAGCAGCATGTCCTGTTAGTTATCTCCAGAAAAGTGGGTATGTCCTAAATTTTATGTTGCTAAACTCTAAATATGCATATTAACACTACATATATATTTATTTTGGTAACACTGAATAATAACTTTCATTAATACATCATTAACAAACATTATATAATGCTCAACAGATCATTAGTAAGTAATTATATTTACACAGACAGAAATATGAGATAATGTGCTTGTTAATGTTAACTAATGAACTTATGAAATATTACATAATGATTAACAGATCATGATTTAATGTAAATAAAATGGTAACAAATCTCATTAAACTTCAATTCATTTATTACCTAATCCACTTTTGTACCTAATTTACATATGTTGTGAAAAAAAAGTTTAATTGTCATTTTGAGCACTTCACACACTATTCATTTTAACATTAGTTAAATTAATAATTAGTTATTATTCAATAACTCATAACCACAGTCTGTCAAAGTCATACATTTGGTGTTCATTTGTTTAGGTGTTATTTTTATGAATCATTTATAAATTATTTGTTCATGTTTTTGAAGTACATTATCCGAAGTTGAAACTATTCATTATTTGTAGATTGTAGAGTGTTTACTAATCATTTAGTACATATTAAGACACTTTTTCCAAGTCATCTCAATGGCAAAAAGTGTCCTGAATTCACCCTATTTACACATCTTTACAAGTAATTTACAACCCCAAATCCAGAAAAGTTGGGACATTTTGTATAATGCAGTAAAATCAAGAATCTGTGATTTTCTTAATTCTCTTTAAACTTTATCTAACTGACAAAAGTACAAAGAAAGATTTTCAAAGTTTTCATTGACCAACTTAAGTGTATTTGGCAAATATAAAACATTTTTGATTTTGGTGGCTGCAACAAGTTTTTCAAGAGGAATTTTTGCCCAATCTTGCTGTAACGATGGTTCAGTATGAGGGATGAAAGAAGACAAGGGTCGGCCTTACGGGGACTCGTATACTTTATTAAATAAACACAAAAATAAAGAAAAGGTGCGCCACATGCGCGTTCACCGTAGACTCGTCTACAGCACAGTTCATAAATACTCCTTCCTGCTGACACAGCTCTCAGTCCACTCATCCCGATGTGTAACTCAGTCCATTCATAAAACTCTTTCCGATGTGTAACTCAGTCCATTCATAAAACTCCTTCCGATGTGGATCCTCAGTCCGATTGTCAGCCAGCAGGTCGTGAGTGTTTGATACGAGTCCCCAGTCCTTCTCTCTCCCGCTCTCTTGCATCAGCCGGTTTATATGCGGTCTCCCCACGCCAATTACTGCAATCAGACACAGGTGTTCGTCATTTTGCACTTGACCCACTTACTTACCGCTCGGTTCCTCCCTCACTCTCCCACTGCAAACTCTGCAAAACCACGCCCCCCTCATCACATACCCCCACCGCCCGACTCAGGCCGGGGAGCCACCCGACCTGGGTAAAGGCCTGCTGGCACCGCTCCATCCACTGGACGGTATCTGGTGCATCCTTTTTAGTTAGATCAGTCAGTGGGCTAGCGAGGTCCGAATAATTAGGCACAAACCTTCTGTAATATCCCGCTAGCCCCAGGAACTGTCTAACCTCCTTTTTGGTCTTAGGTCTCGGACAGGTCGCAACTGCTGCAGTCTTATCAATTTTGGGACGCACCTGTCCATGACCCAAGTGGAAGCCCAGATACCTAACCTCCACACGCCCAACCGCACATTTCTTCGGGTTGGCCGTGAGCCCGGCTCCTCGCAGCGCCCCGAGGACAGCCCGCAAATGCTGCATATGACGCTGCCAATCATTACTATAAAGGATAATATCATCCAAGTAAGCAGCGGCATATGCATCATGTGGCCGGAGAATTCTGTCCATCAGGCGCGGAAAGGTTGCCGGAGCCCTGAACAAGCCGAAAGGAAGAGTGACAAATTGGTGTAATCCAAACGGCGTTGTGAAGGCAGTTTTTTCTTTAGACATTGGAGTTAAGGAGATCTGTCAATATCCCTTCGTTAAATCCAGTGTTGAATAAAATCGAGCGGTGCCGAACCTATCAAGTAACTCGTCAACCCGAGGCATAGGATACGCGTCGAATATCGACACAGCATTCACCTTGCGATAATCCACACAGAACCGGACCGAGCCGTCAGGTTTTGGTACCAAAACTATCGGGCTTGCCCAGTCACTGTTGGATTCTTCTATTACCCCCATGTCCAGCATAGCCTTCAATTCCTCCTGAACTACTTTCTTTTTATGTTCAGGTAAGCGATAAGGCCGGCTGCGCACTACTACACCCGGCTCGGTCTTAACGTGGTGCTGAATGAGGTCGATTCGGCCGGGCAGGGGCGAGAACACATCAGCAAACTCCGTTTGTAAATTACGTATATCAGTGATTTGGAACGGCGAAAGGTGGTCTCCACCAGCGGCCAGAGCGAGTGATTGAGACTTTGAATTTGCCTCTGGACCAAGATCCTCCTCCCCACTCACTACCATTGCCAACATCACTGTCTCCACCTCGCTCCATTTTTTAAGGAGATTGAGGTGGTAAACCTGACGTGCCCCTCCCCTATCCGTACGAACAACTTCATAGTCGAGATCCCCAACTCGCCATGTGACCTCAAAGGGTCCTTGCCACTTCGCTAGTAATTTCGAACTGGACGTGGGGAGTAATACAAGTACTTTATTTCCCGGTGCAAATTCGCGTAGTCTAGCCCCTCTGTTGTACAGCCGACTTTTATTGTCCTGGACCTGTAACTAATTCTCCATAGAAAGCCGCCCCAAAGTGTGGAGTTTTGTTCTCAGGTCCATGACATATTGAATTTCATTTTTGCTATTCGAAGGTCCGTCCTCCCAAGTTTCTCTAAGCACGTCCAGCACCCCGCGGGCCTGACGCCCGTAAAGAAGCTCGAAGGGGGAAAACCCCGTGGAAGCTTGGGGGACCTCGCGTACAGCGAACAAGAGGGGTTCTAGCCACTTATCCCAATTTTTGGCGTCTTCCTGTACGAACTTCCGAATCATTGACTTCAACGTGCGATTAAAACGTTCCACCAGTCCGTCTGTTTGTGGGTGATAGACGTTGGTGCGAACCGATTTAATGCCCAATAATTCGTAAAGCTTGCGAATAGTACGTGACATAAACGCCGTGCCTTGGTCGGTGAGAAATATCCTTTGGGATTCCCACCCGGGAGATTAACTGAAACAGTGCGCTCGCTACGCTCTTGGCTGAAATGTTGCGAAGCGGCACTGCTTCTGGGTATCGTGTTTCATAATCCACTAGGACTAATGCAAAGCGATGCCCTCGTGCAGATCGTTCTAATGGCCCGATGAGGTCCATGCCAATTTTCTCGAAGGGGACCTCCACTAAAGGAAGGGGGCAAAACGGTGCTTTTGGGTTGGCCGGTGGGTTTGCCAACTGACATTCACAACAAGACGCGCACCACTTGCGCACATTCTCGTGAATGCCCGGCCAAAAAATCGGGTAATTAGACGATTTAGTGTTGCTGTCTGCCCTAAATGGCCAGCCATCGGATTACAATGAGCCGCCTGGAAAAGCATTTCCCGACGGCTTTTCGGAACCAACAACTGTGTTGTATCTTGCTTTGTCTGGGCGTCCTGGGTCACCCGATACAACTTATCTTTTATAATTGCGAAATAAGGATATGAAAGAGGTCGGTCTGGGTGGAGAGGCTCTCCGTCGATTGTGTGGACCTGATCAAATGCATTTTTAAGCGTTTCATCTCGGGATTGCTCCAGAGGAAAGTCATCACACTCCGAAATATCCTGTCTTTCAACAGCGTTCCGAATCTCTGGCGCAGGTTCCGATGGTCCCGGCACAGCCTCTCCCACCTGAGCGACCGCTCCCTTCCCCCGCTTCCTTTTATTCCCTGAAACACCCGCACATAAATGTCCCCATAACACTTTAAACCCCGGCCAATTGGTTCCCAAAATTAGCGGGTGTCGGAGGTGCTGACTTACTGCTACCTTCAAACTATGCTTTTGGCCCCTAAATTGGACCGTAACTGGCATTAAGGGATACTCCACCACTTCCCCGTGCACACACCTTACCTTTACCATCGGCTATTATCCAATGCCCCAGGTTGAATCAGATTTTGATGGATGGAGGTTTGGTTACAGCCTGAATCCACCAAAGCCTGAAAAGTACACCCCTTTATACTCACTGGTATTTGATACAACCCAGCTCGATCGGGGGCGGTCTGCGGTGTGTCAGGGACCCTGACCAGGGTCACGAACTGCTCAAGTACCACCTGGTCGATGATTGCCTCGACGTCCCGTTCCTCGGCCATCAGCCATTTGCGGCACGCATCCCGGAGCTGTTGCGCGAAGACGAAGGGCCGACCGGTCTCCCCGAGCTCCAGGGTCCGGAACCGCTGTCTGCTTTGCTCAGGGGTCCGGCCGACCCGCTGTAGGATGGCGCGCTTGAGGTTCTGATTGACCAGGAGGTTCGGGACTGGCAGCTGCTGTGCGGCGATCTACGCCTCTCCGGACAGCAGTGGGATCAACCACACTGGCCAGTCCCCGGGCGGCCAGCCCCAGGCCTCGGCCGTTCTCTCGAACAGGTCGAGAAACGCTTCCGGGTCGTCCAGTGGACCCATTTTATGGAGCGGGATGATCTGAGCCGAGGCTGAAGCTGGCGTTGATGGTCCGGCCCGTCCCTCGCGGTCCATCCAGCTCCGGAACACCTCGCGGACTTCCTGCTGGGCGCGGAGGAGCGCCTCGAAACGGCGCTCCTGTTCCTCCTTCACGGCCAGCAGGGCATGATGTTGTTCCTGGTGTAGACCCGTGAGCGCGTGGATGACATCCGCAAATGGGGACGGAGACTGTCTGGCGGCGGCTTCTTCTTCCATCCCGGGTTTCGACACCAGTGTAACAATGGTTCAGTATAAGGGATGAAAGAAGACAAGGGTCGGCGTAACGGGGACTCGTATACTTTATTAAATAAACACAAAAATAAAGAAAAGGTGCGCCACATGCGCGTTCACTGTAGACTCGTCTACAGCACAGTTCATAAATACTCCTTCCTGCTGACACAGCTCTCAGTCCACTCCTCCGGATGTGTAACTAAGTCCATTCATAAAAATCTTTCCGATGTGTAACTTAGTCCATTTATAAAGCTCCTTCCGATGTGGATCCTCAGTCCGATTGTCAGTCAGCAGGTCGTGAGTGTTTGATACGAGTCCCCAGTCCTTCTCTCTACCGCTCTCTTGCATCAGCCGGTTAATATGCGGTCTCCCCACGCCAATTACTGCAATCAGACACAGGTGTTCGTAATTTTGCACTTGACCCACTTACTTACCGCTCGGCTCCTCCCTCACTCTCCAACTGCAAACTCCGCAAAACCACGCCCTCCTCTTCACACTTGCCTTATACAAGACATCTGCTCAACAGTCTGTAGTTATCACTGTTTGAGTCTCCTTTTCATTATGGGCCATACATACATCAATAAGAGACATCCATCAATCACATCCCTTCTACGGTGTAGAGTATCTAGAAACCACTCTGTTGTAGCTGAATGAGGTTTATTGGTTAAATTGACAGACTTTCACAAAAGTAATTGAAATAGCTCAACACAACAAATATTTCAAATAGTTTCCCAAAATTCAACTGAAAATACAGCTTTTAATGACTCAATGCAGTCTCAAGATTATTCAACCCCCTGGATAGAATTTCTCACAACAGCACAAATATGCAAAACAGGTGTGGTCTCTGAAACACCTGATTCAACTAATGAACATGAAATCGCTGAACTGGCTAGGTTTATTGAGTGTCACGTTTGACTGCATGTTAGAAATAAGAATGGTCCAAAAAGTTAAGAGAATGTCATCACCCTTCACAAACAAGAAACAGGATACAAAAAGATAGCGAAGGCACAAAATGTTCCTAGAGACACTGTTGGAAGCATAGTTTGCAGGTTCGAAGTTAAAGGAACAGTGGGTACAACATGGATGGGGTAGAAAAAGGAAGCTATCAACAGCTGCAACCAGATTTCTGAGAAGGCAGGTTCAGAAAAACCCTTGAGTGACTGCAAAAGACCTGAAGCAAGACTGTTTCAGGTTTCAGCTTGCACAGTAAGGCACGTAAACGCATGCCAGAACTCCAAAATATAGCCTACACCAGTACTAACCCAAAAGCACATGAAAAGTGCTCAAAATCCTATAAATAAACCTCAGAAGTTTTAGGATTCTGTTCTGTGGAGTGATGAAACAAAACTGGAAATTTTTGGCCCTATGGATCAGCGGTATGTCTGGAGGAAGAACAATGAAGCATATGCTGAAATGAACACTCAGCCTAAAGTTAAGCATGATATGGCTCGGTGGTGCTCTGCGGCTGCTTTGCATCCTCTGGCACTGGAAACCGGCAGTGTGTGGAAGGCAAGATGGATTCATTGAAGTATCAGGAAATCCTATGAGAAAACGTCATGCCGTCAGTGAAGAAGCTGAAGCTTGGGTGTCATCAGAGACAATTTATGTGGAGACACGCCACTTACTCAATCCTCCATACAGCTATATAGGGAAAACCGGTAATGCCAAAGATGGCGGTTGTATCCACATGTCCCGCCCCTCCCGCTGGAAAGCCAATCGTCTGCTTTTTACAGTCAAGCCGGGAAACATTTAAGCCTATCGTCTGGTTCCACTGACACATGCGCACAGTTGAGGTTTGCGACAGCGGAGGCGATTTGGCGACAGCGAGTTGTGTTGTGTGCAAGATCAGATGGAATCCACATGGAAGAAGGTGATAACAACGCGAAGGCATCGGACTACCAAGGTATAAAATAAACATATTTGTGGTTGATATAAAATGCTTTAAGTGCTCGGCTCAACACCGGCATTCTGGATAGAGACGTAAATGGTGGTGTCATGAACCCTTGTAGTAGAAGTATAACCTGTGGGGAAAAAGTCGTTTTAAACCTGATTTTTGGGCTAAGTCATCAAACTTTTTCAGCAATTTTTATCATATTTTACTGCTGTTTCTATACATGCATTTTTTATGTCCCGGTGACCAGAGAAAGTGCAGTTCTGACTCTCTGCCCATTCATTTAAATAGGAGCCTGTTCTTGTTAGTCCCAAATTGCTGCTCGGAGGCGTTGCCAAGATGGCGGCCGAGTGGCATGACTTGCCTAAAAGGACATTGGCGTCATTGGACCTTCCAACAGGACAATGATCTCAAGCATACCTCAAATTCCACCAAGGCTTGGTTTCAGAAGAAGTCCTGGAAGAGTCTACAGTGGCCATCACAGTCACCTGACTTGAACCCCAAACAAAATCTCTGGTGGGATTTAAAGAAGGCGGTAGCAGCACCAAACCCAAGAATATTACTGAACTGGAGGCCATTGCTCATGAGGACCGAGCTCAGATTCCTTCCTGCCAGAAGCTGGTGTCTGGTTGTATATATCTTTTTCAGCAGGTCATAACAGAAAAAGTCTGTTCTACTAAGTACTAAAGATGCTTGCTAAGAAGGGGTTGAATAATTTTGAGACTGCAGAAGTCATTAAAAGTTGCATTTTCAGTTGAATTTGGGGGAACCACTTAAAACATTTTTTGTGTTGAGCTATTTCAATTACTTTTGTTTGATTTGTTCATTGCAAACAGCTGAAAGACTGTACATTTTGCCAATAAACCTAATTTGCACTCGGGGTAAATAAAACTGTAAATAATGGTTAATGAGAGTTACCACAACAAATCACAGATTCTTGATTTTATTACATTTTGCAAATAATTTTTCTTTTCAAAGAAAAAACTTTGTTTTGATAAATTATGTAATATAAACAGTTTGAACCATGTTCCCTTATAGTAATCAAATTGAACCCTTTTATACTGTTAACCCCTTAACCAACCCTTAAACCTACCCATAATGCCAAACCTGTCCTACCTACCCGTATAACACATCAATAGGAGCAATAGTGTTTTATAATAGAATATGAACATATGAAGTACATTATACATAACAATTTTACACAAGTGTATATAGACACCTAATATAAAATAAGACCAGTTATTCTTATATTGTTCAATTTTCTGTTGAACATCCAGATAACTCATTGCTACCAAACACCTTTTTGCATTTGTACTTTTGTAAATCTTAAAAAAAAGTGCATTAGGTATTATATGAACTGAAGTTTAATGACATTTGTAAGCATTTTAATTTACATTAAACAATGATCTTTTAATCAATCAACGTGTAATTTTTAATACATTCATTAGTACGTAAACATTAAAAAGCATATTTCCAGTTATGTGAATATATATATATATATATATATATATATATATATATATTAACTAATGGTCTGTTAAGCATTGTATCATGTTTATTAAGGATTTATTAATGAAAGTTATTATAAAGTGTTACCTTTATTTTATTTATTTATATTTATGTCCTCGTCACCTCATATACACTTCTCATATCAGTCAAACAACTGCAAGCAGATACTTATTAGTGTGACGTTATATGGACCTATCCCATAGGGTCTGCTGGGTAGTAGAACAGAACTAATCTGAACAATAGTGGCATGGACCATTAAACTTGATGGGTCCAATCTGGTCCAAGTAAATACAAGCTGTGGACTCATAAAAGCTTGCCCTGTAGCATAGTGATTAAAAGGAATAGTTCACTTCAAAATGAAAATTATGTCCTCATTTACTCACCCTCAATTTGTTTCAAACCTGTATGAGTTTCTTTCTTCTGCTGAAAACAAAGGAAGATATTTTGAAAAATGTCGATAACCAGACAGTTGATGTACCTCATTGACTTTCATAGTAGGTCAAAAAATACTATGGAAGTCAATGGGGTCCATCAACTGCTGGTTACGGACATTCTTCAAATGTCTTTTGTGTTCAGCAGAAGAGAGAAACTCATACAGGTATTAAGCAAATAAAGGGTGAGTAAATGAGGACAGAATTTTCATTTTGAAGTGAACTAATCCTGTAATGAGTATGGGTTTGTTCCAGGGGCAATTGTTCAGTCCATCCTCAAAATTATGTTTCAGTCATTTAATTTTATTTCAGACTGAACTTTTTGGGAATTAAAGAGCTGTGTGGTGTTTATAAACTCAGCAAAAAAAGAAATGTCCCTTTTTCAGGACTGTGTATTTCAACAACAATGTTGTAAAAATCCAAATAACTTTACAGATCTTCATTGTAAAGGGTTTAAACAATTTTTTTCATGCATGTTCAATCAACCATAATCAATTAATTAACATGCACCTGTGGAATGGTCGTTAAGACCTTAACAGTTTACAGAGAGTAGGCATTTAAGGTCACAGTTCTAAAAACACAGGACACTAAAGAGACTTGTCTACCGACTGTGAAAAACACCCAAAGAAAGATGCCCAGGGTCCCTGCTCATCTGCGTGAACGTGCATTGGGCATGCTGCAGGGAGGCATGAGGACTGCTGATGTGGCCAGGGCAATAAATTGCCATGTCCGCACTGTGAGACGCCTAGGACAGCGCTACAGGGAGACAGGAAGAACAGCTGATCATCTTTGCAGTGGAAGACCACGTGTAACAACACCTGCACAGGATCGGTAAATCCGAATATTACACCTATGTGACAGGTACAGGATGGCCACAACAAATGCCCGAGTCACACCAGGAACACACAATCCCTCCATCAGTGCTCAGACTGTCCGCAATAGGCTGAGAGAGGCTGGACTGAGGGCTTGTAGGGTTGTTGTAAGGCAGGTCCTTACCAGACATCACCAGCAATAATGCCGCCTATGGGCACAAACCCACCTTCGCTGGACCAAACACGACTGGCAAAAAGTGCTCTTCACTGATGAGTCACGGTTTTGTGTCACCAGGGATGATGGACGGATTTGTCGTTATCGTCGAAGGAATGAGCGTTACACCGAGGCCTGTACCCTGGAGCGGGATAGATTTGGAGGTGGGCAGTCCGTCATGGTCTGGGGCGGTATATCACAACACCATCGGACTGAGCTTGTTGTCAATGCAGGCAATCTCAATGCCTTGCGGTACAGGGAAGACATCCTCCTCCCTCATGTGATACCCTTTATGCATGCTCATCCGGACATGATCCTCCAACAGGACAATGCCACCAGCCATACTGCTCGTTCTGTGCGTGAGTTTCTGCATGACAGCAATGTCAGTGTTCTGCCATGGCCAGCGAAGAGCCCGGATCTCAATCCCATTGAGCACGTCTGGCACCCGCAGGGTGAGGGCTAGGGCCTTTCCCCCCAGAAATGTCCAGGAACTTGCAAGTGCCTTGGTGGAAGAGTGGGGTAACATCTCACAGCAAGAACTGACAAATCTGGTCCAGTCCATGAGGAGGAGATTCACTGCAGTACTTCAAGCAGCTGGTGGCCACACCAGATACTGACTGGTACTTTTGATTTTGAGCCTCCCTTAATTCAGGGACACATTATTCTATTTCTGTTAGTCACATGTCTGTGAAGCATTTTTAGTTTATGTCTTATGGTATTGACTCTTTTAGTGTTCATACAAATATTTACATACATTAAGTTTACTGAAATTAAAAACAGTTGAAAGTCAGAGGACATTTCTTTTTTTGCTGAGTTTAGATGCAAGTGATATACAGCTGTGTGTCAGTGCGCACTGCAGTCTTTTTAATGGTGGTGGTAAACTGCTTCCTCTCAGGGTGGCATTAAATGACAGAAACCATTTAGTGAATTGTGTTTGCTGCAGAATCTTAGGTCAGTAGCAAAACATTATTTTAAAATATTGTAAAATCTTATAAAATATAATCTATCATCTTTGTGCTTTTGTTTTTAATTATTCATGGGAATGACAACTATAAAAGAATGAAAACATATTTTAAAGACAGGTAGACAGTTAGCTAGCTGTAAAGGCCATTGCACACTGAGTCTGAAATTCGCATCCGAAATTTTCGCACGTTAAAAAAAAAAATTCGACCTGACGTTATGTCAAACACTGTCTACGAAACTTTCGTCCGTCATAAAAAAATCAGATCGGGTTCGATTTTCTGCGTTTTTCGCATCCGTACCAAGCAATTTGAATGGTGTTTGAATGGTGTTTTGACAATTCAGAGCCACCGAATCACGAATACGAAAAAACGCTTACAAAATTTTTTGACTCAGTGTGCAAGGGCCTTAAGGATGGATGAGATTTATTGTAACTGTGTCTGGTAACACTTTATTTCGATAGTCCACCTTAGAACTTCTAATAACTATAAATAACTTTGCAACTACATGTCAACTACCTGTCAATAGAGTATTAGTAGAATGTCTGCTTAATATCTGCTAACATTTTTATTTTGTTGGTCCCCCAACAGACATTCACCTGACTATACTGTAAGTAACTTGGAAACTACAACTTATTCTCCTAACCCGAACCCTAACACCTGACCATAACCTAACAGTCTACTAAAACTCTAATGAGAGTTAGTTGACATGTAGTTGTAAAGTTACTTCTAGTTAGTAGAATGTCTAAAGTGTACTATCAAAATAAAGTGGAACCCTGTGTCTTACTTAGTGAACCTTGAATTGTTCCTCACAGATGCATTTGTTGGGGGAGTGATCGGCCTCTTCTTTGCCTACGTCTGTTATCGGCAGCACTACCCACCCTTCCTCCACACAGACTGCCACCTGCCATACGCTAGTCTGGCTGTAGCGACCGCCCACAACATGCCAACCTCCCAGGATCAACCTCTGCCCACTGATAATGCCACCAGCCTGCCTCTGGAGGGCATGACCGAGGGACCAGTATGACTAATAGAGACCCACCGAGGCTCACAATCCTCTGACCCCCTACCACACCGACGTGGTATGAACCACACTTGACTGACACTTGCACATTCCAATGAATTGGACCATCCCATTTCATGTTATTTCTTTCCTACATCTTCTTTTTCTTCTTCTTCCTCCAATCATTAAGCAGAGTTACAGCTGCTGCTCTCAGATCTGTTACACTTTATTTAATTACTGACTATAAGTGTTGGCAAGTTGGAACCTGGTGCAAGAATATCTCTCTAACGAAAAAGTACCATGGCAAGTAATAAAGAGTACCATGATAGATAAAAATGGTAATCATTCAGTGCCATTAAACAGTATGCTAAGGTATCTCTTGTATAACCATCTGAGACTTTTTGTAAGGGCTGCCTCTGATCCAAATAGCAAATTGGTTCTCTGAGAGATTCTTATTCTAAAAGGTTTCATTCATAAACTCATAAAAAAACTCAATCAATTCATTATTTGCACTGGTTTCCTTCATATTGTTTTGTGTTTATTCAGTAGCAGGTGTGCATGCATGTTAACGCCTTGTGTAAAACTGTGCCATGTTCTGTAGCTTTGCCATGTACCGTGTACCAGACACAGAGAAATTAGATGGAACGACTCACTAGGAAAAATACCAAGGCATTCAAATTTTTTATTTTTTTTATTTTTTTATTTTTGACATAGTACTATGATCAAACCATAGGTTTTGGTCATGGAATGTTTTAGAAGTTCTAAGTAATATCATGGTGTAATAATTTTGTAATCTTTCAATGCCCAGCTATCAGATTGCCATCTTATTCCCATTTAATATCATCATTGTACTATGGCATTAGCCTGGTCCCACCAGACTCTCGTACATTTCATTTGTACATAGAGTCTGGCACCGCTTTGACGTTGCGTCAGATAACGTCATCCATTGACGTTATCTTCCTTGTAGGCGAGTACTCTATTGAAGTCTAAAACTATTGGATCTGGCCAGAGTCACTCTGGATCTGCCATAACCAATCGCTAACGTTTGGTCGTGACGTATGTCATGTCGAACCCCATGGGGAGGAGGGCCACAACATCATGGCCACCAACAAAACTAAGCAAAGATTGTTCTTGCTCCGGCTTTAACTTCTTGATATTCGGCAGCGTTGCCAGAACGGACCGAATGGCTTCGCTCGCATCTTTCTCCGCTGCCATTACTGAACTACAACTCAAAATAATGCACAACATCAACGTCATCGTTCTCAGCTCTGTTCGCTGATTGGCCCGGTAAAAAACTGACCGGAGAAAACCAAAGACTACAGCACAATCTCAGACGTAGTACTGAAAGAAAATGAAAATTGAGCGCAAGTATGTAGGAGGGCAGAGCCAGGCTACTATGGTATTTCCACAGTCCTTTTTTTGTAAGGTTAAAGGACAAGATATAGGATGATAAAGTTACCTACAACATCCTAAAAGAGCAGCATATAGTCAGGAGCCTGAATTGGTTTTAAAACAATGGAACAAGGGAACATGTTAAAAGATCTACAGGATCGAATGTCTGAATTATAGGGTACATAATATATTCCCAGTCCAAAGATCCATCTTGAAACCACTAAAACAAGCGGACCTAACCCAAGCTAATCCGAACCCTATAAAAAATTGAATGATTTAATGAGCCCCTTTGCAATTATTAAAATGTTAAATTATTTATTAGAAAAAGGATAGCTCTGATTCCAAACTCTGATTGAAAGAGCCAGGATTGAAGCCCTTGCAAAAAGCAAAAAAAAAGTTCAGCTGTGACCACACATGCTATATGAGTGGTTCTGAATCCTGTTCCCCACCAAAACAAAATACAAAGTGTGAAGTGTTGGGAACTTCTATTTTCCAAGTCGATACCTTGCTTTGCAACCTTAATCAGCCTACAGTAACACTGTCTAGATCAGATGTGAGCGGCACGTCAAAACAATATGGCAGTCGTATCACATCCATTTGTGCCACTTTATTATCCTCATCTATCGTCTGAAATAAAATTACTTTTCTTACCACATATCAGTGGTTCCCAATCCTGGTCCTGGAGTACCCCCAACAATGCTTGGTTTTGATGTCTCTCTTATCTAACACACATATTAAGGTCCTTGAGGTATATATAATTGGGGACATTTATCAAATGTCTCTGATGTAGTGGTCAGGAGTCTAAATATATCACAAATGATTAATTTGTGATAAAAAATTCAAAGTTTCTAACCATTTGGATATGCAGCTGCAGCATTATCACTATAATTCCAGTGTAGACAGACTCAAATCGTTGTTGCAAATCAAGCCGTGACGCATCAACATCCAAGTGTAGAAATAACATAACCATAATGCGCCTTTACTGACTTCACAAACTTAGTCTCTGCTACTCTGTTGTATTTTTATTCGCATTATGTTGTAAAACTGTCCATGGCAACCTGCCGATAAATATCGACCTGCTACACTTCAGCTTCCAGAGATCATCGGCCCATGACATTGAAAGTCTCCGCCACAGACACTCCCTCTCACTGCATTTCTTCTTTTACTCACTTTGTGACACTTTATTTTTCCTCTTCTGTAGCTTAAATATTCTTCATTTTGTGTCCTTCAACCTACACTGTTTCAAAATGGTTCCTTTTATCTTTAAAACCACATACACTTGTGACTGGTATACAACTTATACATTTTTTGAACACATTGCCATGTTAATACCAAGCTTTTTTTAAGTACCTTGTAAATACTATGGTATATGAATATTGCAATCATAAAATACCATGGTATGTACCATGGTTTTGCCACTGTGCATATTAGCAAAGTACTTTTTCAGCTTTTGTCTTATTTTCTCCTCGTATTGTTTTCTCAATCCAATCAAACTATTCCACTGTTAGAGCATTACCTGTTCCATTATCCGTTCCTTTTTTGTTTGTTTGTTTTATTATCTTTATCCATCCATTCTCCAAACTGCTTATCCTCTGTCGGGATGCTGGAGTCTATCCCAGCGCCACAGGCCGGAAAACACCATGGACAGATGGTCGGTCAGTCCATCACCACCCACACACACACACACACACACACACACACACACACACACACACACACACACACACACACACACACACACACACACACACACACACACACACACACACACACACACACACACAGACACACACACACACACACACACACACACACACGAAGACACACACACACACACACACACACACACACACACACACAGACACACACACACACACACACACACACACGAAGACACACACACGAAGACACACACGAAGACACACACGAAGACATTTTAACATCTCCAATTCATCTATGTTGCATGTCTTTGGATTGTGAGGGAAACCAGAGCACCCGAAGGAAACCCACACAGACCCAGGTAGAGCATTATCTCCCTTTTTATATTTTCTCTCACTCAACCCTCATTCAGATTTTCATGAACTGACGTTTAATATCCTTGGGATGATTAGAAACTTGATTACAATGAGGTAATGGGAGAACATGGTGAGAAAATTAAGCACTTATGTAATCACCACAGCAATCTACCAAAATAACCAGTAGCTCACAGTAATTGTTCCCATAGTTCATTCATTTATCATCACCACCAGTATTATTGGATTATAAATTTGATTTATAATCCATTTTAAGAAATAGTTCACCCAAAAATGAAAATTCTATCATCTCATCCTAACCCATGAATAAAAGGACAAAAGCCCATACAAAAAATTATTATTTTGAAGAGTATGTTCCTTTCCATTCATCAACACTTCATAGTTAATACAGCATCGATTTGAGAAAAGGGTAATAAGCACCAACTTTTTAGCTTAAACGTTTAAAAAAAATTGGTGCTGCCTGATTAGAGAAAACAAAGAAAAAATGCTGTTGTCTTCCCATCTGCCAAATAGGTAGGAAAACTTAATGCACCCACAAACAGCACCCATAATGCACTGGGCATGTTGCCATCCAAGGCCAATCCCACCAGTCTGCTATGGAAACGCTCAACCAGAGTCCAAACCTAACCTTATCCCCACCTTTCTTTAGTAGGAAATACTTCTTAGAAAACTTTTAGTCATAACGGTGTCGTCTTGTTTTGTTCCCGATTGCAAGAACTCAAAGAGTAAACATTTAGCGGGAGTGCATACAGGTAAGAAAGTTGTTGCCATAGTGCTCCATTTTTACCATAATGCTGTTTAAAGAGTAGACAAAGTATGATACATTTTCAGTGATAAACCTACTCTTATAATAACTGTTTTGTTAATAACCCTCTGTGATCCGACTGTCCGCGGGCGGGGATACGAACATGCAGAAGTATAATCTGTAGTTTTCACGGTTCACGGTTCACGGTTTATCGGTCCAGGTAACACGGAGAACTAGTACACATTGCTCATTTACATACTACAGACATTGTAACAATACAAAGCTGGTTGAAAATTGGCCAAGACTTAATTGCGATTGTCTTAACAAAGTGTTATTAAAATGTACACTCATATAGAACAGCATATTTTGCAACTTATATTTCTTTAAAAGATCATGCATCTAGATTGTTTTGTTTAACGAGGAACTAAAAAAATTAAAAACGTGAGTGTTCACCACATTATAAAATTAAACCATGGTCTTCAGGCATGGATAGGTTTATGGACCAGACTGATCTCATGAAATGGCGTATGTATGACACGCCAATTCGTATTTCCATTTTTGGCGTGCTATCAACACGCATAATCGCTTTTCAGCGTGTTTATCAACGCCAATGACTTAACGTTATATTACTGTATTATGTATATATAGATATATGACCTACCCCAACCCCGTCCCTAAACCTACCCGTCATTGGGGTTAATACCATTTATGAGTGTTCTCCTACCATCCTAGGAAAAAAAAGATCGCTCCACAGATGTAGATATAGATTTTGCTTCGTTTCGCTCGGACATTTAACGGCGTACACATACACGCGGAATCACTCGGACATTTAATGGCGTAGACATACACGCAAAAGATTTCGGCGTGGACATACACGCGGATAGCTCAAAATGCGTATAGATAACACGCCACTTGACTTGAAAGTGGCGTGTATGTTTACGCAAAGGCATGATGTCATGTTGCATGGACAGCACTCTGTCCTATATGCCATGCCTTGATATCATTGGTTGTTTGTGCTGTATGTACAGTATACTGTACACATTTCTGTATGCATTTAATATCTGGAGGACCTACCATGTTTGCCAAAATATGCAGTATCCATTCAGATAACACTGTGTGGGATACATAATCCCATAATGCAATGCAATCGACTTGAACTTCTGTGTCCTTAGTGAAGAATGTAACTTAAGGTGATATAAACAATGTTTGTCATTGAAATCTCATTCTTGACTCATAATTAGATCACATAAATTGGAATTCAAATTAAGATGACCGGATGACTCTTACTGAATTAAACATACAATAGTGAGGTCATGTTACAACAATACAGAATATTCCAGTTTCAAGTGTTTAATTAGGTATACTACGACCTATTTCACAATAACATAGTAGGCGATATGTATTATATTCTGTGTGCAGTATACTGACGGAGAACACTATTATTTCTCGAATGTAACTGAGAAAGACAGATCCCTCGGTTGGGTCAGAGACAGATCCCTCGGTTGGGTCAACATCACACAGCTGTTCTATCCAACACACAAAATTAATCTATATGAATATGAAGCAGATTCCCACGCATCTCAATTCCCTTAACATCTGTAGCAGAAATGATTCTCAGCTTATGTCAAAAGTGTTATATTAATTTTAATGAAACACTTTTGAACACCTTTTCATTAACTTTCATGAAGATGGAAATGATCTCTTTAGTAGCTGTCCTCATATTGTCTCAGTAGTTGTGTAATAGTAGCAGAGGACAAAATAAGGCTAAGCTTGTGAAAACGATCTATTTTGTGTTTCAGTAGCAAGGCCAGCATGTTTAATATCTTGTCAGTGTTATTCTCCTGGAAAAGATGACGATTGATTAGTTTAAGTTTGTTTCAAGCATCTTCTTGCTGGATTTATTTTTGGAAGCGGAGAACAAAAGCATCATCCAAAGGACGTTTCCCTGAGGGTTTGGCAACACAAATAGTAATGCAAACATTTTTTTTTTCCCTGGTTGGCATACCTGATTTTCATATTTTAGAGAACTATTGTTGTATTTATATGTTCCAGTTCTGAATGTAATGAAAATAGCATTGAAAAACAACAGTGGTCTAGACTGATGAATATATTTTGGTGCTAAATGCAAATAAGGTTACATATTATATAAAAAAAATAGTTTTTAAATAGTTGTATTTAGCATTGATACATCATGTTTGTTGCAATGCCATCACACAGAAATGATCATTTGTGTTTTAAAGGAATGTCAAATTAATTGTATCACCATCTGTATTTTATTACGACTGTACACAATCCTTTTTTTTCTTCTTTGCGGCAAAATGTCGGTGTAAGATACACCCAATAGAACGGAAAGCCCAAAACAAATAGAAAAATTGCCATGATTAAATAAGTATAAAAACCTTCTAAGTACAATACTAAGTTAATTATCTTACAATTTGATCATTTGGTCAAATTGATTGTTTTAGATCAGTGTTACTTATCTTTTTTTATTCTCCTAGGATATAAATTTACAACTAGTATATTAGCAAATATAAGTACAAATTAAAACATGCACAGTGTTACAGTACAACAACAAAATCCTACTGATTTTACATCTAAATGGGAGATTCTTGCATTTAGTGCTGTGGAATGTATCATATTATTTAATGTTTTTCTTCATTTTCTTTTAGGATCTGTAACCCATAAAAAAAGAGAATGTTTCAGAAGTAACAAATTTGAGTCATGTACATAATGTGTTTTGTGTTGTGCAAAGATTTTTTTATATGTATTTGCAGATTTTCAAAATACATAAATACATGTTTATGCAGACATCAGAATGTTCTAGTTTCTACGACAAGTCCTTCTTTTATACCCAACAAATGTTTCATAGTTGTCTTTTAGACAGAGGAAATGAAGTCTCTAATATTCCACTGTCATTGAACACGGCATGCCAATTCCATTTGTGACAAAGAAACCATTTTATATGGAGAAGCATGCCTGGCTTCAAAAGCACTTTGAATTGTATTTTGATTATTATACTTACATGTACAAATTATTGTAATCAAACAAAGAAGTGAATAAAGAAAAGAAAGTGTGCTTAAGGCAGTATTTTTTCTTTCAACGAACACTGAAGCAGCCTGAGTTTGTTTCTCTTCGTTCTCATTGAAAGTGTTTGTTGGGATGCATCATGCAACTATGGAATTTAGGCTTGCTTCCACAAGACTTTGTGCTCTTCTATCGAGTGTCACGACTCATGTTCGATCACAAGTACAATGCTGTAACGGGTGAGCTATCAAGCAAGTTTTATACATCAAAACAGCTGGTTATGTGGAAATGTATTGGTTTACAAATGATGCACTGTGTTTTGAGGTCATTGCATATAGTGAGAAAGGAATATTTGTTTGACGTTTCCCTGCCACTAGTGTTCATTTCAGCAGGACATTGCAGTGAAAAGTAATGTTCCTGTAGTTTACCTTCAGTAATTAAATTTATGATTAGCTTTAGCTTGTGTTTATACAAGAATTCCATTATTTTGCATTATCACACTTTTTGCCGTGATGTCAATCTATAATGATTTTTTTGCCATAAGCAGTCACACTGAATTTTAGCATTACCATTTTCAAACCTGCATTACTTTGTGACAGACTAATACAAAGATAAGCAGTGAAATTTGCAGCACAAACTGTTAAGATCAAACTCAAATAATCAGGAAGCTTGTTAAAAATAAACTTCAATTACTCATTTCGAAGCTGAGATCGTTCAAAAGGACACACACACACAGACACACACACGCACGCACACGGCCAGAAACAACACAATGCTTGACAAACTTTACATATGGTGTTTAAGAATAATTTAGCATCTATCCTACCTGGTGCCTAACTATACAAAAATAGAAATTGTGATCTCCTGAGCTCAGCACTGTTCCCCATACTGTAGTACATTCATAGACTACAATGATTTTGAATTTTAGGACACTATATCGCTTGTCACACAATCTGAAGCATTGACGAAACATATAGTCACTTTATTATTTATTATCACAAATATATGACAAAACATGTTTTATTTTTTTTTTTTAAAGGTTTAGAATTTCATTGAAATTTCTGAACATGTGCATCTGAGTTTTTTGGCCGGTGTCATTGAATGTGGTCAACAATTCCCAGCTACGACCTCCCTCTTCTGAGATAAATCACATGCAGCATTTCTTTGAAAGGGGGAGGATTGTGGCCTCAAAGTTAAAGGTAAATGACACAGATATAGCATTACAGGCATTATTAAGTGGTTGTCCTGCATTCCCAATAAACAAGCTACCATTAGTCTAAAATGCAGCTGCAAGAGTTCTTACCAGGTCAAGAAAATATCATATAACACCAATTTTATCATCTCTACACTGGTTACCTAGTTCTGGATCAATTACAAAGTATTGCTACTGACCTAAAAGGCCCTAAATGATTTAGCTCCTGTGTATTTAACTGATGTTATATCGCACTACAATCCATCACGCTCTTTAAAGGATTAGTTCACTTTTTAAAAAACTTTTGCTGATAATTTACTCACCCCCATGTCATCCAAGATGTCCATGTCTTTCTTTCTTCAGTCGAAAAGAAATTAAGGTTTTTGATGAAAACATTCTAGGATTTTTCTCCATATAATGGACTTCAATAGGACACAAACGTTTCAAGGTCCAAATGACAGTTTTAGTGCAGCTTCAAATGGCTTTAAACGATACCAGACGATGCATAAGTGTCTTATCTTGCGAAACGATCGGTCATTTCAAAAATAAATAAAAAAGTTTAAGTTTTATAAGCACAAATGCTCGCATTGCTCTGTTTTGTGATGCATGTTCGTGACTCTCCTGTTCGAACTCGTTCATCACAGAACAGAGCAAGGCGAGCATTTGTGCTTATAAAACTTTATTTTTTATTTTTGAAATGACCGATCGTTTCTCAAGATAAGACACTTATGCATCGTCTGGTGTCGTTTAAAGCCATTTGAAGCTGCACTGAAACTGTCATTTGGACCTTGGACCGTTTGGTACCCAGTGAAGTCCATTATATGGAGAAAAATCCTAGAATGTTTTCATCAAAACCCTTAATTTCTTTTCGACTGAAGAAAGAAAGACATGGACATCTTGGATGACATGGGGGTGAGTAAAATATCAGCAAAAGTTTTTTTTAAAGTGAACTAATCCTTTAAGGTCACAAAACTCTGGGCTTTTGATAGTACCTAGAACATCTAAGTCCACTAAAGGAGGGAGAGTGTTTTCACATTTGGCTCCTAAACTCTGGAATAGCCTTCCTGATGATTGTCACGTTTTTTGGGGTTTTCATGTCTTTAATTTTGTAGTTTTCCGTGGCCATGTTTCATGTTCCTGTCATGTGCTTCCATGTTTATGTGTCTTGTTCTCATTGGTTCATTGTTTGATTATGCACAGGTGTTCCTTGTTAGTCATTAATCTCTCTGTATAAATAGCCCTCATGTTTCTTTGTTCTCTTGTCTAGTATTTTTTATTTTTTTTAACCTGCTGTTGGTGAGTTTAGGTCCACGTTTAGTGTTTATTTTGTTATATTTGTATTTAAATAAAACTGTACTTTGGTTCACATGCAACTCCCCTTCAGTGGACTTCAGTTCGGGGCTCAGACACACTCTCCAAGTTTAAATCTAGATTAAAGACACATGTCTTTAGCCAAGCATTCACAAAATACATCTCATAACCTTGTCCTCCAGTTATATCAGATCAAATGCACATAATTAATTTTTGCATTTATGAACAGCAGCTACGCTAATCATTTTCCATTTGGTTTTATTTCCATTTATTCCATTTGGTCTACCTCCGGATGCCCTTTCCGAGGTAACTAGAGAGTACTTCAGCTCCAGTTTGGATCCAGCCTCTTATGAACACCTGTAAAGAGAGGACTTCATGTCCTGCGAGGACTTCAGATGATGCCAACTCTGAATCAACATAGACCACTTCCAAATTTTCTATATATTTTAATCATCACAAGTTTTATTTATTTATTTTTCTCCATTCTGTCACCTAATGCAGTTTTTGTTCCTTGATACTGTCACTTTTGGCTTGCTTAGTTGGGGGCTCTTAATATTCAACAATATTATTGATCTGCCTGCATTGGCACCAATATATGTGAACTGAGCTGGATGATGACATCACTGTTTTCTCCAGAGCGGCTATATATGTAAAGAACTAAATTAATAACTTTTTTACAACAAAAATGAACCACCACTGAACTTAAGCTGGACTAGGATGCTATTTTCTTCTAGATCTGCTATGCAGCAGAAACAAACTTTGTTGCATTATTTTCCTGTTATTACTGTGTGGTGACAAACAATTTTCTATTACTGAGTAAGAGACAAACATGCATCAATTGTCTTTAAAGATTATTTATTCCCTTGCAAGGAAAGGTTAACAATCATACAGTCACAGAGTGGCTGCAGTGTGTTACAATGTGAGGAGGGCATCTTTCCTTCTTTATAGTCCCTAAAGCAGTGGTTCTCAACTCCAGTCCTCTTATCTGACACAGTCAGTTCAGTTCAAGGAGTCTCTCCTAACGAGCTGGGGATCTGAATCAGGTGTGTTAAATAAGGAGACATAAAAAATGTGCAGAGCAGTGGGTCCTGAGGACTGGAGTTGAGAACCACTGCCCTAAAGCACTATACAAATAAATATTGAATTTAACATAACACCATTAGGGGTCACTCATTTTTAATTAAATAACGAATAAACAGTTACTTTTGCTGACAGTTTATTGGTTGTTTATTTTGCTAAGGGTTTATCGTAAATAAAACATGTCTATTGACCAGTCAGCCCCAAGGACTTCATATTAATAGTTTTTCTGTTAATTTAGGAACCATTGGTTTCAAATCAATAAATTCCAACAAATATCATTACTAACATCAAACATGGCTTCTCCTTTGTGATGATTTGATCATCTAAATTGGAACAGTCGTGTTTTAATAGAAATAACATTTCAGTAGCACATGTCCTCCTTAGCCTTCCTAGTTTTCCACATTAATGATGAGGGTTACAACACAGCTCTGACAGTGGTTTTCAATCCTGATCCTGGGGACCCACCGCTCTGCACATTTTGTGTTTCTCATTAGACCGCAAGTCCCTGGCGAAGTGGACTTCCACCATCTAAAGTGAGATTTTAATAGGGAGCATACTTGTTCAGTTCGATGGGTACTGCAAGCAGCATAGAGAAGAAGGGTACACTGATACGTCACTTCAAAGAAAGTGGAGGAAATTTACCAACCAGTCATTGCGCATCACTCCAGAACTTAAAGAAGTCTGAATATAATAAAGGTGGTGAAAAGAAGATGTTTTAACTAGCATTATTAAGTCCTAGGTTTGTTTTGTATTGAGTTGTAAGGGTATAAAGTGCGCAAGACGCAACAGCTAAAACACTATGATCATGATTAGAAAATAAAAGACACATCTAATTTAACCAAATTACATTTTTACATTTTCAAATTAAAACTTGGGACATTTTGTAAAATGTAATAAAATAAAGAATTTGTGATTTTTTAATTCTCTTTAACCTTTATTTAATTGACAAAAGTACAAATCAAAAAATTCCAATGTTTTCACTGGCCAAATTTATTGTATTTTGTAAATATACACACATTTTTGATGGCTTTAACACATAAAAAAAAAAAAGTTGGGTCAGAGGCAAAATAAAAGTGAAAAGACTATGGAATATCCATCCACAATTAGCAGGTGAACTGATAATATATGAGGGTATCGTGTTTGGGTATAAAAGGAGCATCTACCAAAGACAAAGTCTTTGCAAGCAAAGATGGGTCATGGCTCACCACTGCCCCAAATTTCATGCAGGAATTGTCAAACAATTCTAAAAACACATTTCTCAATGCAAGATTGCAAGGTATTTAGGTCTTTCACCATCTACCATACATAATATTGTAGAAAGAATCAGGAAATCCAGAGAAATCTCAGTCTGTGTGGGGCAAGGCAGGAGACTTGTTGAATGTGCGTGACCTTTG
The DNA here is from genome assembly GCF_051911475.1 of Siphateles boraxobius. Taxonomy (NCBI): domain Eukaryota; kingdom Metazoa; phylum Chordata; class Actinopteri; order Cypriniformes; family Leuciscidae; genus Siphateles; species Siphateles boraxobius. The sequence continues at coordinate 596,244 of NW_027508725.1, forward strand.
AGCCCTCAGATGGCATTGCATAACAAACCGTCCTGCTACTGTATAAAATATAGCCACATGGGGCTCGGGAGTACTTCGGAAAACCGTTTTAACTTAACATAGTCTGACGCTGCATCAAGAAATGCCACTTGAATCTCTGTTATTCAAGGATATACATCAGTTCTATTCAGAGATCCCGGCAAGTTCTCTAGGCCCGAGCTCCTCTCAGATGATCCTAAACAGTAGAAATGAGTGCTGTGGTCAGTTGACTCCATGTTTCAGCTTGTCTTTGGGAAAAACTGACTTTGAGTTCTCAGTCCCAAAGACGAAAAGGACCATTCAGACTTTCATCAGCGACAGGTGCAAAAACAAACATCTGGCATGGTACAGTGGTGCCTCAGTCCAAACGGCATGGGTGACTTGCATGTGTGAAGGTATCATTGACGTCGAGGCATATATTGGGATTGTACAGAGACATAACTGCCATCAAGATGACATCTTTCCTGGGAAGCAAGACAATGCCGGGCCTGATTCAGCACATGCTACAACAGAGTGGTCTCTAGACACTCCACACCAGAGAAGGGATGTGCCTGCCTGTTTACTGCAGTCCAGATCTGTCTCCTACTGAAAATGTATGGCTCATCATGAAAAGGAGAATCAGACAACAATAACCACAGACTGTTGAGCAACTGTCTTGTTTCAGACACGATTGGGCAAAAATTCTACTTGCAAAACTGCACTTAGTTTCCTCAATTCCCAAACATTTAAAAAATGTAATTAAAACTTAAGGTTATGTGACACGGTGGTAAACATGCCTCTGTCCCAGCTGTTTTGGAGTGTGCTGCAGCCATCCAAATCTAAATTTGTTTATATTTGCAAAATACACTTAAGTTGATCAATGAAAACTTTAAAAAATCTTCTCTTTGTACTTTTGTCAGTTAAATTTAAAGGTTAAAGAGAATTAACAAATCACAGATTCTTGATTTTATTGCATTTTACAAAATATTCTGGACTTGCGGTTGTAAATACATGTATTATATACACATGTATATTACACAAGTATGGTAATTTATATTTATTTACATAATACTATTATGTCACCATACCTCATTCTCTAATGAGCGAGTTTTGTCTGTGTTTGATGTTGCAGGGTGTTTCTGAACGAATGTATTTTGTCAAGTGAAGTGAACTTTAACTGATATCTCCTGCTCAGTTAACAGGAAGCAGTGAACACCCTGTCAGTCAGGGTCTAAAACCTAAACCTTCCTAAAATGAAGGTGGTTTGTGGTTTATCTGGTTTATTATACTTCAGGAAAAATAAATTATTTTGCAATTACATTTGATTCCACTAATGGCTCATACATTACACGGTTAACCTTTAGCTTGCAAGGTCATGTCACCTTGATCAATTCTTTTTTCACGAGTTCACACTTACGAATGATCAGAGTAAATGGTTATGCGTATTTGGTGTGCTGTCCGGGTTAGGAAGATAACCAGGCAAGTGTGAGGAGATGGGGTGGTGGAGGGATGCTGAAAACTGTCGAGGCATAAGGGTGAGTCGACTGCGTATATTTATAGGCCTTACTCATGTTGATTGAGTGCACCTGTTGATTACTGATTGCTGACAGCTGGTTAGAATAACTTGATTGTTTGATCATTAGAACGTGTTCCTCCTGAACCTTGTTAATAAAACATCAAGTAAAACGTTGTATTCTGTGTCATTTTTTGTGTGTTTTTATTTTGGCAGCATGTATACCAAAGATGAAAATTCTTCCAGTAACATTAGAATAACAATTACCTTCAATTCAGGATAAAGTTTGGCTGTTTTAAAGTGGTAGACTGAATAATTTACATTAATTGTGCCACAGTCTTCAATGGTATTCTGTCAATCGATTGCCATGTCCCACCAGTCCATTTAAAGGAGTTCAGTTTGTATCCAGAGTACAAAAAAGGAACAAGTGTTCAAAAGTACAAAGCCTAAAGTTTAATGGAAACTGAAGTGGTCTTGTGAGCAAAGGTCTGTGTGTATGAGTCACGCTTCAGTATCCATTTCAGCCTCTCTCGTCCCATTCAGAGCTTTCAGCATCTCCCAGTGCAGGCACACATGGCCTTTAATTGAGGTGGAGTGTAGGCTGCTCTGCTCTACTTTGTTTTCCCTCACAGTCACAAAATGACAAAATTGCACAACCTACAGTTGCAAGCTAAAGAGAGATACTAGTTCCTCTTATAGCTCCTGTAATGTTTCCTAAGAAAAATCTATTTGTTGGAATCTAATTGTTGGAATCTATTCTATTAGGCCAGAGGAGAGCTACAGAATCGACCTCATACCGCTCAGACATTGGTCAACTGCATGTCACATCTTTTTGTCTCCTGTTACAGACTCTTGTTCTTCATAGAAACTGTTGTATTCTACTAAGTTCTAACCATGTTCATTCTACTAACTGAGTTTTCTTGGGAATGTTAAATGATCATTAATAATAATACATAATAATTACACTTGTAGCAATTTTGGAGTAATTATAGTGCCATATTATTAATTTTTTTATTGTAAATATTATATGACTGCTCTCTGTGGAAATTTTGGAGGGTTTGTTTTTTCTCCGAAAGTCATGAAAATCAGGACATGTCACTATGTACAGCTCAACACAATAGAAAACTTATAAATTAAATGAAAAAAAAATGCTGTTAATGAATACTGTGCAAAATTAATTACCTATCGCATTACCTATAGCATATCATCACCTGAGCTCAGGACAGGACATATCCTCACCGTGTCAGTTCTGAGCTCAGGACAGGACATATCCTCACCGTGTCAGTTCTGAGCTCAGGACAGGACATATCCTCACCGTGTCAGTTCTGAGCTCAGGACAGAACATATCCTCACCGTGTCAGTTCTGAGCTCAGGACAGGACATATCCTCACCGTGTCAGTTCTGACCTCAGGACAGGACATATCCTCACCGTGTCAGTTCTGAGCTCAGGAAGGGACATATCCTCACCGTGTCAGTTCTGAGCTCAGGACAGGACATATCCTCACCGTGTCAGTTCTGAGCTCAGGAAGGGACATATCCTCACCGTGTCAGTTCTGACCTCAGGACAGGACATATCCTCACCGTGTCAGTTCTGAGCTCAGGAAGGGACATATCCTCACCGTGTCAGTTCTGACCTCAGGACAGAACATATCCTCACCGTGTCAGTTCTGACCTCAGGACAGAACATATCCTCACCGTGTCAGTTCTGAGCTCAGGACAGGACATATCCTCACCGTGTCAGTTCTGACCTCAGGACAGGACATATCCTCACCGTGTCAGTTCTGAGCTCATCACAGGACATATCCTCACCGTGTCAGTTCTGAGCTCATCACAGGACATATCCTCACCGTGTCAGTTCTGAACTCAGGACAGGACATATCCTCACCGTGTCAGTTCTGAGCTCAGGACTGGACATATCCTCACCGTGTCAGTTCTGAGCTCAGGACAGGACATATCCTCACCGTGTCAGTTCTGACCTCAGGACAGAACATATCCTCACCGTGTCAGTTCTGACCTCAGGACAGGACATATCCTCACCGTGTCAGTTCTGAGCTCATCACAGGACATATCCTCACCGTGTCAGTTCTGAGCTCATCACAGGACATATCCTCACCGTGTCAGTTCTGAACTCAGGACAGGACATATCCTCACCGTGTCAGTTCTGAGCTCAGGACTGGACATATCCTCACCGTGTCAGTTCTGAGCTCAGGACAGGACATATCCTCACCGTGTCAGTTCTGACCTCAGGACAGAACATATCCTCACCGTGTCAGTTCTGACCTCAGGACAGAACATATCCTCACCGTGTCAGTTCTGAGCTCAGGACAGGACATATCCTCACCGTGTCAGTTCTGAGCTCAGGACTGGAAGCCCCAGCCTAATGATTCAGAACTTTCCGCAGGACTTGTGTGTCCAGTAAAACTCTTCCATTCCATTTTTTTTCACTGTAATGGAGTAACTGTAAATATATATTTGCCTAGGGTATAAAAATGTATCTTAATTATTCTTTCATTGTTACCCAGACAGGAACATAGTGTCATTGAATCCACATGTACCAGATGTGGCCAGGATCTGGGCCGACACTATGTTTCTGTCTGGTTAGTTAAAGCTGAAGTGTGCTTGACCAAGACACAACTTCTGACTTAACCAAAGGTTTGAGATTGTGGAGTGGGACCTGTTTGCAACGAGGATTGAATTTGCTCAACTGGTAATTAAAAAAGTGGCTTTGACTTCACGTCATTGGTAAAGGCTAATTGGTAAAATTGAACTACTTTTACACTGTTGACTATGGTTAATTGTTGTAGTCCGCGGTTGAAGCGACCCCCGGAATGTGAGTTTTGAGCATGTTTGGGTGGGTTTTTAATTCTGATTAGGCATGTCTTGGTTTTGTTTTGTTATGCAAACCTGGAAACCCTGGCTGCATCAGTAGCTGACACTAATGTAACGCCCCCCAGGTGTGACCATTTTCTGAAGCCTGAATAGAGACATGCTAGTTTATTGGCTAATGGCGCTGACACCGCCCCCTCGACGCATTGCGTGCTCCATAAAAAGCGCCTGCGCCATCACTCCTAAGGTTTTGAAGCCATCAAAACAACCAACTTTAGAGTCAGAAACCTCTCAGAGGCTGACTCCAAAGGCTCAAACGGTAGCCTTGTCATCTTGCAAATCATACAGTGATAAACTCTGTTTTGACCCAAAACAGTCTCATCTAAAATAGGCCCAGCAGAATCACCGGAAAAGCAGCTACCATGAGACCCAAAAGTCTGCGAATCAGGCTCACATTGATGTCCTGCCCTATTCTGAAATGATCTAGACAGGTGTGAAATGATGAAGCACAAGCAGGAGACAGCCGTGTCTAATTCTACCCCTAGAAACGCGATCTGATGCCCTGGAGGTGCCCTGGAGTCACAAACAGAGCCAGGGACCAGCCATGAACTATGTAAATGTGCAGTGTGCTAAAGCCCTTTACCCCTTTTCTGTGGTTCGGTGAACCCAGGATGACAAATTTGGCTGAAGTCTCCCCAGAAGTCTCCCATCATTGATTTGACGGTTGTTGTAAGAAGGGCCACATTACAGGACTATGTGTCAAATCATCTGACACTGCCAGAATTTCGTCAGGGGTCAAATATGATCGCAACGGCAATCAGCTGTCGGCGAACATGTCAAACTAGTGATCAAAGACTGCAGATTTTTGACTAGGATCAGAGGAATCTTTTAGGATTCTCAAATTTTGTCTCAGACAGCCAACTCAAACCCAAAATCGTACAGTGTGAACCCGGCTTAAGGCATGGCCTTTCTGAGCCAAATGCCAGGAAGACTTAATCGCCAACCTCCGGACAGTGCTCATATGTGGGTACTGGTGCCGCCTCTGCAAAATTGCCTTGGAGTGAAGTGCAGCACCAGCCTGACCGGCAGCCAAATATGACTTACCAATTTTGTTCTGCAGGGCTCAGATGGCAAGGTTCTTCCATGAAGAAGCCAAAGGATGGTGAAAGATGAACAGCAACCATCTTTTCACCTGCTGACATCACCGTATACCCCAGCTCCATTAAACCCAAAATGGTGGTGAAGTCAACAGTAGCCGGATTAGTGATGCACTGAGAACAGATGATACCAAGACCACACGTGTGCTTCCAGGCTGGGACACAGCTCATTATGAGCAAATTCAACTGAAGAAATGCAGCTGACATGATCAGGTGAGAGAGAGAGAGAATTCGGTCTGCTCACTCTCCATCACCTCAAGCTCAACATTGCACCTCCAAAGCCCGTCCTCATTAGGCGCCTTGACAACCTCAAAAAAACAGTGACAGGGAGTGACAGATCTCCATTCTTTCTTCAAAACGAAGGCAAACTGACAGCAATGCACTTTAACAGTGACAGCATCATCAGCCAATGGCTTGGTGTGTTTCTATATGAACTTCATACAATCCACCCAACTTGGAGGAGTTCCCATGGTGTCATCTACTGATGCAGCGTCAAGGGAAGCTATGAAAGTGTCTGTGACAGTTTATTTTCAGTGGGGCACAATAAATCATTACAAGTCATTTTATATCAAGAAAAAAAATCCACAGAGACTATTTATCTTCAAATTCATAAATGAGCTATGATATAATGAATGGTGCACTTTAACTAAAGCCAATCAGGAACTCATCTGAATTATCATCTTGACTCGCCAGTGATGTTCCCCTAAAAGAAAAGATGCATGACAATCTTTCATTTGTCAGTGACTTTACTGTCGGGATCTGGTTGTCAGTGAATAAATTCATTTTCTATTGAAAGCATTACCGTATGGAACATTACGTACATGGGCTGTAAAAGTAAAATGTAAGAATTAATCTTGATACTTTTTAGAGAATTACAGAAGTACAGTAATCTAATTTCACTGTTGAAGATGGAATTAGTAGCTAGTAATTAATTACTTTTTTAGAGTAACTTACCCAAAACTGCTCCCTTCTCTAACATAGGGTGTGTCTCAATCAGCTCCCTAGTTCAGTAGTCAGGGCATCAGGGAGTCGGCCATTTTAAGGGCTGTCTCAATTGCAAAATCCTACCAGTGAACTGAAACGTTTGCTCCCTAAAAAGTCCCACAATGCACCGTGAAAACCAGGGAGCATCAATGCAATATGTTCCCTTAACAGATTTTTTGAAGCACAGAAGATAAATCACATGAGTCAACTCAGTGCACATAATAATAAAAGATCAGGGTTCCTCAAATACGGCCCTGGAGGGCCACTGTCCTGCAGAGTTTATATCCAACCCTGATCAAACTCACCTGCCTGGAACCTTCTAGTAACTCTAAAGACTTTGATTAACTTCCTCAAGTGTGTTTGAGGAGGGTGGAACTAAACTTTGCCCTCCATATGCGGATTTGAGGAACCCTGCAATAGATGTTTATCAAAATACAAACCATTATTTAATTACATTTCAGCATAAACATATATCGCCTGGCAGGTAATGAAAATAATCTAGCTAACATTTATAATTTAGTTACAGATTAAATGTTGCACGTATATGCATCAAGCAAAGCATTTATCATAGTACACTTGAGAACGAGTGAGTGAATTCGGAAGATGAGTGCGCCGGAAGTGCTGGTGCTTTTGCATAGTTTGTGCTTGCTGTTTAATAATTATTTGACACTTAGCAAACTGGCAGCTCCAGTAGTAAAATGAATAGATTTATCTTGAACTCTGTCATGAAAACTATGTTTAAACCTCAAATCAATTAAAAGGAATACAGTTTGATATTACGCTGTAGCCACATTGGACCAGCGGATTGGAAAATCGATGGATGGTGCCAACTTGTCAGATTCGGGAATTCATTTGGTACACAATTCTCACGGTGCATTATGGGTATTCTCTAGCCATTGAGTGTAAATCGGTTTCGGTTGTACACTCTCTGTTGCAGTGCATTGTGAGATTGAATGATCGCACACGATAACGTCCACTATGGTTTCGGACACAACTACAAATGATATTGGAGGCGGTTTCGGACACAGCCAAAATGTGCCTGTTGGGGGCTCCAGGAACAGAGTTGAGAACCACTGCTTTATTATTATCATTATTAATATTTATCTACATCTATACTCCATCAATGACATTAAAATAAAGAATAAAAATAAAAGTTTGTTTTGATATTTTGTCAGTTCAATACTTTCTGGCCCCACCATAGATACTATTTACTAAAGAATTAGAAAGTTTATCAGTATTTGTAAATATGTTTGTATTTATTTATGTGTCTTTAGAATGAGTTGGAAAACCTTCCTCTGAGAAAGTTTATATGTCTGTTATTTGGGTTGCCAGGCATTTAGCAAACTCACGCTACCAGTTCCCAGGTGAGGACACAGACAGTTTGCCATGCTGGGAGAGATGACCCAGTGCAGTGACAGGCTTCCATACAAAGCATTGCAATGCAGCATAAAGAAACCCAAACTATTCTCTGAGCGTGCATTAGATCCCTGCATAAACCTTTGATGGAATGTTCCCTGCCCCGGCAGATGCTGACGTTCAAAGAGAATGGCTTTCATTGCTAATTAAGCCGCTGTTGTGGTGCCCTACTCGATCTACTAAAATCGAAACAATTTTTTTCTAGGCCACTTGTCTCTTTTTCTGCATTCTACTATACTCTTGTGCAGCGTTGAAGAGTGAGTAACTAATTGAACTACATTCTTCTGAAGCATCTCACATGCTTTCCCTGAAGAAGCTACTATTTCTAATGAACATTGTACAGTCTGTTTTCCTATTTTTCCATAATATTATCACACACACTGCTTGACACCCGAGCAGACCAAGGCAATAATCAAACATGCATGCCCAAAATGATATGTATCTCTGCACTGGGTATTCATTTATTATTTCTTTAAGCTCCAAAAACCATTCATCAATTGCAGTCTCTGTGCAGACACCTACAACGCATGTTACATATTTTTGGTAGCAAAATACAAATGAATATTGTAATATTTATTATATAACCACTAAATAATAATGTATTTAGTTAGCATAGTGTTTTGCAGTTTTATCAGTGGTATGTAGTGTAAATGTATCTGTTCAAATGCAGTCCCTAAGCGCAATCCCAATTGTGTTCGGCGTACATAAATACTGCTCTAATTGCAGTATTTTTATTTTAAAAGATAGTGTACCCTATCCAAAAAGATTTCAAAGCTATTTAATCACTTCAAATTAGGTGTTTCAGTTTTGAAATTAGCTACCAGTTTTAAAGCAGAATCCCACATTAGTTGGTGTTTTCCATGATGGTGACTCATATTAGTGATTTACAGATGGTTTGGAATTCATAATTTTTTTATGCATCTGTTTTTAAGCAAGTTAAGCAAAAGTATGAGTTTTATTGGTAACACTTTACAATAATAGTACATGAATAATCATGTACTAATACCTGAATCAATAATTACTTTACTATGAACTAATGAGTTAAGACATGTACTAATGAGAAACTAACCTTAACTACGAAATGAGTCATATGAATTCCTGCATGAATATACCATCTTAACTACACGTTAGTACATGCTTGTTAATTAATGCATTAATTAACATTTCGGGGTAAACTAAATCAAACTTGCTCTAGAAAATGGACACATTTTGTGACCCAAAAGAAGAGAACCCTAACTGACTGACATCCAACTGCATTATGATATAAAGACAGTAAACCAATCCATAAAATAACCACATAAATAACCATCATCTGTGCTAACACTGATTTTAATTTAGCAAATTGCATCTGTTAATGAATATGTTTGTGTAGGTATTTCACTCTTGATGGCAGCAGTGGAATCACTTTAAACAGAATGAGATGAAATTGTTTTTAATGATGAATGTATCATTGTGTGTTCAATGAGTAAGGTTAAATGCAAGACATCTAGTGTCATTCACTGATGTTTGTGACAGTTGCTGGTGTCAAATTTATGAACAATTTTACATTGTGCCCTTTTAGTACATCTTTCTTCTGATCTAGAGCATGATTGATTAGTTTACCCTGAAATGTTAATTAATGCATTAATTAACAAGCATGTACTAACGTGTAGTTAAGATGGTATATTCATGCAGGAATTCATATGACTCATGTCGTAGTTAAGGTTAGTTCCTCATTAGCACATGTCTTAAGTCATCATTAGTTCATAGTAAAGTAATTATTAAATCAGGTATTATTTTACTATTTGTTTTACGCATCTTTACTATTATTGTAAAGTGTTACCGTTTTATTCAATGTTCTGCTTGCAGCTGATCTTCCCTTGTTCTGCTACTCAAGGACGCAATATGTCTAATATCCTTTACTTCAGTATTATCCATTATCCAGCTATGAATCACGTTACACATAATTCAGAGGAGAACAGATCGTCACTGCCCTCTCGCATCTGCAGTTAGACTTTATAATGCCTCTGGGAAATATGGTCAGATGTAATAGAATGAGATTTGACTATCGGAGAGATATTGCTGAAACATGGTGTTCGCATTTATATTAGTGTCATATGGAAATTCTACACATTTAATTTGAGCCACTCTGAGCAACATTGTTACAGTGAGTATGGAGTAACAGATGATTTGCTGTGGAATGCTAAGGGAGGTGTTCACTTTCCATTACAAAGAAATAGGGACGAATGCAGCAGAGAAAAAGGCAGTGCACAGCTTGGCAGTGATGTGCCAGCGTGCCTAATCACCATTCCAAATCGTTTAGCTTAACTTCGCCTGAGCAACTGCAAGTCACTTTCTGCTATGCTTAAAGCCAAGAGAGTCAACAAAACAACCCTCTGCCAAATCAGCCTCCAGCATCTCTGTGTGGAGTTTGTGCTGTGTTGAGGAGCTGGAGTAATCCCTTTAGTCCAGAGGCAATCTGCTTACATGCCGAATGACTTTCCATACCTACATAATTTTATCTTTGCAAAAGAGACTCAACAGAAATGTCTCACCTAATCATAAGGCTGCAGCTGGAAAGGTGCCATAGTTCTGAAAATTTGATTAATGGTATAAAAGGAGTTTTGAGTGTTAACATTACTTTCCAAATCTGTGATAATACGTTTGCAAAATTTAATTTGCTGTAGAATGGATTTAGCCATATAGAGCAAGAAATGTTTGTGCTGTATTTCAGTTACTTTTACTGCAAGAATAGAAGTCAATGTTAGTCCCAAGTAAGCTGGTGAACAAGTCAAGTCTGCATGTGTGAGAATCTTTCATTTGCTTACTTAAAAACTACAGTGCACATCCCTAATCGAGGACTGTTTTTAACACTCAATTTTAGATATCAGATACATGGAATCACATAACACATTTGTTTTCATGATCAGACAGAAACAATGATCTATTCACAATAAAAGAAAAGAAAATGTAAAAATGCAATTGTTCCACAGACTAAGAGATCCAAAAGAAAAACAACTAAGGTCTCTTGACTGTCTAATCTATAAAGGGATTTGTCCATGGGTTCTCCTCAATTTATTATTTGGTTGAGCAATATCAATAATACTAACCTCCACTTTAGCTCTAAATTATTTATGTCCAACTTTATCGGCATACATACAGTATACTTGCATAGGGCAATATACTATATAGGATATCTCCACAGCTTAGTTGCTTGTATCGTTGCTAAATGTCACTCAACTGTAATCTTCTGAAAACAACATCAAGCTGCTTTTGAAACGTACTCGGTTACTAACGTAGCCTTGAGAGGGCCTGAGAGTAGGGAACAAGTATTGCGTAGCAGTGGGGAAACTCCTTTCCTCAAGAAATATTGAAGCCTATATTTCAAAATGCAGTGCAGCTGCACAGCGAACACAGCAGAGTGTCTAGCTCGCCCATTGGCTGTGCTATGGCAACTGCACATCCTATGGCAAAGCGCCTCTGATGCGCGAACCAGAGCATGTCAGAGCCAACCAGAATGGGCGTAGTTTATGACTATAAGAAACCCCTATTTTTCGCCATATACAGGTTAAATCGACTGAAGCGACAAACACTCACACTGTTTATCCTCCTGGCTCCTTTAAGGAAACTAATGATGATTTTGTTTCTCCCCAGTGACTGGCTAGCCACAGGAGCATGGTAAGCTGCTATGGCTGCCACATTCACTTTGAGCATGGATGGGGACGACCCGCATCCAGAAGCTCTTGTAGGAAGGAGAGTACCACTGACACCTCGCATGACTGGGGCTTGAGGTCCCTAGCTGTGCACCAGTTGGTGAATACTGACCACTTCAGAGCATAGACGCACCATGTAGATGATGCTCTAGCCTCAGTGATGGTATTCAAGACCTTTTCTGGGAGGTCCCAGGATACCCGTTGAGGGGCCACACATGGAGGGCCCATAAGTCGGGGCGAGGGTGCCAAATCGTCTTGTTCGCCTGTATGAGGACATCTCTCCTCACTGGCACCGGCCAGGGAACAATGTCCATCATCTGCGCCAGCTCCGGAAACCACGCCAGGGTTTTCCAGAGGGGGACTACTAAGAGGACTGTGCATCCGCTTTCCTTGATCCGTCTGATTACCTGAAGGATCTTAGAGACTGGTGGGAACGCATATAGAGGGCGACTGGGCCAGGAATGGGCCAGGAATGGGCCAGCGCGTCCCTGGTCTTCGAAAAGAACATTGCGCAATGAGTGTTGCTTTCCGGAGACGAAGAGGTCGACCTCTGCCTTGCCGAATTCACTCCATATCAGACGAATCGTCTGTGGGTTGAGAGACCACTCGCCTGGGGGAGTGTTGTCTCGAGATAGCATGTCCGAACCCAAATTTTGGACGCCCGGGACATCAGCAGCTCACAGAGAGCGCAGGTTGGCTTTTGCCCAAAGGAGGAGATATCTGGCCATGACATACAGGGAGCCCGATCTGAGGCCACCCTGACGATTTATATAGGACACCACGGACATATTGTTCGTGTGGACTAAGACGTGGTGTCCTCTGAGGTCTGGCAGGAATTCGTTCAGAACTAACCAAACTGCTCTCATTTCCAGGCAGTTGATATGTAAGCTCTTCTCTGGGCTCAACCAAAGGCCGGAGACAGGCTTGCTCTCGCACAGTGCTGTGAAAATTACCTTCCTCCTCGAGGCCACACCCATGGTCACGCACGACTGATACCAGTTTTGGGCTTACCAGGGGACCAGAGCTCTTATACACTGTAACGTCCAGGCGTCCTGACCACCACGCATGGGCTGGCACACAGCGCTTTAGCCAGTGCTGAAGGGGGCGCATGTGCAGTAATCCTAGCTGGAGTACTGACGATGCCACGGCCATGAGACGGATAAGCCTCCGAAACCTCCTGAGGGGCGTGCGCGCACCTACCCTGAAGGAGGCTATCAGCTGTTGGATAGATAGAACGCGCTCTGGTGTTCTGGTGCTCATGAAGAGCGAGGCATTTGGAACAATGCTTGCGAAAATTGCTCTTTTAGAACTGAGTGTCGAGGCGGCGATCACACAGTAGCAATGAAAAGCAATGAAATGAAAAATATAGCGTGTTCGCCGAATGGCCACAGGAGAATGCCGACAGAAGAGAGGCGGCTTCTTGGGTGAGTGAGAAGGCGCTGTCCGCTATATGCAAGGCTCGCTCTAGCTGTATGGCTTGTTTCCATGGCAAAGGCTTCAGAGGAGGCAGAGATGTAAAGGTATATGGCCAAAAGACCATAAGCTACACCCATTCTTGCGGGCTCTGACATGCTCTGGCGCTAAGTCACCTGATTGGTTCACGCGTCAGAGGTGCTTCGCCATAGGATATGCAGTTGCTGCAGCACAGCCAATGGGCGAGCTAGACGCTCTGCTGTGTTTTACGTAGCTGCACTACGTTTTAAAATATAGGCTTCAATATTTCTCAAGGAAAGGAGTTTCCCCACTGCGTATTAGCTACGCAATGGGGAAACAATATGTATTGTTTTGTATATGTATTGTTCGAAAGGGACCAATATGTATTGAGAAAGTGCTACATTATACAAACCAATCTGACATTACTTGATTTGACTTCTCCTTTTGTGAATGATGACAGACTTTTCACTTTTGGGCAAATAATTCTTGGGCTTGTGTTAGATTAACAAATTTGTTTAAAAAACATAAGGCACATACTGGTCTGGTTTTGAGGAAGTTTATTTTATTTTCAGTTAAAATTTACAATAGTTTCACAATACCATGTTCTTTTCCTTCCTATAGTATTGCATTTGTTGAAGAAAAAAGTTGCCATTTTCCATTTTGCCCTGCCTGTGAGAACTTCTAAAGAGCCTCTCTGGAAAATATCAATCAGCACAATTACCAAATGGAATAGTTTCAAAGATGGACCTATTTAGGAGAGACATGACATGCTGTACCTAACTATCTGAAGTGCCATCAAAGGAACACCCAAACTGTGAATGATTATGGTGCAATTATTACTACTTACAATGTCCCACAGAGGTAGAATTGCACCTCAGATATGGTATATGAGCACGCACCTCAGCCCGTCATCACTGACAAAACAGGGACTTTTCTCTATCTTCCTCATCATTCTCAAGCTTAAGAATATTCTATCATAGCCAGCTGGGATTGTAGATTAAGAGCCTCTAGCTCTGAGGCATCATTATGGCAGCCAGTTTTCTTCATTAGTGATTAAGAATGAACTCTTGTGTTTACCACTGCATTCATACAGGGAAATTAATTTTCAATGAGCACAAATGAAGGGGCAAATTACAAGCGCTGGTCTATTTGACATCTTGAAGCTATAGAGAATAATGGTTGCAGACAGGTCTAATACTACATCTGTTTTGTACCCAGTGGTGGTAAATTCGAGAGTCCATGATCACTGTGACCCATCAAATGACAATCTGAAAAGGAAAATACCCTACATGTTTATGATATCATAATTTTAGATTATTTATATTGAAAAATGTAATGTATTATTACAAACTTCACATACACTGGTTTTAAGAATTTGCTTGTTGAATTTCATTGTACTTGTATTTTAGTGTCTGCTTCCTGTTTGCTACTTCAATTCAAATGTGTGTAGACAGGCATGTGAAAATTGTCTCTCCCAGTCTAGGTGGTAAAGAAAAAAGTATCAGTCACTATGAGGGAACACTCCAACAAATTCCCCCAAGCTTTCCTTCAATCTTCAGCTCTATTCCTGCTAAAAAACTGTACCCTCATTGTCTTTCCATTTTTTATTTTAAAAAATCATCCATTTTATTATTTATCTTTTTATAATCCAAATTATTTTCTCACTATTTTGTTTTCACCACCAGTTAAATTCTACGAGAAGTGCAAAATCTTTAAAATCAAGTTTAGTGTAGCATTAGCAGGTGGATAATCCCATAATAAATGAACCGTTTGGAAATAGATCCTTATCTCTCCATGTTGAACCCAACCCTGACAGAAGAACGGACCCAAAGAAAGGATCTACCAGTGGTTTGTCGTCTCCTCCTCACCTAGGGTAATCGCTGTCCTGAGGACCATACCTTTGATTTTCTGGATCTTACATATCAGACACACTACCCTTAATGTTCCCTGCTAGCATTCTTCAGAGCCGGACTCAATGATGAACTCAAAACACAACTCCCCGTCAATGGTCCTCGATGGACATTTTGTGAGTTTATAGAGCTGGCTCTACAACTAAATGGATCCAGTTTCAAAAAGCATGATGTGGAGGAGGATCCGGTTCTCCCAGAGCTCCTTAATCCGGTGTCCAGTCAAGTCAGTTGGTCTCAGAGCTCCCAAATCCGATCTCATCCATGTCTCTCCTGGAATCAGTGCCTTCTGTCACTTCAGTCCAAGAGCTGGCATTAAACTGCCAAACCCTGTAATTGGTTCTCACCCACAGTCCTTACACTGAGGTATCTCATTCATCACCGTTCCTTCGTCTCCGCTGGTTCCACCCGGATTTTTGCCAGCTAGTAAGACCACTGTCAGGCGGTTGGCCTTATCAGGCCACCAGGAAGCGCAGTCCCCAACCTTACTGGTCCATGGCAGTCAGTTTCTTACTTAAGAAAACTTTCAGTTTGCCGGCCTTAACAGACCGCTCCGAGACCCCCAGGACTGGGCAGCTCAGTACAGCTGCTCCCTTTACACAGAGTATGTGCGATCGCGAATTTGAAAGTGAACGTAAAACACGAGCTCCCTCATGTGCACAAATTATGCTGCATACATACAATAGCCTATCTCCCAAAATCAATCTTATCTCTGGACGAGCCCGATCTCATGAAAGTGCATATCTATACAACAAATGTTATTTCTTGTGCCATTTATACGCCAAAAATAGTTTTTGCGTGCATATACTACGCAGTTTTCGCATGCATATGATACGCACTTTATTGCGTGAAATACACACGCACTCCCCACCCCTAATCCTACCCAAGGGGTTTTCAGTGCATAGCATATGCATATGTCCATCAGATGAGTCCATCAGATCCTCAACCTGATCTGCACTCATCTGCTGTCTTAGGACAAACCTGCTACCAAAACTAAAACCCGGAAAACATCCTTTCTGGTGAGTTGATAGACAATCAATACTGACTGTTTCCTGCACGAACAGATTAATTGATGGAAATATTAATTCCGATAACTCAGATACATGAAGTTAATTTGATTAACTGATCCAAATATTTTATAATTAATTATAACGAGTTATGATTAATTATTCATATTTCCTTTTTGAGACAAGTTTAAAAACTCAGGACACTAACAAACCATTTGGTTAAAATGGGATTAAGAATAGTTGGTTAAGAATAGTAAAATGGGCTAAAACCAAGGTTAGAGCCTAAAATAGCAACCCACCTTACTACTCGTGTCTCACGTATTTTTCTTGTCCTTCTTTGCTTAGGATTTTTTTCTTTTCCATTTAGAGTCTTGTTTTCTAAGTTAAGTTTTGTTTTTTGTTATTTGCAGCAAAACCGCAGTCCACAGAGTCCAGACACACTCAATTATCAGGGAGACAAGCACCTGCCTGGATGAGTTGCTCTCCCTCCACCTATTCACAAGGCACAACAATTGAAAAATAAATGAAAATGGAAGACAAATTCTACATTTAAGTCACATACTGGTTCTGTACATAGTCAATGGTAGGTTATGAGGGGACTCTAACGTAGATACACTTATAGCTCATCACATGCCAGCAGTACAGTAGACTGCTTTATTAAAGACCTTAACCCAAACTCTCTGGAAATTGTAAATGAGGGCCCAAATACAGAGAGATGCTGAACACAAAAGCATTTATTGAAAATCACTCAAAACTCAAATGTAGGTGCAATGCCATCATCTCAAACTAAGTAAGGAACAGGCAGTTCGTTACACATAATCTGTGCAACAAGGCAACCAAATCCGAAGGGTAATCTTAGACATCAAACTTAATCTTAGACATCATCATCCAACAGGTGATATGGAGCAGAGGAGAGGGACCCACTGGTTGATCCCACATACTCCAGATAACTCATCATCCCGTCCATTAAACTATCTGGAGTGACACATGTAAGAGACTCAGGGGGTATATTAATCTGGTACAAATCGGATATTGCCCATTCCATCAAAATATTTAAAATAAACCAATTTTAAATATGGCTAGAAATTAACAGGAGTAGGAACTGGAAGTGAATCAGACAAGGATTACTCGTTTAAACTGACCAAAAGAGCTGAATTCGAAATCAACACTCAGAACCATAAAATCAGAAGATCCTGTCTCGTGGTGACAGACTAACTAACTCATCCATAGCAACTTGAGAAAGAACCATTAACAAGTCGCAAGACAGCTGGATGGACTTATAGTCAAATGTCATTTCATTGCATAATTCGACATAACCTCTGTAAACCTACTCATTTGACTATCATGTTATAATCACTCATTGTTTATGTCCTTTTGAATGACCATTTATTAGTTCAACCCATTTAAAATGGGTTAATACAAGGAAGAAAACAAAAAGCAAAACAAAGAAAACACAGGACAGAAAGGGCATCTAACCAATCCCAGTCCTGACATATAAGTTATACAGTAAACATTATACGTATTTAATGCTATTGACATAACCTTTTCGGCACATAGACTTTTCACCATCAGACTGTTTATATGTTATACTTTGTCTTTGATAATACTTAGACTTTCCTGTTTAGGCAATGTGACATTTATCATGTCACAGCCTTCTCTCAATCCTGTCTCAGTTCTGTCAGTGGGCATTACAGCTGACTAAAAAATGGACCCACTAGGGACAAATAGAATCAGAGCTTAAAAAAGTCAGACATGTCAATCCAATCCATTACTCCCTAGGCTGACCCATATGGCGTCAGTCAGAATGAGAGACAGCAACTTTTTTAAAAGGTCAGGTGGTTGTCCATTTGAGTTATTTTTCATTGACTAGGTCCCCTAATAGTCCATTTTAAACTTAACCAATTAACCCCATGGACTACATTCAACCTAACAGACATCATTACCAAGGATCTAATAAAATAACAACTGAATCTAAGAACTTATAATAGGCAGCTTAAATGCAGTCATGTAAATGATGACCTTAGATGTTGCATTAAAGTCATACATAGCAGATCAAACAATATTTTGATAAACATCTAATTACCCAGGGCAAGGCAGTTTATATCCTCCGTGGAAAATCCACATGTCATGCTTCAAGTGTATTTCTGGGCTTAATGGCATTGTTGTGCATTAATGCTTCACTCAAGAATCTATGCATTAATTTGGCTCCTGTTCATCAGGCATAATTATAGCCATAAAATGAATCAGAAGAGCTGCTACAGTCAAGGTCACTGAGGTTTTGTATGGAGAAGGCTTAAGTGCACTTTGGAGAACAAATGGTTAGTTTTTCATTGGTTTTCTAAAAGCTAAAGGCTAAATTTGTCAAGACAAGTATGAGTAATACATCACAAAGGGCCCTTTGAGCTCTCCAAATCTAATGCTGAATAAATAATTATGAAACTCAAGTATGACTAAAAGCAAATGAAAAAAATTATCTGAAATTATGCCTCTAATTTACCATATGGCTCTGAATTGTTTTCTCAACTTTGTATATATAGAGACAAAACCATCAAATTGAATGAACTCAAATGACACATTTTATAAAGGGAATCTTCAGAAACTTTGTGGCAGCAATGCTAAATTAAATTTAAAAGTATTTACTCTTTAAATTTTGAATGGAAATTTAATTAAACTATTGTTTGTTGCAACTATGCCTTGATTATTGAAAGAATTTTTTTAATGATTGATTTGTTGGTTGTTATTTTTGATTATTATTATAGCTGTCTGACAAGCAACTCCCAACATTTCTTTCATGGTGCTGTGTGCAAATACATCCAAACAGAGAGGTTGACAGAATGAACTATCAAGAATAACTTCAATAAACACACTGGAGAGAACAAAGAAGCTTATCATATACCGTTAACAATGACGAACACTAAACTGATGAACAAAGGGCTTGAAGACAGAGAATACAATCAAAAGAACAAGGAACAGGTGCAAAACAAATTAGAAATTATGGTAACAAACAAAGAACTAGAACTCAGGCAAAACAGTGACCCAGAAAATAAACTAAACAGAGCATGATGGTGACGATTACAAAATAAAATAAAAAAAGTCACAAGACAGTGTACTTAAATTGATAGTTAATAATTAGTTGGGTTAATTATTCCTTTAAAGATGCACTCAGTACTTTTTTCTCCTTAAAAATTACTAACAGCTATAATACTTTTGACAAATAACCAAATCAATGTGTCTGTCATGGAACAATAGCCCTTATACCATCCCTGTAAAGTCCTTCCTGCTCCACTGGTCCTGTCTGGCATATTAGAGTCTCTGGTTTTGCTCAGTTCCCTTGTCTTTTTTCCTCCGCTGGCTCCGTCTGGCATTGGTGGCTTTCTGGCTCCCTCTAGTTCGCTGCCAAACTTTTGATTTTGTTAATATTTATATTAATAAACATAAATAATGATGGAAGCCAAAATATTAAATGTCATGAAAGAAAGTAATCCACTGCTGACTTTAGCAATCCTTGTTGCATTCAAAAATGATCTCAAGATGTATTAAAGATATCTTAATACGATGCAATTTTGGTTATTTACTATATGGTATCTTAATGCGTATTGTGACACGCCACCAAGGTAGAGGTTTAAACTGCCACAAAACAGAACCACTAGAGATGGTGGAGCAGGGTTGGCTGAAAAATGACCTTTTATTCAGCCAAGAATTTAGGATGGGCAAAAGGAATTCAAACATATAGTTTTTTCCTTGTCCAATATTGGATTGCCACAATCTCCATTTTCAATTTGTTGAATTTTTACCCATTTTTTAGGGGCGAAAACCAAAATGTGGTTCACTTTGCATACATCCAATACTTTTTGTCTGAAGAACAAATATTGAAGTTAGAAATATATAAAATTTGCATGGAACATACCTGAAGGAGTGCCAAAAAAAATATTTTTCCAAAGTTTGTATGCCTGCCCTGTAACTCAAGTATTAAAGATATCTAAATATGCTTTTAGATTCTGGTTCTTAAACTTTTATTTAGTCAGAACTGTTTAATTTTACCCATTTTACCAAGTGTGGTCATTGCATACAGCAAACACTTGTTTTTAAAGAGGAATGTCTGAAGAACAAATAATGTTCTTAGCTAATACTATAACTATTAATTGTTCCTGAGGTTAGTGAAGAAAGATGAACTTTGACAATGTTGTGCTGACTTGATACGCTGCAAATTATAAGGATATGGTCTATAATATATTCAGTTAATAAATAAATCATTTTGATGAGACTTGCTACATATTGGGTTACATTAACTAATGGCTTGATCACAGATGCATAAAACCATATCAATACAAATCAATATTTTGGATATATATGTGTGTTCATCCTAGGGATGAGCCTCTAGGGAGATCCGTTTGGACCATTCCTCTGATGATACAGTTTGATTTATCAGTGATGGGGGTTTATGATCTTACTCTTTTGGTTTAACCAGGCTTTACATCGATACATCTTTCAAACTCAGTCTCGAAAAATTGGCTTTCTTTCCTCTTTTAACTCGTCCGTCAAGTTGTGATGCTAAATGTTTTGAGAAGCGTTTAAAGCAATCTTTCAGATGTATATTATTGTTTTTTTCCTTTCATCAGAGCCAATTTTTCATCAGAGGTTTAATTAGCAATTATGCAAAGCCTCATCCCACTCAATGCTTGACATATCGACTCAACATACACTCATTGTCACTTCTTGTCACTATATTATTTTGTTAATTCCTGTTGATAAATTTTCACCTGTCGACGCAGGTGTTGCAAATATACATACACAGATGTTGGTGTAAAGAATTGTGAATCATAATTTGTCATACAGGCTCTATTCAGTGCTGAAAATAAGTTTCCGTTTGTGTAATATTTAATTACAAATTATTTAAAATTAGAAGAGATAGAAGCGATGAGTTGTCTGAGGATATGAGAGGAAGCACAGTAAAAAAAAAAGATTTTTAAAAAAGTCATACTATCTCTACAATATTATGCTGTTCCTTGTGGCTGAGAATAACATACAGCAGAAAAAAAAAGTACAGGGTAGGAGGTTGAGCATTACAAGCCAAGGTTATTTGTCATTTTTGCAGAAATAGTTTAGTCAGTCCAATTAGATTTCTAAAGGAATGCATGTTATTCAGCTACAACTAAGAAAGTAGTTCTGTCAGCTATGGAAAAAAATATCTGACCATGTTTAAATGCATTATATAGAAATAAGCACAGGAAAAAGTCTGCAGATTCCATTTAGGCCTAGTTATTTTATGTGCCTTTGGTGAAAGGTCTACTCTAAGGTCCATGCACACGGAGTCCGAAATTCTCTCACATTAAAAAATAAATACGACCTCACGTTGTGTCAATCACGTTTAAGCACTGCCTCTGAAACTTTCGTTCGTCAGAAAAAAAAAAATCGGATCGGGTTCAGTTTTCTGCAGTTTTTGCATCCAAAGCAAGCATTTTGAAAAGTGACAATTCAGAGCCACTGAATGACGAATACGAAAAAACACATACGTAAAATTCGGACTCGAGGACTGCAAGGAATCAATTCACTGGAGGCGAGCTGGTGAGGACTCGAACGCAAACTTTAATTTTAAACATTAATCAAACACAAAACAAAGGCAGGGTAAGGCCTGAAACAAAACAAGACCAATGATAGCAACATAGAAGACAAGAAACATTCAATCCACAACAAAGACACAGGGCAAACATGAGGGCTTAAATACACTGACTAATTACAAGACAAGGAACACCTGTTTACAATGATCAGACAATTAACAAATGACAAGACAAATGGCAGGATCACATGACAAACAGGGAATCACATGACAGACAAGAACAAGGAACAAGACAAAACCCACACAGTGGGTGCTTCTCAATATCCTGGATCTGCCGTTATGTTGTTGAAGTTTGTTTATTTAAGAAATTCATAATGAAAAATAATAAAGCAAGATACCCTATTGAAATATGTGAGATGTGTGGTTTATATAAACTGCAAGGGTAAAGTATAAATTCAAATTATTGTGGCCGATGTGAAGGGGGAGGAGAATTTATATGTGCGTCACGTTTAGTCAATAAAACACTTCCGCATAGGATACACCTGTGTATCTTCGCTCATGACTCCTCAGGAAGCCTCCTCACTCCTCACTCCTCGACTCCTCGCGGTGCAATAAGAGAATTGAGATGTCCTTCAAGATGGCTGAGCTCGATCGGTTTCCGGGTCATAGGATGGAGGACGGAGGAGCGAGGAGACGAGGAGGGATATTGAGAAGCATCCAGGGTATCTTGGTTCATTATTATTCATTATGAATTTCTTAAATAACCAAACTTCAACAACATAAGGGCAGATCCTTTGAGCACTGCTGACGACGCTGTGAAGTGACGCTCGAGTGATCAAGTATTCCAATGTATAAAAAAAGCTTTCATTCGATTCCTCCGTCCTCACTTTCTTTCCTTGCGTCCTTCCCTCACATCCTACAGGGGGTGGAGCTGAGACGCGAGGAAAAGAAACGAGGATGCACAAATAAGAATTGAGAAGCACCCCCTGACACTGGCTTCGTTTTTATTTTAGAGGACAATGTCAACAGAACATCGGTTTGTTAAACCAGCTTTTTAAAAGAGCCTCTCAGTAGTTACCCTGGGACAATATACATGCCAAACCACTCTAAAGCATCACTGTGACTCTTTATTCCCGATATTGAACAAAAAGTGCTTCTTCAAAAGCCTCTTGGTTATATCTTTGTCACTTTTCATTAATAATGCATTGTAAAAGTTGGATGAGCCCAATACTAAAGAACTGCATAAAGCAAATAGCTAAGCTACTTCTTTTATGACATATACAGTATAACACACACACAAACACACACACTATGACAAAATTAAACTGTTATATAATCATGCATATACTGATATTGGATTTACACTGTAGAGTTAGAAAGAAAAGATTAGCACTTATAATAGGTGTGAATTGCTGAAATTTAAATGTTTGTGCTGATATGAAAGGCACATGAATGTAAATCTAATGGATTGAAATTATGCCTCTGCAATGTCGAAGACTTTCTGTGCTTCAACAGAATCATTTCAAGGCTTTTAAAATTCAGTCATTTTCAATTCTTTCCCAAGAAAAACAGCCCAAGGGTACCACTGGAGATGGCAATAAAAACAGAATCAGTGGCTCCGGAACCACACAGGACAAATTACTACCACAGCACTGTTAAATCCATGAGAGAGAGAGAGACAGAGAGAGAGAGAAATGAAAATGAGAGAGTTTCACATGAAACTTGAATATATTGAAAACGCCATTAATCAAGATCAATTCTGGAATATGTGGAACAAGTTCAACACAAAACTACAACAACCATTACCCATTCAAAATGGTGATATCTGGAAAACACATTTTGAAAACCTTTACAAAGACATACCAATTAAACAAATTAGACCAGAACAAAATGTTATAAAAGAAAAACTCCAAACATTAGAACAAACAATTAAAGACAACCAAAACCCTCTTGATTCTCCAATTACTTGGGAAGAATTGATCACACAGACAAAATCTCTCCAGCTGAGGAAAGCTTGTGGTCCAGACAGCATTAAAAACGAGATGCTCAAATGCAAATTCTAAATACAAGAATGCTAGATTTCATTGAGGAACACTCCATCTTAAGTAAAAGTCAGATTGGTTTCCTCCCAAAACACCGCACCACTGATCATATATATACCTTATACGCATTAATTAATAAACATGTACACCAAACTAAAAATGCTAAAATATTCTCTTGTTTCATTGATTTCAGAAAAGCTTTTGATTCTTTTTGGCATGCAGGTCTCTTTTAAAGACTTCTACAGTGTGGTATGGGGGCAAAATGTATGATCTAGTTAAATCTATTTATTTAGAAAATATGTGTGCTGTTAAAATTGGCAACAAACAAACTGATTTCTTCACCAAGAGAAGAGGTGTTCGGCAGGGTTGCAATTTAGTCCAACATTATTTAATATGTACATCAATGAGCTTGCTGTTGAGTTAGATCAATGTGCTGCTCCTGACAGTTTCAACATGGCAGTGAATGCACTAAAAGAAAAAGCTCGAAGAGCTATACATGCAATTAAGAGAAAATTTTCCAATTAATTTGAACATTTTCCACCTCAAGGCATATAATTTCCTAGTGGCCGGAGCTCTGGAGTGGAGGATGGTCTCCACGACCTCAGTCGAGAGACCAGATTCTATGAGCTGGGCCCCCTCAGAGGCCAAGCCCACAACCTCCATAGATCTGGGCGTGGGTGAAGTATCGACCCGCTCGCCTGAGAGAGAAGGTCCCTCCTCAGGTGACCTCTCAGGTCTGGGAGGAAGTGTTTCAGAGCCTGAAACACCGCCATCATTTCTAGACAATTTATGTGCCAATGAAGATGATGGTCCAGCCACATACCCTGGGCCAAGCGACCACTCATGATCGCCCCCAGCCTGTGAGAGAGGCGCCCGTCGTTAGTGTTACACGATGACACGGAGCCCCCAACACAGGACCTAGGGACAGGAACCAAGGTTCTTTCCACATAGCCAGAGCACGGAGACACCGTCGCGTGACCCTGATCTTGCGGAGCGGGTTTCCCCTCGTGGAGAACCCCTTGGTCCTGAGCCACCACTGCAGTGGTCTCATGTACAGAAGGCCGCAAGGTATAACGTTGGACGCTGCTGCCATCAGACCCAGAAACCTCTGATATTCTTTTACAGTGAGTGACTGGCCTAGCTTTGCCTGTTTGACGGCTAAGAGAATCGAAGCTATACGAGAAGGAGACAGACGTGCCTGCATCGTCGTCGAATCCCAAACCACGCCCAGAAAAGTGGTCCTCTGTACTGGAGAAAGCACACTCTTCTTGGCGTTGAGCCTCAACCCCAACTTTTTGATATGAAAGACTCTCGAGACTGGCCTTTGGAATATTTTGAGTGGCAGACACAGTGCCCTGTAACGGCGCACCGGCAGGGAACAACTGGTCTGACCACTCTAAACCGCTCCTCAGAGTGGGCGAGCGTCCCTCGGGAAAGCGCTCGCTGGGACCCTCTACGCCCCGGCACGCAGGCGGGGTTGGCAGAACGGGCCCCTGAGGGCACCGAGAGAACGGGCGCTGTGTACTGCAGCGAACACCTTTCTCTCTTGGTGGGGACCACCCTCAGTACCCTGACGTTTCTGGCGTCAGGGCTTCTTCTTCGACGAAGCCTTCCTGGCGACAACAACCGTCGTCAGATTGGCCTTGCCCCTGGAAGACCTCGTCTGAGAGCGCCGCGCCTCGGCCCAGTCTTGCTGGGGAGGAGCACGAGACGCGACACTCCTTTTCTGTTGCGACCGGTGTGAGGAGCTACTCGACGGCCGGGGCTGCTCCCGCCCAGCAGCCCCGGAGACATGAACACGGAGGGGGAGAAATTTCTGGTGCGCCGCCGCCTGCTTTTTCTCTTCCTGAAACCTCTCGATGACCGAATTCACTGAGTCACCGAATAGGCCAGCAGTTGAAAGCGGGGCGTCCAGGAGAAAAGATTTTTCCTTTTCCTTCATGTTGGATAAATTCAACCATAAATGTCTCTCCGTTGCCACCATGGCTGCCATAGAACGGCCCACTGATTTGGCCGTCTCCTTGGTGGCACGGTGAGAAAGATCTGCTGCCTGACGTAATTCTCGAATTACGTCAGCACTAATTTCATCCCCCTCACTCATATCTTTTAAAAGGTATGCTTGATATGCTTGTAATATCGACATAGTATGTAAGCATGCTGCCGCTTGACCTGCTGCCGAGTAAGCTTTGCCCACCAAAGCCGAGGTATTTCTTAATGGCTTTGTGGGCAATGCCGGTGTCTTAAATGACGATGCCGTATCGGGAGATAGATGGCTCGCTAGCGTTTCTTCAGTCTTAGGCATCGCCCCATAATCATAATTCTTAGCCCCAGAAATATTTGAATAAACAGATGTTTGCTGGCTAAATATTCTGGATGACATTGGTCTTTTCCATGACCTCGACACCTCGGTGTGGAGGTCAGGAAAGAATGGAAGACACCGGCGTGGAGGTGCAGCACGAGACGGCAGAAATCTTTCATCTAGTTTACTTTTTGAACGAGATTCCTGTCTATCAGCTGGCCACTTGATGCTTAATTTTTCCACAGCACGAGTGAGCACCTCCATAAGCTCCTCACTAGCAGGAGACTGAAGTGACGAGTCCCCAGTCTCTGCTGTATCAATACTTTCTACATCCAGATCCTCAGAACTGGATATTTGAAGTGATGGAGCCTCAGCCTGGGGGGAAGAAACCGCAGCATGTGCTTCCACACCCGGATCTGAGGCACTGGATCTACCAGGTAAAGGCTGAGATAAGGCAGAGCCCGTCTCAATCCCCGCTGATAGATCCATTTGCTATCCCCACGATTGAAGCCTCCGCTGTGCCTCGGCAGCAGCGGGACCCGAACCGCGGGGAGCGTGCACCGAACCACTCTCCTCGAAGAGGGCTCGGCAGGAGCGGAGCGTTTTCATTGACATACACTCGCAATGCTCGCAACCAGCTCCCTTCAGAGCTGATTGGGCATGCTGCACTCCCATACATACAACACACAGATCGTGAGTGTCCCCACCCGTGATATAACGTGGGCAGGGATGAACACACTTTCTGAACTGCTGTTCGCTCGCCATATTATATATATATATCGTCTCTTTATAGTTTTTTTATATGTGAAAAAGTCCTGCCTAGCAATTTCTAAGGACAGACAAAAACACTTTGAGACACAGACTGAAATATTCAAACACAGAGCGCTTGCTGAAGACTCAGAAGCTGACGCGCTTGTGTTTTGGGGTGCTTATAAAGTTTCCTGGTCGATGACGTCACCCGCCTATGACGTTCCGTCTCGCCATTGGACTGATTTCAATACGTGCTTCATGACGCACTCACGCAGGGGCGTTGTCACGCAGCTCGAGTTCCCTGATAGGGAACTATATTTCAAACCCCCTATAAATACTTTGTCTGAAAATTCTTCTGCAAACCCCTGAAACCAAGTTGCAAGTAATTCAAACAAATCATTTAATCTATTACATTTTAAAAACAGATGCTCTAAATCTTCACTCTCACCACAAAACCTACACTGCCCCCCCACTGCTGGGTTCAGGTGCGCCACATGCCTGTCCGTGGCTATCGCCCCGTGTATGATCCTCCACTGCAGATCACCAGTTCGTTTTTCTACAGGGAGTTTGTACAGGGTCCTCCACCTGTCTCTTACAAGGAAGTCTGTTCCAACCCTAACCATCGAGAAGCTTTTTGTCTCTTCAGTGACTTCTGATGTATCACCTTAACTACTGTGTGGTAAAGCGCCTTCTTTGAAACACAACACCAGTTGAGGTGTCTTGAAATTCAAGATTGAATCGGCAACCTCCCCTTTCAATTCTCATCACACATTAGTGGCAAAATGCTAATCATTGGAAAAACTGTCATATCATCCTGGTTTGACACTTGTCTTATTGATACACTTTCTCCAAAAGTTCTTTGTATTGCCAGAGAAATTTCCTACAACAATTTTAAAACAAGTCTCTGTGATCGTAAACCAGTCACTTCCTTAATAGTTTCCACAGATTTCCATCCATCTTTATCCATTAGATGACCCAGCTTCACGATACCATTCCTGATCAGACATGCTCGCACTCACTGAGGACAAAAGTCTTGTCTGGATCATGTTGTTAAAAAACAATGGTTCCTCAGGAGCCCAGTGAGTAGAACTGCTCCTATCTCTGTCCACCTTTAAAACATTCCTCCACACGTGAAACATTGTCCGATAAAAGGGTGTGATTTCAGACAAATTCATATCCTCCAGTCTCATTAAAAACAGGTGTTTGTCAAGACCAAGCCCACCTGCCCTCTACAAGATGGCACATGCTGTAGGAGTCCATAATAAGTCTTTTTGATAAAGGAGTCTTTTTGCTGCTTGTAATCTGAACGCGTGGATACGACTCTTAACATCCACCAAGCCATGTCCTCCCTCGCAAACTGGCAAAAAATCACTGATGCTCGGACCCAGTGCTCGCCACACCAGAAAAAGTTGACCAATTTCCTCTGAATTTCACATATAATGTCCTCGGGTGGATCCATGACCACACACCTGTGCCACAGTGTAGAAGCTGCCAGGGTTATTGGCGACCAGAACTCTCCCCCTATAAGACAACTGTGGTAACAGCCATTCCCACTTAGACAATCGGGCAGACACCTTATCCAGCATACCCTCCCAATTCTTCATTTGATATTGTGTATTGCCTATAAAAACACCTAAAACTTTTAAACCTTCCCTTCCCCATCTCAAGCCACCTGGAAGTTTTGGATGTCCTACCTCATCCCACTGACCCATAATATAACCCTCACTTTTCTCCCAATTTAGCTTGGCAGTGGACGCTTTTTCATAAAGCTTAAAGGGTAACTAAAAACTAAAACAACTTTTTTTAGTTAATTATCTGTAAGAATGGAGCTTCATAAATGCTGTTCATTGATTCGAGTAGATTTTTTGACATTTGGGTATAAAGCGTTTTAATTTTCAAATATATGGTGTAAAAACGTCTGAGTGCTGCCCTCTTCAGGTTAAACGGAAAGCTCCTGCAGTAGGGGTACTCTCTGACGTAGAATACTCTCTGACGTCACTCTGTCACGCCCTTGGTGCGAGCTCACCACGCCCTTGGCAGCCCCTGGCATAAAAGCATCTGGTTCCGTCAAAACTACTGTAGCGAGTCAGGAGTTGGAATTACGAGTATTGAGAACGATCAGGATAGATATATATTAGCATCTAGTTAGCATAGCATTTATATAGTTATTTAGATTATTTTGTGTAGCCTAGGTAATCTCGTCTATCGCTCCAGTGTGCAACCTGCATTTTACGTGGGATTGCTTCTCCAACGCAATGGAGGTGGAAATGGGCTTCTCCACACAGCTCGCGCTGCCAAACGCTGCTGTTCCTGCATGAACTCCACCACCGCAGCGGCGTCATGATGTGAGTGAGCATATATTTTTAATCACAATTTATGTTCCTTCTTATTAGGCTAAAGTTAATCCTCTGGTGTCGACAAACACGCCGGCGCGATTTGCTGATTATTTTTTTCACATAGCAGCAAAATATAATGAACGTAATAGTAACAATAATCCTGGAAAAAATTTCCTCAAAATGACTGAATATAAGAATAATCGGATGCCGATCGCGATGCGGGAGTTAAGACCGCAGTTTGAGCTGGTGTCCACAGACAATTCACCCTCCTCCACTTCAGGTGAAGGTGGGGGAGAAAAGTTCTCGACTTCAAATGACCGCTCTGTTGCAAAGCTACTTGCATCACTTGTATGTTAGACCTATCACTTCTGCCACTAAAGATTGCTTTATCAATAATCTTCCTAATCAGTTTCATCGTCTCAGCATCCCAGATAGCTTAGAAGAACTTGATATTGCAACAGAAACTTTTAACTCTCTCCTTTCCAGCACTTTAGATACAGTTGCTCCGTTGCGCTTAAAGAAGATTAAAGAAAATAGTCCAACACCGTGGTACAACGAGCACACCCGGGCCCTTAAGAGAGCAGCCAGAAAAATGGAGCGCAACTGGAAGAAAACAAAACTAGAGGTATTTCGGATTTCATGGAAGGAGAGCTCGATTGCTTACAGAGAGGCTTTAAAAGCTGCTAGATCTGCTTATTTTTCAACCCTATTAAAAGAAAATAAACATAATCCAAGGTATTTATTTGAAAAAGTGGCTACACTAACGAAAAAGAAAGCTTCAAGCCCAGAAGTTTCCAAGAAACACAGCAGTAATGACTTTATGAACTTCTTCACTTATAAGATTGATAATATTAGGGACAAAATTGTAACTATGCAACCGTCTACTACAGCATCACATCAGGGAGTGCATTATAGTTTCCCCGAGGTAAAATTTGATTAATTTGTTGCCATAGGAGAGGAAGAATTTTGCAAACTCGTTAATTCATCTAAATCGACAACATGTATGTTAGACCCTATACCGACTAAACTACTGAAAGAGATGCTTCCAGAAATCATAGATCCTCTTCTTAACATCATTAATTAATTTTTGTCTCTAGGATACGTACCAAAAACTTTTAAGCTGGCTATGATTAAACCGCTTGTTAAAAAAACGCAACTTGATCCTACAGAATTAGTCAATTACAGGCCGATCTCAAATCTACCTTTTCTGTCAAAGATACTAGAAAAGGCAGTATCCTCACAACTGTGTTCCTTTCTTAAAATAAATGGTATCTGCGAGGATTTCCAGTCAGGATTTAGACCGCACCATAGCACTGAGACTGCTCTCATTAAAGTCACAAATGATTTGCTCTTATCATCCGATCGTGGTTGTATCTCTCTATTCGTGTTACTTGATCTTAGTGCTGCATTTGACACCATTGACCACAACATTCTCTTAAATAGACTAGAAAACTATGTTGGCATTAGTGGAATTGCACTAGCATGGTTTAAATCATATTTATCTGACCGCTATCAGTTTGTAGCAGTAAATGAAGAGATGTCTTATCGATCACAAGTTCAGTATGGCGTACCACAAGGCTCAGTACTAGGACCGCTGCTGTTCACTCTATACATGCTACCTTTAGGAGATATCATTAGGAAACATGGAATTAGCTTTCACTGTTATGCTGATGATACTCAGCTCTATATTTCTTCCAAACCTAACGAAACTCACCAATTCACAAAATTATCGGAATGCATAGTTGATATTAAAAATTGGATGACTAGTAATATCCTTCTACTAAATTCTGAAAAAACAGAGATTCTAATTATTGGACAAAAAACTTCCACACGTAATAACCTAGAATACTGTTTAACACTTGATGGCTGCTCTGTTAAGTCTTCGTCGTCAGTTAGGAACCTGGGTGTGCTCTTTGATACCAATCTTTCATTTGAAAGTCACGTGTCTAGTGTCTGTAAAACCGCATTTTTCCATCTTAAATATATATCTAAATTACGTCATATGCTCTCATTGACAAATGCGGAACAACTAGTTAATGCGTTCATGACATCAAGGCTAGATTATTGTAATGCTCTACTGGGTGGTTGCCCTGCACGCTTAATAAACAAACTACAGCTAGTTCAAAACGCAGCCGCTAGAGTTCTTACCAGAACCAGGAAGTACGACCAAATTAGCCCGGTTCTGTCAACACTGCATTGGCTCCCTATTAAACATCGTATTAATTCTAAAATATTGCTGATTACTTACAAAGCACTGAATGGTTTAGCTCCCCAGTACTTGAGCGAGCTCTTAACGCATTATAGTCCTTCACGTCTATTGCGATCTCAAAACTCCGGCCAGTTGATAATACCTAGAATATATAAATCGACTGCTGGCGGTAGATCCTTTCCTATTTAGCACCAAAACTTTGGAACAATCTTCCTAACATTGTCCGGGAAGCAGACACAGTCTGTCAGTTCAAAGCTAGACTAAAAACACATCTCTTTGACCTAGCATTCACATAACACTCTATAGACTTCTATAATTCAATATTAGGCTGCTTAGATTAGGTCAGCCGGAACTGGGAACACTTCCCTCAAATCCTGATGTACTCGTTACATCATAAGAAGAATGGCATCTACGCTAATTCTAGTGTCTTTGTTTATCCCGAGGTTTTCCCACAGCCTGCCGGATCCAGGCCGTTTCCAGATCTGACGAAGGACTTTCGCCTGGACCTGATGACAATGCAGTGCTGAAGTGCCAACTAGCCTCTCCCTATGGAGGATCCCTATACCACTCTACAGATAAAGCGTTGTGGAATTTTTCGGTTCGCGTACCTACCCAAAGTGATAAGATAAAATAAAAATTCTGCATCAAAATTTATAGACAAGTAGTTTGTTTAGGCATGGTTTGTAAGGAATTACAAACCTGCGCACATATATTCAAACGCACATAACTATAGAATCAATTCTTTATGCGCATGTGAACGGCATCAGCGTCTATCACAGGTTCACGTTTAAAGTCTGTTTAGAGAGAACGGTGTCGTCTTAGCGGCCCCTAATTTAATAACAAATGATCATTTAGACGGAAGTGAATCAATCAAAACTAACTTTAGCTGGAAAAAACATTTTTCAAGAGCCATTATAAAACCAAACCAATCTCTGTTACCTTAAATTATATCTTTATCTCTGTAAAGCTGCTTTGAAACAATCTACATTGTTAAAAGCGCTATATAAATGAGGATGACTTGACTTGACTTGATCACTCCATTTTAGCTAGTTTGACAGCAGCTGTCACTGCCCCCCCCCCCCCCCCCCGCTTAGCCCCGCCCCTCGGTTCGTCGCCTCTATGTCCGCTGGGGTCTGCCCACTTTTCCAGCATTTTTCAAATATTGCCAGTGGGTGGAGTTAGGCTTTGACCAGGGGTTTAGTTACCCTTTAATGTTCTCATTTAAACTACTAATATCCTCTTGCCTTGTGATAAAAACACCGTAATATCATCTGCATAAGCGGACAAAACCAATTTTACACTTTCACTTCCATTTAGAAATGACACACCTTGTAAATCTCTTTTTAGTCTACGTAAGAGAGGTTCAATCAGTAGGCTATACAGCTGCCCAGACAGTGGACAGCCTTGTCTGATCCCTCTACCAAGAGCTACTGGAGCGCTAAAACCCCCACCAGCCTTTACCATGATAAACACATTGGAATACAACAATTTTAAATTTGATTAAAAAAACTTCGCCAAAACCAAAGTGTTTTAAAACATTAAACAGATACCCATGATCCACTCTGTCAAATGCCTTTTCTTGGTCCAATGATAAAATTCCAAGATCACTATTATTAAAGTGGCTAAAGTCAACTAAATCTCGTAACACAAAAATATTGTCTATAATTGACCTATCTGGGACACAATACGTTTCATCTTTATCAATCAAAAACTCTAAAAAATACTTAATTCTATTAGCCAGACATTTTGACAGTATCTTATAATCCAGACATAGTAAGGACACTGGTCTCCAATTTTTCAATAAACATAAATCCCCTTTTTTTGGTAACAATGAGAGAACTGCACATCGGCAACTTAACGGGAGTGATTTTTCTTTAAAACAATTTAAAAA
Source organism: Siphateles boraxobius (assembly GCF_051911475.1). Classification (NCBI taxonomy): domain Eukaryota; kingdom Metazoa; phylum Chordata; class Actinopteri; order Cypriniformes; family Leuciscidae; genus Siphateles; species Siphateles boraxobius. The sequence goes on from NW_027508725.1 coordinate 629,261, forward strand.
TACTTCATACAAATCCACTCCAATTACATTCCAAAATTGCTTATAAAATTCAACTGGCAATCCGTCTATTCCTGGACACCGACCTGACTAATTTTTTACGTCCATCTGGTAACTTTGGTAAATCATTCAGTAATTCCTCAGTACTTTTAGAGTCACATGATTCTTTACTATATAATGACTCATAAAAATTCACTGCCATCTTTCTGATTTCCACCGGATCAGAGGTTAAAGTTCCATTTGCACGACGAAGATGATACATCTGTTTCTGTTGAACATTTTTATTTTCCACGTTAAAAAAATAAGAGCTAGGAGCATCCATATCTTTAATAGAGCAAAACCTTGCTCTAATCAGTGCTCCCTTAGTCCGTTCCTGTAAAAATGATCCAAGTTCCATTCTCTTCTTTTCCAAAAAGTCTTTCTGCACAGTTCCAGGATTATCCATAAGTTCTTTTTCTAACTGCAAAATGTCTCTTTCCAGTCTTTGTACAGTTACTTTAATATGAGATGAAGAATGCAAGGTATAATCCTGACAAAAAACTCTTATTTGGGCTTTACCCACTTCCCACCACTGGCTAATATTCTCAAAAAAACTCTTTTTCATTTTCCACTCATTCCAAAACATTGTAAATCTTTCACAAAAAAAACATCTTGTAACATTTTAACATTAAAATGCCAATAATATGTGCGTCTCGACAATTCTTTCATGTTTAGATCTAAACCAACCATATGATGATCTGAAAAAAGGCATTTGGTGAATGAAAAACATTCATTATTCTGTTGTTCCATACTTTTCCAAGATAAAAACGGTCCAATCTAGCCCCACAGACAATATTGTCAGTCACTTTAACCCATGTGTACTGTCTTTCCCTTCCATTCCTTACTCTCCATATATCTACCAAACCTCTTTTGCCCATTATTTTGGATAGTACTAAACTAGATTGATTATGAGGTTCTTCACCATTTCTATCAACAGTGGAATCTGTTGTACAGTTCCAGTCTCCCCCTACAATAATACACACACCATCATAATTTTTTTTAAGATATTCATTCAATTTCATAAAAAAACTCACCCTTTCTAACCCATTGTTCGGGGCATATACAGTACATTATGAAAAAAAGCAAACAAAAAAACTCCAAACTCTATTTTTGTTATTATAGCCCTCCCCTTTTCAATTTCCTCAACATTTAAAATATTGACATTAATCGTCTTTGAAAATAAAATAGCAACCCCAGTACTATTATTTGACCCATGACTAAGAACGAGCTTTCCATCCCACCACATACCCCATTCTATTTCATTATTATTATCAGTATGCGTTTCTTGTAAAAAAAACAACATTAATCTGTTTCATTTTCAAAAATTCTGAAACCATTGCCAATTTCTTCCTGTCTCTACCCCCATTTATATTTAAGGAGCCAACCCTCAGACACTCCATAGAAAAATGAAAGGATAAAAGGACAGAAAAAAAAAACTTAGTAAGAGAGACACCCTGTGCAACATAATCATTGTTTAATAATTTGAAGCACGAGGTTTACCCTGACTTAATTTCGTTAAGAGTTTATTCAAACAAAATCTCTTCTTTTTACTTAGTTCATCATGGCTTACCGTTCTCTGTAGCATAATAACCAAAGCAATAAATGTATCCACATCTGGGAAGAAATCAGTTACTTCAAATATTTTACCAAACGTTGCATCCAAGAAATCATTTATTTCTTGCAATGTATACAAATCACCCATAACTTGGGAACCAAATCCAGAAATTTCCGAACAAGCATCATCATCCACCATCTCATTGTCATCGTTACTCGTTTCAAAGCCCTGTGATGTTCCAGGTTGTGGCTCACTTCCACCAACTTCACTAATCACCATTTCTACTCCTACTCCACTTACTTCTGCTGTCACTGTAACCTCATCAGCCCTCATCAGTATCCCTGCTTTGGTTCACATTAACAGTAGGCTCCTCACTAGGCCTCATATCACCCACAGCAACGCCACTATCATATACTTCACTCACAGCCTGAGGTTGTATTCCTAGATCTATTTCACAATCTCCATCATCAACATTCTGCTGCGTATTCTCAACATTCTGAGCCTTATGTGGACATGCAATCCTCTTATGCCCAATGTCTCCAGATTAAAAGCACTTATTATTCCCGGTACTCGCATACACCAAATACGATTTTCCTTCATGCCCCAGTCTAAAGGAAACATTCAGATCTTGTTCATTCAGAAACATAAAAACTTGTCTTCTGAATGATAACACGTGCTTCAAGGCCTCACTTTTGCATCCAAGAGGAATCATTTTAATTGGACTGGCAAACTTTCCGTAACTCGCAAGAGCTCGTTCAATTTGACTATTCTTAATGAATGGCGGCACATTTGATATCGTCACTCTAGTAGTGGGTGTGACCAGCGGTGAAACAGTAATATAAGCACCACTTACCACATTGCCGTTGCTTATCAGACGATTAAAGGTGCAATGTGTAAAAAATTTGAGTATCTATTAACAGAAATGCAATATGACATCCATAACTATGTTTTCAGTGGTGTATAAAGAACTTACTTAATAAACCGTAATGTTTTTATTACCTTAGAATGAGACATTTATATCTACTTAACCGCGGGAATCCCCTTCTATGAAGGTCGACATATTATGACGTCATGCTTCTACCGTAGCCGACAGCGAACAAACAGCGCTACAGAGCGCGTTTCGTCACAACCTTGAAAGAGAAGCAGCAGAAAGCTAGAAGCTAGCCATAAACACCGTGAGTAGTGACTTTTCCCTTGTCAGTGGTGTAAAATATGTAGTTGGATTGTTTCATGTAACTTAGTTCTTCTCCCTCGCTGTGTTATGGCTTTACTATGTGGGGATAAATGTGCTGCACGTTCGTGAGACAGCTGTATAGTACTCTTGTCATTGACCGTAAAACAGTAACGTTACAGGAATCACCAACCCGTCGATCTTGGAAGCATTTTAAGTCGATTGCGAAGAGTTTTCAAAATCAGAGAAAAAAAGCCTATTGTGTGTAGTAAGTGGTGTCTAGGGGATGCGGAGGCGCGCGTGCTGTACAATCATGCCATTTTTGCCGCGCGAACCTTTGGGCTCATGCGGACGCGTCCAGTATAAAAAAGTCTTTACGCTTTAACCAGCTCAGCCACAGTAACAGCTCATATTGAGCCAGCTAAACTTTTACTTTCCTGTTAGAAACAATATATAGTTGCATAGTTTCATGTGGTTCTTCTCCCTCGCTGTATTATGGGTTTGCTATGTGGGGGGAAATGTGCTGGTTACGTTTGTGAGACAATCAGCTGATTACTATTATTATATATTAAGACCCCTGATCCTCACCTGACTATGGCTTTGTAAACTTTATCCATGATGTGTTTTATAATGGACTGTGGTACAGAAACAGTGACAATGTTACACACTCTTGGCTTACTCTGGCTATTCTCTGCTGTCTCAGACGACGATATGTTTGTCCAGTTTCAGGCACCGTAGCTTCTTCGAAAGGGAGGGGTGAGCAGTGGGCTGAGACCTCAGTGCAACTCGCAGCCGAACCGCTAGATGTCGCTAAAAATCACACACTGCACCTTTAACCAAATTTTCTTCTTTTACGAGAAGCCAAGCAAAAGAAGCCTTTTCATTCGAGAAGCCAAGCAAATATTGTCGTAACCGATCTGCTCCCCAGCCGCGATCAACACATCCTCCACATGTACGCCCAGTTCCGCCATACACCTGACGCCATGACGGAGCGAGAGAGACGCTGCACTCCCCTCAGGAAGGGCCATCTCGGCTCCGTCACACTTTCCAAAGAACTTACGAAAACTTTCAACTCACCTATCCAAAATAATTAAATCCTTACTTATCCGTCATAACTTCCAAGTGAAAGAAATAATAAAAAGATGGAAATAGGAAAAAAAAACAAAAAAAACGCCCTCTCACCGCGTTCACCCTCACTTACACACGCACCCAAACGCTCCCCACATGCAGAGAGAGAGAGAGAGAGGGGAAAAGAAAACCTAATCTCATGCTTTGGGAATGAGACTGGGGGCAACTTTGCCTCAGGTGTCTTCTACAACCTAATTTTCTTCATGGCAGGAGGTATAGTGTTTACTGGATGTAATGAACATTATATCCTATGAGGGTTTATTTCTCCAAATTTGCATATGACCGCATTTAATAATTTTCATATTGTAAATGATTATATTTCTCTGTTGTGATGTCTTTTCTGTTAAGGCCCTGATATTCATGACGAAGTTCTTCGTTCTTAGGGGTAAACAGAAATTCGAAATACCATTGCAGCGGTATACTGTTGGTGAACATCCCGATGCATGCCACACATACAGTATGAAAATATGTGCTAAGCGCTTTCCTTTCAATAATAAAATAAACACAATAGATATGAGAGTGGTGAGAAAACATCGGTAAAGAAAGCATCTGATCATAGCGATGTGGATATGTTTGCTCAAGCTCTGCAATTCAGCATCAAATTTTGATATCTTACTATGCGATATTATATAGTTGTATACTCTTCATAATGTACATAAATAGTCCAAGACATATTTAGGCAAGTTGTTAACCCTGTTTTGTTTTCCAGGCGCTAGGTTCAGCCTTCGTTGACTTTGCGGCCCTTAGGAACCGTTTTCACGGAAAAATGTATGCGTTAAATGACAATGGCGTTTGACGGCCTGAAAACATAATTCAAAGTGCAGGTTTTTGAAGCGATAGCACTATAGTCTCCATGTAAACTACAAAAACCTAATTTATTGCCAAAGGTGACCTCATGCACATGCGTACTACGTGTCCAGTCTATAGGCGCGTAGTGTTTCTTTACAAAGTGACATTGCCAACTACCGGCCAAGTAGCAGAATACAGTGTTTTTAATGAACAGGGATCATTTTGGCAACGTTGTCTATACATGAAAAAAGCAAAGGAAAAACATTTCCGTTTTTAGTACACCATTGTCGTGTAAACGTACCCTTAGATATGGCAAGCTCTTTCAGCACTCTTTTAATTAGCGCTAAACTTAGCAGGCACACTTGTTTCAAATTAATCAATTTCAGAAACCCTTTTGTTCTCTTGTCATCTTTTTAATCTGTTAAACAAATAGCTTTTGAACTGCATAGTTTTGATTGTGCTATTGCCAAATGTGAAATTTGGCACAGCCCAAAAAATATTGCTCCATTGCATGGCTTCAAAATGGTTGGCTGTCACGTAAACAGTCAGCCAAGAAAGAGGATGAACTTATGGGTCTTTATTGACGGGTGAGCACAGCATACAACACAGGGGAGCAGAGACAGAAGGAAATAATTATGTGGATGAATGGAGTATGAAAAACAGTCCTTTTTACTTGCAGGTGGGGAACAATGAGAAATGTAATCAACAGGGAAGTATAGAGTTACTGTAGGAACACACAACAAGAACAGGCAAAGAATTCATGGGTGAATGTGCTGGGTATATATGCAATCCTGATGCTCCTTTTCGAAAGGGAACTCGCACTGCGTCGAATGACGTTTCCAGGAACGCCTCAGGCATGACAGGTGTCTGAAATCACAATCAAATCATGGCAATCCTATTGACCGGCGACAGCCCATGAATCATTAACATGCGACATGGAAGTATGTCATTCACACAAACATGAAATTCATCTTTTCGTCTTCAGGGACTGTTCTGTCTGTAAGCACTTGAAAATCAGGTAATTATGAAATGCACTGAGAAGGCTGAGTGCTTTCAGAAGTGTGCAGACCAGTGCTCAAGATGCCGGGTGAAACACACAAACTGTGCGTTTTCTGTCTGGGAAGGAAGAGCGCACACATGCAGGTCACGGGGGAACTGCCTGTGCAAATTGTGAGCGTTTTTTCTCGAGAGAAGAGGTTTCGGCATCTGGACCTCGCGGCTCAGGTCCCGCTCGTGCTGAAAAAAAAAGCAGAGCGGCGACATGCATTATGGGGTTCCCAGATGGAGTTCGCCGATCGCCTTGAGAGGGGTATAATCCTCTCAGACGATCCGGCGGCTGACGAGGGTGAGCTGCAGGTGGATGATGAAAGTTGTTCATTAAAAAAAGAGAACTTAGTCCGGCAGCGAGTGCTCTTACGGACGAACAGGAGATGGCTGATGAGGATGGTGATAATCTGATAGAGCCTGAATCTTCTCAGCTAACCTGCTAAGCTGCCATGGCTGTGCATTGGGGGAGAAATCGCTCGCGATAAAAGCGAATTCTCCCCGGTCATAAACCACCAGCTCAGGTGAGCCTTCCATTTCTTCCCGATCTCCATACTGAGATTGAGAGGACATGGAAGAACCCATATTCTGCCCGTATCCACCGACATCAGCGGGCTAGTCTTGGTATAAGGGCCCTGAAGTTCCCCTGTTAGGTGGCTAGAACGATAGAGAGAAGCACCAGTTGTATGGGCTTCTTTTGTGAGTATGTGATGGCTTCCCTTGTTGTCATATGTAATATAACACGAGGTGTGTTATAACTGCTCCTTCTAATTGTAAAACTTTGTTTATAGCTTAGGCTTCCTCTTTCGGTGAGAACATTTGAGGCCGCTGTTCATTCATATGAAATGTGTTATCAGCAGAGATTTAAGTGGCAGAATGTCATTCTAGAAAGAAGAATGGGAATGTTAATGCTACTGCTTGGGGTTTTTTTCTACACACACCTGTGTTAGCCCTCGGACTATTAGCCACTTCAGGGTAGAGTAGTTGGTATCTCTCAAAAAAAAAAAACATTTATTTGTGGAGTATAGACTGACGCTGCAGCTTCAGATAGATCTTATGTCTGGCCCACAGGACCGTCTGACATCTTTTGGTCGTGAGTACATTGCCCCCTTGAGCTCTGTTTGGGTTTTCAGTTGGCTGAGCGATTCTGCAGCCACTCATAGAAAACAAAATCACCAGGGCCGCCTCTGTAGCTGGCCTTGGCTATGCTATGTATATTGGAGGCATTCTGCTAAAGCATTTCTGCCTCTGGCCCTTCACTTTGTGAAATTTAGATTTTTAGCATCCCTATATGACAGCCTCCTCCCATGGGAGTCGTTAGGCCAATGCCCGCCCCCTTCTCTGCATTCTGGGGTGAGAGGAGTAATGCAGCTTGGTGCAGAGGCATGATTTACAAAGAACCTGGGTTAGGCCTCAATAAGGCCTCCCAGTACAATGGGTCTTTCTTGAGCAGGGTTATGCCATCTATTGACTCACAAAGAGACTGGGTTTTGTCTGCCCGACCCCGCCGTGCAGAACTAGCATATGGATTTGGGCCATCAGAATAGTCTCCACTCACCTCGCTGAGCTACTGCTCGAGCGTCAGGTTGTAGGTGGGTTTGCATACAATCAAGCCCCACTCCCCTAGGCTGGGCAGAGATAAAAGTTCTGTCACCTCTAGAGCCGCTGGCATCTCAGGGTGAGGTAATAGTATTCCCCTGTGATACAGACCAGGTCTGAGTACTTCACTTCTGTATTATTCTACCTCGCACCATCATTATTCTACCTCGACCATCACCTGGTCAAGCAGAAAGTTTTTGGTTTTTGAAGTATGCACCAGTGAAGCCAAGCGTTGCCTAGAGCTGATGCCCATGCGTACAGATGGTAGGTCCCTAACTTTGGGGCCTCCGTTGAGGCAGAGTGGTGTAAGAGTTCCCAAATACGAGCACTAGGTAGCCAGCTCTCTGGTTATCAGGTAGTAGGCCTCCTTGTAAGTGGTCTCTCAGCGACGCTGGGTTCTGGCAGCTAATGACTGCTTGCTATCAGTTCAGCTGACCTTAGCAGGCAGATTCTGAAGGTGAGCTGGCGCCTTAGCATGACTAAATGGTCATTTTCTGCTACTGGTTCCCTGGTCAGACGGTCAGATGGCAAGGGTTGTAAGCGCTATGCTGAGTCATGCTGTCCTGGAGTGGTTCACTGTCAGCTTTGCAGTCCCTCGGGTCGGACTGCCTTATCTAAAGGCAAGTGTCCAGAGAGGCTCTATCTTTGGACAGACAGGAATTTCGCCAAACTGATGTGTCCAATCTAAGTGATACCAGGTCAGGCCGTCCTGGTGGCATTTCGGGTGAGTATGTTCCCCTGAATAGTGATTGGCTGTGGCTCCTCTGGGTTCCCTAGCCACATTCCCTAGAAGGGACCCCTTCTAATTTGAAGCTGTGGTCCTAGGCCCTTGAGCAGGCCCAGGTAGGCCTTTCCTAAAACAAGGTTTATGAAGGTTTCCTGTGAAGCGTATAGCTTGGTCTATGACTGTAGGGAATGCAGTCACTGACAGCCCAGTGTGACCTAAGGGTGAGTGGTTCTAGCATTTTATTTGAATTTGCTGGTTCTGACAGTTGTAACTGCCAATGGTCATGCACTCCCCTTAGCATGGCAGCGTGGGTATATCGTTCCCCAAAGCGCTATTCGACGCAGTGCGAATTCCCTTTCAAAATCCAAGGATGTTATTTTTCCGGATTAATCCGGAATTTCGGATTTTCCGACCTGAAAATGTGACCTACGTGAATCATGCAGATCTGGAAGAAAAGATCTGGTCAAGAGCTGCCGGAGTGAAAAGGAGAGGATATGAGGACATAACAGGCTGACGTGCGTACAGATTTTTTCCTTCCTTTCCAAGTATCAACAAGGACATATTTGCGTTCAGCTTGTTCACCTGCTCAATTTCGTACATCAGTTGCCCTCGCGCTACAGTGATATCGTTGTCATTTGACAAGAACATCGCCGTTAGGCCACCAGTAGGGCTGGGCGATATATCGATATAAAAATATATCAATATATGTTTAAATGTGATATGGAATGAGACCATATCGCATATATCGATATAGTTCAAATTTGCGCTATGATCCTTGCTCCAAGCAAGCTGTTGACTGCTTTTGTAGAAATATGTATATCGTGCATTCTATCAGTTGCAGTTCTGGCGCATCCGTGTCAACAGCATTAGTGTACAACGCGACAAATACTCACATCAAATGGTAACGCAGAGGAACGGGACACATCAGTTCAGTGAGTTCACAAAAGTGCATTATTTGCATGTGCTTTAAAGCCTTGCCAGTTAAACATGTCTTTCACTGCTGATGCGCTGTTCTAACATGCGCTTTACTGAAGGCGAACACCCGACGCGCACATGCACTAAAAGTCTATCTAACAGTGCCTGGTTACTGGACTAAGTTATCTTTCGAGTCTTATTTCGCTAATACTCTCAAATACACACAAGGTTTACATAAGGAAAGTTGGTTATGTCTAAACTGAAAGCAAACCGAGAAAATTGAGAGAAATCTGCTTGTCAAATGCGTGTATATTAGACGCGTCGCGTACAGGTCTTAAAGAGACAGTAGCCCTAATAGTGAACATGCAGCCGCTTGTCCTTAAAGGGATAGTTAACCCAAAAATAAAAATTCTGTCATTATTTATTCACTGTAATGTTGTTCCAAACCTGTATTAATCTATTTCTTGTGCTGAACACAAAAGAAGATATTTTGAAGAATGTGGGTAACCAGACAGTTGCTGGTCCCCATTGACTTCCATAGGGAAAAATATACTCTGGAAATCATTGTGGTACATCAACTGTTTGGTTACCCACATTCTTCCAAATAACTTCAGCAGAAGAAAGAAACAAATTCAGGTTTAAAACAACTTGAGAGAGTAAATGATGACAATTACAATTTTTGGGAGAACTATCTATTTAATGTTAATAAAACAAAACACAGAGGAAATCACTCACTGCTCTTGACTGAGAACTTTAATAGTAGCTTTAATAAGAATCAATGTATAATTTATACAGTGAAGACTATATTTGGCTTAGACTTTGACTGAACATTTGCTCTCACTTTGCGGAAAAAAATATCGGGATATATATCGTATATAGATATTCAGCCAAAATATATCGGGATATGACTTTTGGACTTTTGGACTTTTAAGGGGGGGTCTCAGTATATTTTCCTGCTTTTTTGTCCTTAAGTCAAGTCACCTTTATTTATATAGCGCTTTTACAATAAAAATTGTTTCAAAGCAGCTTTACAGAGATAACAGGAAAGTAAAGTTGTAATAGTATTGTTAAATTCAAAATTAAATGTTAAATGTCCCCAACTAAGCAAGCCAAAAGCCAATGGCGAATGAAGGCGGAAAAAAAAGGCGACATTGGCAAGGAACCAAAACTCTATCAGGTGACAGAATGGAGAAAAAAACCTTGGGAGAACCCAAGCTCAGTCAGGGGGCCAGTCCTCCTTTGGCCAACAAACGAACAGTGTATGATTATGATTTAGGCGGCATAATAGGTCAGAAGTCAGATTGGATCAGAACTTTCACAATATTTATCCAGTTCATCTGGTTAGGGGTCGGAGTCATCACGCCGGTATGGAGATGAGTTTGTTGAGGTGTCCATGAGGCTTTTACAGTGTTGATGAGGCTGGCACTTCAGGGATGCGTTGTCGTCGTGTCCATGTGATGGTCCTTCCTCAGATCTAGATATGATCTGGATTCGGCGGTTTGCGGTAGACCTCGGGATAAACAGAGAGACTAATATTAGTGTAGACGCCATTCTTCTTATGATGTACAAAGTACATCAGGATTTATGGGAATAAACCACCTTAGCCAATCACATGCCTGAAAATCGAACGTCTCAGGTTACGACTGTAACCTTTGTTCCCTGAGAACAGGAAATGAGACACTGCATCTTTTTGCTATGCCTCGGGGCCTGCCTGCCTAACAGTCCCTCCAGATGATAAGGTGAATGTCATGTTTGCAAGTCGCCCTTATATACTTCCAGGTCACACGTTAATGATTCATGGGCTGTCGCCGGTCAATAGGTGTCTGAAATCACAATCAAATCACGCCACCCTGTCACGCCTGAGGCGTTCCCCAAGAGACACGCAGTGTCTCGTTCCCTGTTCTCAGGGAACATAGGTTACAGTCGTAACCTGAGATGATCCATTAATGGGGTGGATATGTGGGTGATTAGCACTGACAGTCACATTATTGTTTAGGAAGCTAAACTTTTGGAGAGCCGAACCCAACACTGCTATACTGTATATGCTAATCAGTGTGATCGTTGGAATTTCACAAGGATATCTCAGGGAGGTAAGGAGTCTGTAAACCTCATTGGAGACCATACAAAGGCTATGTTCGGACTGCAAGTAAATGTGCCCTAAATCCTTTTTTTTTTTTTTTTTTGCTCAGACAGTCTGAACAGCACAAACCACATGGGATCTGATCTTTTTGATTCGGATATGTGCCACTTCCATATGTAGTGCTGAATCCAATACAGGTCAGATGTTTTGTAATGCGACCGCAATCTGAACAGTCGGAAATTATTCAACTTTTACGTCACTGTAGATCAACATTCGTCACAGTACTTCAAAGAATTCACATACACAAAGTTATCAAGACAGTTATAAGGTAGTCAGTGAAGACAACACATACATTTAACAGTATAATTTATATACCTGTTACATAGAGTTGTGGTCAGAATTAATGGCACCCCTGGTACATATGATCAAAAATGGCTGTAAAAGAGAAATCTGCAACTGGGTAGGTGGGGGAATCACATTATGAAATAAATGTTTTAAGTCGTTTTTTTTACTGACTGGAGGTCCTGGACATCTTGTTCAGATATATGGTATTATGGATTCTAGCAAATACCAACAGGTAAAAAATCAAAACCTGACTGCCTCTGCTAGAAATCTTATAATGGGGCGTGGTTCGATCTTCCATCAGGACAGCTGTCCAAAACAAACATCAAAATCAACTGAATTGATTACAATCTGAAGAGAAGAAGCACCAACAGGAACTTGTGAATCTGCAGGATCTGGAGAGATTCTGTATGGACGAATAATCTCTGATCTCTGGTCAGTTGTTCTCCAAACTCATTAGGCATTATACAAGAAAACTCAGAGCTGTTATCTTGGCAAAAGGAGGTTGCAAAAAGTATTTATTAACAGGGAGCCAATAATTATGGCCAGCATGTTTTGGAGAAAAGCATTTATTTCATAATGTGATTTCACAAATAATCTGTTTTTTGAATCTAAAGTTTAAAAAAATAAATAAGGCAAGAACAGTATGCGACTCTCGAAAGCACTGAGTTATCAGTGTGGAGCTTTCAAAATGCATCTTTTGGAAATTGTATAATAAATGAAATGTATCAAAGTGATTGAAAACCCTGTAAATTAAAACGGTTAGCTATGCAGACTCAGACTTTCTTACAGTCCCGTTTATGCTGAAAAAGTTGCCATGGTGAGCAAGAGTTCTGTGATCAGTTTAAATCAACCAGCAGCTAATTAACTTTTAACTCTGTCTGATGTATGATTCTTTTTCTCACTGTTCTCATTACAGATGTTTCATCACACACTTGCAGCCGGCTCCTCAGGCTAGCATGGTTATTAAGACCTAAACCTGGTGAGATGAAAAACCAAGAAAAAAAAACTCACTTCTTTGGCCTTATTGATTTGCCTTACCGGGGGCGAGTTGTTCGGTTGCCACTCTGTTAGGGGAAAGCCACCTACAAGAAATGGATGTTGAAAAATGAGAAGAAAGAAAATTGAGATTTACACTTCTGTGTTCCTGTTTTTTGTATAGAATGGTAGGCTATGGATTCGATCACAGAAAGTGTCTAAAATTTCTGAAGAGTAGAATCAAAATATGTGTTTTAATAATTATTTTTGAGAGCTTGTTCAAATATAGTAATAGGGATGGTTGACTTACTATAGCAAACACAATTTAAACAAAATGCTACATTTACAAATATAATGGACTGTTTTTCGGCAACAAGTCAAAACAAGTTATGACAAGTGTCGTCCTTCGGGTGAGACGTTAAACCGAGGTCCTGACTCTCTGTGGTCATTAAAAATCCCAGGATGTCCTTCGAAAAAGAGTAAGGGTGTAAGCCCGGCATCCTGGCCCAATTTGCAGATTGGCCTCTGGTTTTTTCTTCTTTATGAACTATAATAGGATTTATTGTTTAAACGTATAGAGATCTTTGACACTTATGCTGTGTTTTAAATAGAATACTTCCCTACTATATAGTATTTGAAAAAGAGTGGTATGTCTGAATACATAGTAGACACTTTACTATCCCATGAGGCCACGGGAAGGGATTCATGAATAGAGGTGAAGCGACGCTGACTGATGCTGATGCCTGATGCGTGAACTGATGCTGGTAGGTCACATGATAATGATATGTAATAATATGTAATAATGTAATGATAATACATTTAAGTACTGTGAGTAATATCAATTAAAGATTGGTTTAAGGTTAGTTCCATATTTAAAAAATTAAATAAAAAAAATAAAAAATAAAAAAAAGTTTGTCCGAAGTACGTACATGTAACATGTAAAAATAGCACTGTAAAATTGTGACTTTAATGTTCAGTTCTGGTTTAGTTTCACTGTGTTGTGTTCCTGTTTTGCCTGCTTAAGTTAGTTTGATTGTTAATTAGTTTCCAAACACCTGTTTCTGTTCAGTTTGATTACCCTCTCCATTTATTTAAGCCATGTGTTTCTTTAGTTCCCTTGTCTGGTATCGTCTTAGTTTGACACGGTTGTGTGAGTTTGTTCTCCTATGATCTCCTGAGTGTTCCTTGGCCTCTGCAAATTTTTATGATTTTACTATATACAAGGCACAACAAACTAGGTGTTCGTATATATATTTACAAAATTTACAAAATACATATACATATATACACTGCCGTTCAAAAGTTTGGGGTCGGTAAGATTTTTAATGTTTTTGAAAGAAGTCTCTTCTGCTCACCAAGGCTGTATTTATTTGATTAAAAATACAAAACAAACCCAGTAATATTGTGAAATATTATTTCAATGTAAAACAGCTGTTTTCTATGTGAATATATAGTAAAAAGCGTAATTTATTCCTGTGATCAAAGCTATAATTTTCAGCATCATTACTCCAATGTCATATACTTCAGTGTCACATGATCCTTCAGAAATCAGTATGATATGATGATGTGATGCTCAAGAAACATTTCTCATTATTATCAATGTTGAAAACAGTTTTGTACCTTTTTTTAGGATTCTTTGATGAACAGAAAGTTAAAAACAACAGCATTTATTTGAAATAGAATCTTTTTTAACATTATAAATGTCTTTATTGTCACTTTTGGTCAATTTAATTCCTCCTTGATGAATAAAAGTATTGATCCATTTTATTTATTTCCCCCAAAAAATAAAATAAAATTTTTTACTGACCCCACAGTTTTGAACGGTAGTGTATAATATTACAAAAGATTATTTTTCAGATAAATGCTGTTCTTTTTTATGTTCTATTCATCAAAGAATCGCGAAATAAAAATGTAAATAACAGTTTTCAACATTGATGATAATGAAAAATGTTTCTTGAGCATCAAATAATCATATTATAATCATTGAAATAATATTTCACAATATTACTGGGTTTGTTTTGTATTTTTAATCAAATAAATGCAGCCTTTGTGAGCATAAGTGACTTCTTTTAAAAACATTAAAAATCATACCGACCCCAAACTTTTGAACGGCAGTGTGTGTGTGTGTGTGTGTGTGTGTGTGTGTGTGTGTGTGTGTGTGTGTGTGTGTGTGTGTGTGTGTGTGTGTGTGTGTGTGTGTGTGTGTGTGTGTAAAAAATCTAAAATGTATTCCCAAAATCGTACAGCCCTATAGTTTGTCTTGATATCAACATGTTTATTTATTTTTTAAAAAGGGACCAGATGCCACTGATGAGTCCTGCTGACTTCAACATTCAGAGTCTCTGTACATGGTAAAATGAAAAATCAAACACCTTGGACATGACAGATATGTAGTTCTACTATGTTTCAGGAATGGCACAAAGGTGTGTGACTGTTTAAGTCTTTGTCTTTAGATCAGTGTGTTTACTAATGTGCTTTTTGTCCTTTGTTGTGTATCTTTGGATTTTTGTTGTGTTGTAAATAAACCTGGACAATCTAAAAGCCATTTTTTAAAAAAAATTCTCCTCATTCTTTTTGCAAAAGAGGAGAGGAAAGACTTCCGGTGGTCCCCGTGCAGCCCACTGTCTTCCCGGAGACCGTGCCCGAGCAGCCCACTGTCTTCCCGGAGGCCGTCCCCGAGCAGCCCGCGGTCTTCCCGGAGGCCGTGCCCGAGCAGACCGCGGTCTTTCCGGAGGCCGTGCCCGAGCAGCCCGCGGTCTTCCCTGAGCCCATGCCCGAGCAGCCCGCGGTCTTCCCAGGGGCCGTGCCCGAGCAGCCCGCGGTCTTCCCGGAGGCCTGCCCGAGCAGCCCGCTGCCATCCCGGAGGCCGTGCCCGAGCAGCCCATCAGCAGTCCTGCCACGGCCAAGAGAGCGGTCTTCCTCTTTTATGCAGTGGCGGTACTGCATGCGTGGAGGAGACACAGCACGTCTGCCGACCCAGAGACTGTCCCCGTCACCTCTGCCGACCCAGAGACTGTCCCCGTCACCTCTGCCGACCCAGAGACTGTCCCCGTGACCTCTGCCGACCCAGAGACGGTCCCCGTGACCTCTGCCGACCCAGAGACTGTCCATGTCACCTCTGCCGACCCAGAGACAGTCCCCGTCACCTCTGCAGACCCAGAGACTGTTCCCGTCACCTTTGCCGACCCAGAGACTGTTCAGGTCACCTCTGCCGATCCGCTGACTCCGGACAAGATGTCTCCGGACAAGATGGCTGAGCCAGTGTCTCCGGACAAGATGTCTCCGGACAAGATGGCCGAGCCAGTGTCTCCGGACAAGATGTCTCCGGACAAGATGGCAGAGCCAGTGTCTCCTGACAAGATGGCCGAGCCAGTGTCTCCGGACAAGATGTCTCTTGACAAGATGGCCGAGCCAGTGTCTCCGGACAAGATGTCTCTTGACAAGATGGCCGAGCCAGTGTCTCCGGACAAGATGGCCGAGCCAGTGTCTCCGGACAAGATGGCCGATCCGATGTCTCCGGACAAGATGGCAGATCCAGTGTCTCCGGACAAGAGGGCCGCTCCTGAGCCGGTGTCTGTTCCTGTTCCTGAGCCGTTGTCTGTTCCTGTTCCTGAGCCGCCATGGTCTTCACTGCCGTGGCCGCCCGAGGGGTCTATAACGCCGTGGCCGCCCGAGGCGTCTTCACCACTGTGGCCGCCCGAGGCGTCTTCACCGCCATGGCCGCCCGAAGGGTCGTCTCCGCCCTGGTCACCTGCATCGCCTGCTCCACCCTGGTCGTCTGCACAGCCTGCTCCGCCCTGGTCGCCTGCATATCCTGCTCCACCCTAGCCTTCCGTCCTGCCGCAGTCTCCAGGTCCTCTTCCGCTCCACTGGCCTGGCCCTCCATCCCACCCCCGGGTCCGCCTCCGCTCCACCTCCCTCCTGGAGAATTTTAGGAGCATCTGGAAGCTGCTCCTTTGAGGGGGGGCTATGTAACGGTTATCAGCTGGAGTGCCCTTGAGAGCCAGCTGAGGGCACTCCACATCAGACTATCATTGTTCACCCACAACTACATTACCCATAATTCACTGCCTGGACTCATCATCTCTGTTTATCACATTCACCTGTGTCTCATTTTATTGTTTAGTTCCCCCCATATAAGCCTTGTTCACCTCGTCATTCCCTGCGAAGTCTTGTACGTTATTCTACTGCATTTCTGAGCGTTTCCTTTGTTTTCTTTGTTCCTGGTTCTTGATCTCTGCCCGTGTCCTGGTTTTCCCATTCCTGCCTCACCCTCTGGATTTGTCTGTTTGTTTGGACTGCCTGCCTGTGTATGACCTTGCCTTGATTCTGATTACGATTTGGATTAACTTTAATAAACTGCATTTGGATCCTCTACCTTCTTGTCTCTGAGCAGTTCATAACAGCTATATCATACAGCATCAGAAAAAGAACAGTTTGCGCTCCTAAGGGCTTTCACACTTTTTTCTCTCAGTTTACCTGCTGATGAATTCTTCAAGCAGGGTCGAAACATAAACATCGCACACCGCACCGCACCCCTAGTTCCTATTTCTATGGCCCAATGACGCTACGATGAGCATTTACTACTTTAAAAAAATGCGGGTCAGGAATCGGCTCGGGTACAATATTTTCTTTCTTTTTTTGCGGTCCGAGTTGCGGGCGGGTTAGTTGAAAACGTTGGTCGGGTGCGGGTTGTTTATACATTGACCCGCGCATCACTGAACTAAAACAATTAGTGCAATACAATGAATCAATCATCTTTTCATTACACCCATATCCATAACACATTTTGATATAATAACTTTGATATGATTTGTTATCAGTGCAGTTTTATAGGTGTTGTAAATAATAATATAATAATAATAATACATATAATTTAATCAAATATTCATTGTAAAGTATTAAAAATAGATCCCTGAAAAACCCATATTCGTCAACCTCTAAACAGCCAATTCACCTGAATCGCTCACCATCGTCCTCATTACCTTATACAGTCTCACAAAATTGTATTTAGTAGCCTAAAGTAAAGTCCTTTTTTTATTACTACTTGTCTCTAGAGATGACTATAAATCAATCTGACCAAATGCAAATTATAACATGGTATTCCAAAGTATTGAAAAAAATCATGTAAATAAACTTTTAGATACTTTCTTGTTAGTGTGTATTAAGATAAAGTTTTAAGGTATGAAAAATGTTATTATACTAATTAAATTAAATGATAACTGAAGCATAAATTGTTAATGATCTGCTTGTGACTTAACAGTAACTAATTTTTTATGAAGCGCAGTGAGAGGATCTATAATCATTTGGATAATTACTGTTATCGAATAATAACAGTCCACAAATCTGACATGACGCAGCCTGGAATCATAAATCATATACTGTGTTCATTCATTTGGCAAGAGGAGCACGACTGAGTCTGGTTTCTCCCAATGTTTTTTTCCGTTTCTGTACCTGATGGAGTTTGGGTTCCTTGCCACTGTTGCATTTGGCATGCTTAGCAATTTCTTAGCATTTCTTAATTTGATCAATTTGACTGCACTGACACAATCATACTGACACTATTGTCTTCTGTAGCTTTATAGAGCTCTGAAACTAATTGATGAATTTTGCTGCATCAAAATGGTTATTTTCATTTATTTCTGTATTCTCTTTTCATGGTAATGCAACACCACATGCCACAACAGCAATTTAACAAATCCAACAAACACAACAAAAGTACATTCCATGACAAGAAGAACAGGAGTATGAAGAAAAAAAAAATCGTATAAACTCCTACCCCATTCTTATAATAAAAAAAATACAAATTAGATGGCCTCACCGACATGACAAAAAATAACATTTTTTTTCTCTCTAAAATAATTTTTTTTAATTTTTTTTTTATTATTAATTCTGCTTACACGACACTAAACAAACAAAAACAACAATGATGCAATAATGACAACTCTAACAAAAACAACAACGAGACCATCATTGTTGTTATAATGTTATACATTTTCACATTCATCTTTATATAAATTAAGTATTTTCTGTTTATACTTGTATTTAAATTGTAAAATGTTTGAACAACATTTTAGATCCTTTTCTAGAAAATTCCATCTTTTCACACCAGAAACTGAAACACACATTTGTTTGAGGGTATTTCCAGCAAAAGGTTGTTTAAAGTCATTATTTCTTCTACTTTTCTCACTATTTACAGTAAAAAGAATTTGCAGTCCATGCGGTAACAGGCAGTGTTTTGCTTTATGAACAACTAATAAAGTTTGTAAAGCAACCAAATCCTTCAATTTGAGTAGACCTGACTCCAAAAAAAGTCCTGTAGTATGTTCTCTTGGAGCAACTCCATTAATTATTCTTATGGCCCTTTTTTGCAAAATAAATAAAGGCATTAAATTAGTGAAATAAGAATTATCCCATATCTCCAAACAATACATCAAATATGGCAAAATAAAGGAACAATATAGGATTCTCATTTAAATGAATTGAATCAACAATTGAACTAACTTGGGCTCAATAACAAAACTATTGTCTTCTCTAGCGCTGCTTTACAACAGAATTTGTCTTGTATTTGGTGAAGCTTCCATCATTGACTCTATTTTCCTGTTTATTACCGTGAAGCTGCTTTGAAACAATCTGTATTGTAGTGCACTATAGAAATAAAGCTAACATGGTATCAATCACACATTCAATGCCAATTAAATAAATAAAAATAAAGGCCTGCTAGCTGATAAGAAATGCCACAATTACTGATGATAAAAAAACTAGGTAAATAAGGAAGTAAATAACTCAAGTCAAGTGAATATAGAAAGGAAGACAAATAAGCTATATAAGACTAACGATTCATGATGCTGAATTTCTTATTAGGGTACTGGATCTGGTTAGTTAAAGTGACATTACACAAAATGCCAAATTATATTAATTTTGTGATACTAGTATGATGTTTTTTAACTAATATATTTCAAGACACTATCAGGGCGGAACTACAGATTTGACGGACCGTTTTCTGAACGGAACAGTAATGGGACGCACCGCAAAGACTTCCTAATAACACAACTCGATCATTCATTACATTTAAAACGAACCAAAACATTCCAACTTTTCATGTAGTTTTGACATATGGCTTCCACCATGATTCCGTACACAGTCAATATTAAACTGGCCGCAAGAACACTGACCGGAACCGTTAATTTACAGAACAAGACAGCAGTGGACTGGTGAGTAGCTTTAGCTTCTGCAGACTGTCAACACATACAATCATGATCTAACCAAGAGTTTGACGTTTTTATCATCATCGTCGTCATCATCATCATCATCACATTTCTTCTGTAGACATGTGTTTCGTAGGATATGTTTTTTTTAAGTAGTCTCTTAATCTCACCAAGGCTGCATTTACTTAATAAAAAAAATACAGTAAAAACAGTAATGTTGCGACATATTATTACAATTTAAATGAACTGGTTTCTAATATATTTTACAATGTATTCCTGTGATCAAAACTGTATTTTCAGCATCATTACTCCAGTCTTCAGTGTCACGTGATCCTTCAGAAATCATTCTAATATGATGATTGGGTTCTAAAGAAACATATTATTATCAATGGTAAACACAGTTGTGTTTCCTAATATTTTTGGGAAACCTTTTTCCCCCTGTGAATGCTTTTTAGGATTGTTTGATAAATAGAAAGTTCAAGATAACAGCGTTTATTATAAATGGAACTTTTTTTTGCAACATTTATTAATTTCATAAATGTCTTTACTGTCTTTCTTAAAAAGACAGTAAAGACTGTCCTACTGGTATGCCAACCAGTCTATGTTTATAAAATGGGGCCACTGTGTTTCTGCCCCTTTTGGGGTCAGGAACGGGGTCAGACAAGGTGGAATCCTCTCCCCTATTCTTTTTAACTTGTATGTTGATGAGCTCTCTGTCTGCTTGAATTTGTGTAACACTGGGTGTATGATAGGTAACACTCTAGTGAATCATATTATGTATGCAGATGACCTTGTGGTCTTCAGTCCTAGCAGTGCTGGTCTGCAACAGCTTCTTAATGTTTGCTCTGACTATGGAACTGTTCATGACATAAAATTTAATACAGACAAGAGTGCGGTGATGATTTGTAGAACAAAGGAGGATAAATGTCAAATGTTTCCTCCTTTTAAATTGGCAGGTAATACCTTGATAGTTTTGAGCAAATATAAGTATCTTGGGCATCTCATTACAGACCAGTTGAAGGATGACCTTGACGTTTATAGGCAATGCCGCTCTATATATGCTCAGGCGAATAGTTTGGCTCGTAAGTTTGGTGGGTGCACAGATAGTGTGAAAGTTGCTTTGTTCAGAGCTTACTGCACTCCTCTCCACAATGCCCACTTGTGGTCTAGTTTCAGCAAAGCCAGCTTGCATAAACTTCAGGTAGCTTACAACGACGCACTGAGAATTCTGCTGAGAAGACCACGCTGGTGTAGCGCCAGTGAGATGTTTGTGGCTGCAGGTGTTAATACTCTGCAAGCCACATTGAGAAACGTTATGTACAAATTTATATGTCGGCTGAATAACTCAGAGAATTATATAATTGTGGCATTGACCAATATCAAGTTTAGCACTACACGGTATAAGTCCAAGTTATGGAAGCATTGGTATAGTTGTCTCCTCTGAAGTTGTATTTGTTTTTATTATATTGTATTGTATTGTGTGTACTGTCTTGTTTGTTTTTATTTGGACCGGTGAGTCTGTAATAAAGTTTTATTATTATTATTATTAAACAATGTAATTAATGTGCCTTCGCTAAATAAAAGTGTTTATATATATATATATATATATATATATATATATATATATATATATATATATATATTTAACATCTTATCCCAAAAATGAAGCAGCTAAAACTGTTTTCACTATTGATAATAATAAGAAATGATCTTAGAGTGATTTCTGAAGGATCATGTGACTGAAGACTGGAGTAATGATGCTGAAAATTCAGCTTTGATCACAGGAATAAAATTGCACTTTAAAATATATTACAGAAACCAGTTAATTTGAATTGTAACAATATTTCACAGTATTACTGTATTTTGGATCAAATAAATGCAGCCTTAGTGAGATTAAGAGACTACTTTCATAAACATTAAAAACCTTAATATATATATTAAGAGAGAGAGAGAGAGAGAGACTATTTATTGTCTTTACATTCATCATAAGTCAGTGTAAAAAAAAAACAGTGTAGTTAATATTACAAGATTACACATAACACTCGTGTCTGGTTGTCATTAAAATCCATACGCATTGTTGCCAAATGATGAAAAAATGGACAAAGATTTACTGCTTTCACAATTTCAGGTTTTTTTTAATGATAGCTCCAGATCTTTGCATAACATTTTTATTATTATATTTAGAAAATGATGTAAAGTTGTGATAAGTGCTTGTGATGAAGTAGAATGTTGTTACAGTAAAATCAGTGTAGATTGCAGCACACACACACATATCTCTTATTTATTGTTTGCAGTGCTTCAGTTTAGACTGTAAATATGCTTGTATGGTTCTGATGGGATAATACACACACACATAAACATGTTTTCTGAGTTTGTTTGGCATTGCTGCTGATAAGGTTTGAGTTGTCACCAGTGTGTCAGCCTCCGGTTACTACAGCAGGGAAGTTCCTGTAATAAATGTTTGTTCCCCCTGACTTTGAGTATATAACATAACTTCATATTTATAACATTAACTGTATCCTAAAATTACTGTGTCTTTCATTGTCCATTATTTTGTATTTATGAATGGTGTGCTGGATGTCCTGTCAGTTTAGCTCAGTGTGACTGGAAAACAACATTGCTGCCTTGAAGTGCTCTGAAACCTTGAAAACCTTATTTCATCAGATCTGCCTTTAGGTTATTATTTTGTTTGTCTTGTGTACTTCAACAGGCTTTGAGTTCGAAAAGATGCTTTTCTTTATGATGTCTGTGCTGCGGGGATAGACTAGGTGAATTTGAGAGTCTGACTTATTGAATATTGTTGATAAGGACCACACAATATTGGAAAAAATGGACATTGCGATATACTGTTTTACTGCGATTTACTGTATATTGCAAAATTAAAAACAGTTTAACTAGATAACTTGAATAGATTTAGTTAGCCTAATCATTCTAGGATTATTGGGGAGATTTTGTAGGGGAGTGCATTGAAAATAATAAACAAAATAAAAAAACATAGATAAATACAATAGAACAAAGATACAAATTAAATGAACAGTAAAATAACTCTCCATAGTCTTCACTGTTGAATATATTTAATCTTTGTTAAAGCTACGAAAGTTTTTTAACATTAATGACAGACAGCAGCAGGAATTTTAGGCTGCTGTCACTTTAAGAGCTAATGCACAGATCCAATATAATAATACACATCCATTTTCTTTATGTTCACGTAAGCGACTGTTTACGAGGATACTCGCCGAGATGGGGACTTTGACATAATTTTGCTTGTATGTATGTCCATTAAAGCACACATACACACGAAAGAAAACATAATTAGGTGTTCATGTGCTGCCTGCGCAGCTCTGTTGCACTTAAACGGTTTAAACTGACAGGACCTAAAACACGTGCAAATGATAAACTTTCACTCTATAGGTACGTTTACATGGACATCTTTTGGTTCAGTCGGAATGAAATCAGTCCGATTGATGAACCGGAACACGGTGATTACATGAACGATAAATAAAGTAATCGGGTTGATGTGCGCGTTTATATGTCACAAGCTTCAAATCGGAATAGATTTTTTGACATGCGCAGACGGCACGAATATACTGCCGCTGTTCGAGCATAACTATTCTCCTCTATTGGTTCTTTATTTGTTTTAAACAGCAGCCTTAATATTTATCCGTCTCTGGTCATGATGGAGACGAGCATATGAACCGTTTTGCCGCGGCTTATATTGATCACGCAGTAAAACCCCGCATCTAAAACCAGTCGTGTGTGGATGAGAGTCTGAAACAAGGACTGGTGGGACGTTGTCCTGCTCCACGTCACAGACGCTGAGTGAAATGAGAATTTTGTAATAACGGGACGCTCATTTAGATGACACTTTATTCAACAGGAAGAACAGCTCGTTCCGTTCGTCATACGTCATTTCGCTATTTCAACGTCACTGCACATGCGCAATCCTTTCAGTTTCGGTTTTCAATCCGATCAAGTGTTTCCATGTTCTCTCGATCGGATTACAAACCACCCCTTTCAATCCGATCGAAATTCCGATCGGATCGAGCTCAATCAGATCAATTACGGTGTTTACATGAAGGTTTTTTAGTCCGATCGAGCCGTCAATCCTGATTAATAAGGGTCCATGTAAACGCAGTTTATGATGGTTAAACTTCGCAAGTAATCTGTGAATCGCGTGCGTTTCGAACCTTGGTGCCTGGTCCGAACGGATCACGGATCAATTACGATCACTATACTTGACATCACGCACATCGTGATATCGATAATAGACCGATATTTCATGCAGCCCTGTCATTGATTCATGCATTTAAAAAAATATTTGTTGATGGCTTGGTTAGAACAAGTTTAATTGTCATTTGATCATAAACTGTCTGTTTTATTATGTAACCTTAAAATAATCTTAAATTGGTTGAATCTCATGAAACATGCCTGGGTCATATTTCAACCTACTCTAGGAAATTTTGTTTAAAGAAAATGAGGATGATTTATAGGACCTTTAAAGTTTTTGTATTGTAAGTGATTTCTAATTTCCCCATTCATATCTGTAATGTGAAAAAAAGCATGACATAGGCTTTTATTATATCAATTGTTTTGTGAATGTATTTATGCATTCACTTTCCTATTAGATTCACCCTGGTACTGTTTTCTTCTTCCTTCTCTCTCTGCTCAGGGGATGGCAGGGTCTGATCGCTCAAGGCTGTCACTCCAGTATCCTCATTATTGACCCAAACACAGCTCAGACCATTCAGGTCCTGGAGAGACACAAAGCCAATGTGGTCAAGGTGGGTTTTCAATATTTGTTTTTCTGTTTGTCACAGTCACACATTGTTCAGTTGACCCAAACTGAAGGCTGAATAGTAGATGTGTGCTTTTCTTGGTTAATTTGTTGAAATCCCGACAGAATATTCACCATCAGAGAAGTTGTTAACCATGGTAACAAGAATCACTGCAAAAGGCCGTCTACACCTTTGACTGTCTAAAGCATTGCAAGTGACATAATAAAGTTGGTTTCCCTACTCTCTCAAAGAAACAGGGTTCCCATGGTTACAGAACTGGGAATAGGAGGGAATTAGGTGTGGGTGTAATGACCAAAATTTTATTTCACGATATGAGAAATTAAATTTCACTATAACGATATATATATATATATATATATATATATATATATATATATATATATATATATATATACTGTATATATCACCATAGAGTCATTTTTGTTCTTTTATTATATTTTCGTTATTACAAATAAGAAAAAATGAGCTAATTACAAACAACAGGTCAAATACAATAGAACAAAGATATAAATAAATGAAACTAAGTTTTTCCAAGTACAGTATGTTTATTTAACATGTCATGTAGTACATGTTCACTACAGAAATCAAATTTAAAAATAAAACACTGCATAGTCATTACTGTATGAATTAAATATAATTTGATTCTTATTAAAGATATTAAAGATTTTTAAAGATAAAAAAACAAAATTGTTAAAGGGCTGCTCTGTCGCTTCAGTTATGTGCGTCCTGTCACCGTTTAAACTGCCCTGTCAATCATCTTATCACAGGTTAAATTCTCCACATTCAATTTGATTGAATTTAATTTCCTACAGTAGCACGTTGATCTGCCAGTCGTGGGTCTTTCATGCGGAGTGTGTTTGTGTTTGCATAATGATGCATGTAAAAGTTAATGACCAAACGCGTCTTTATAAAAGTTCACAATGCTGTTGCAGATGGAAAATATTGTGGATGACATTGAATACATTTTTTGGTCAAATTAAATACGGATTATAAATCACTCAAACCTTCATTTAAACGTCTCTACTCTACTTGTAGTTTTAAACAAGTTTTGTTTTTATTCATGTTTGTAGTTATAATTGGATCCTCATCCAACGCGCAATGGGTTGTGGGTAATATTAGCAGTTAAGAGTGTGAACAGATCTTCACTTTGGATTCTTACTGGAAATAGTAAACCATCATTGGAATACTCATTTGAACATGCTAAGATTTGGTATGCAATAATTCTAATTTCGAATTCTATTTAGAATGGATAGAATGCAAATTGGGACGCAGCATTTGTCTTTTGTTATTTGAACATTAATAACACAGATGGCAACAGGTTTATTTATGTTTTTCATTCTTGGCTCAGGCGTAAAAATAAATATGTTTTCAGTGATGTATAGCTACTGTTAGCGAACACCCCAACACCCCCCACGCTGCTGAGAGCGACGTTTAGATGAATGCAAATATGTGTTTCACGCTTTCCCTCTTATTAACAAAATAAACGCACAACAAAAATGACAGCGGTGACGGCGGTGCTGACTGAGTAGCTGTGGTGTATTCAGGCTGGTGTGTGTGACTGCAGGCTGGTGTGTGGTGTGTGGTGTGTGTGACTGCAGGCTGCTTGTCTCATGAGTTATAGCCTTCAAAGAAGCCTGCATTTGCCAGCAGTGGGGAGCCCTGCTCTCTGACTTTGTTTTCCATCCCCGCTGTGTGCTTTCATAGTTTATACCATGTGACCACCACCATCGCTGCAAAAATGCAGGCCTTTCCACTTTATTTTGCAACATGGAAGTAAAATATTTTCTATGAATGTGCAAAACTTCTGATTCATTAGGCGCTTTAGGAAAATATGTAGATAAATAACAAAGTGCAGAAAATGGTAAAAGCATTTGTGCTGCAAATCTGTGTGTTTATGATTACTACAATACATTAAGATAATATAAGAAGTAGCAGTTTGCTATATCGAGCTGTTTTGTAAAGCTAAAAATAACTGGAAATGACATTCAAGTTACAAATGTGGGTGCCCACTCTGGCATTAAACATAAGGTGGATAAAAGAGCATAATAATATAATATAAAAAGCATAATGTTTAATATGTGAAGCAACATTGATGTACTACATTTACTATGATGTATTGGTCTTTGGCACTTGCGTTTTATTGGTTGTTCATCCAGTCCCTAAGGATTTCATTGTCGTGTTTAGAGCTGTCATAATTCCTCGATTAAATTCAAGTACTCGATTAAAATAAAAAAAATCCCTCAATTGCAAAATACCGGAAGTGCCGCATTCCAAGGATGAGAATCCATGAACCCCATTATTAAACATTTTTATAAGGCTGCACGATACATTTAAACCATTAAAAAAAATCATAATATAGCATAGTGCTATATTGTGATTCAATGAAATAAGTGTTTACAGGGTATTTGGCTGGTGATTTAAGAAAATTACCGGCCATGAAACGTTTTAACAGGCAACAGGCAACCCCAACATTTTAGATACCAGTGAAAATACTCAATTATCTATTCCAATTTCGATACCACAGCTAAAACTACTAGTAATTAGTAATTAACTAATATAATTAATATAAAACATTATTAATGACAAGTAAACAGTCAAAAATAAATAACAACAAATAATTAAATTACATGCAATAGCACAAAGATACAAATGAAATAAACAGTGCTTTTCAGGGTAGGTTTTTGAAGTAGGTCTGACAGTCATTTTCAGCTATATTTTCAGAAATGTAATAAAGTAATCAAATGCAAAATAACTCTGCATTGTCTTCACTGTATATAAATTAAACATACATAAATCCTTAATTAAAGTTACAAAAGTTATTCAGCCAAGAGCAGTGAGGGATTTTATATGTCTTTTTGTCATTTGGTTAACTTTAAAGGGATAGTTCACCCAAAAATGAAAATATTTTCATCATTTACTCACCCACAAGTTGTTCTAAACAGTTGTTCAAATAGTTGATGGGTCCCATTGACTTCCATAGTATGGGAAAACAAATTATCGTGGAAGTCACTGGGGTCCATCAACTGTTTGGTTTGCTAGCTCTAATGGCTAGAAACTAGCATTTGTTATGAAAAATAGCCGCCTACATATTTAGAAGCAATAGCTACAACATGCCACATCTGTAACATAAGTCTATGGGCCTTGGGAAAAATCTATTCCCTTTACAGATCTTTTAGAAATTCTACAAGTTAGCCAACATTTACCATGATAGCTGTTACTAGAATAAGAGTGTTCATGAGTATTTTAAATAGCTTTCTAATTTATGTTGGTGCAGTATGATGTTTTCTCATCTTCTCGTCAGTCTTTTTAGTTTATGTGGCTTTTTTAGATCATATTTGACTTTCGATGTATTTAAAAGTAGTACATTTTCAACAGAATTCAAATGAGTCGCACATTTTATCATCAACGTCGCAATAGAAACAGCACACGCAAATGTTATCACACTTATGGAGTGTATACAGTGATTTGTGTATCAGTCATATTGGCTTCAGTCATGCTGCGCAGATAATTGGTCCTAGTTCAGAAATGTTTCCATTAACCATGGTATAAAAATTAGGGGGGTTGTACGTGCTAGTTTGGGGGACCTCTACATCCATGCATACTTACTTCGTTTCATACTTTACATTGAAACTGAATGATTTCTGGACTGTCGCTTGTCGGAGATAGTAGAAAAGTGGCTTTAGGCTCTTTTGACTGGACCAAATGCTTAGCAACATGTATATACAACCACTTAGCAACCAGAACGTACATGTGGAATAACGTAGTTTTGCCTTTGTGTCCTGTTTTTACTGCGTTAGGTAAAATGGTCCAGAGAAAACTACCACCACAGTCTCAGCTCACCCTACTCTCTGCGCCTGGCATCCGCAGATGCGGCAGGGAAGATCATTGTGTGGGATGTGGTGAGTGGTATGGCACACTGTGAGATCCAGGAACACACCAAACCTATTCAGGGTAAGAACCTTTTTACCAAGCTCATCTTAAAATAAACCATCTCTGTGCTGCGTAACCAAGAAATGGGGAAAAACAGATGACATATTAAATATTTAATATACACTATATGGACAAAAGAATTGGGACACACCTCTTAATTATTGAATTCAGGTGTTTAATTCATTGCCACTGTGTCTAAAATCGAGCACATATAGCCATGCAGTCTGTGTGTACAGACACAAAAAGGGTTGTTCTAAAGAGCTCAGTGAATTTAAGTATGATACTGTGATAGGATGCTACCTTTGCAATAAGTCAGTTTGTGAAATGATATCCCTGCTAGATTTCCACGATCATCTGTAAGGTGTATTATTGGTAAGTGGAAGTGTTTAGGAACTCAGCCACGAACTGGATGACCACATTAAATCACGAAGCGGGGTCACCGGGTGCTGATGTGCGTAAAAGTGGCCAATGCTCTGCTGATCCCGAAGATGAAGAGTTTCAAACTTCATCTGGCATTAATATCAGCAGAAAAACTGTGCAGCGGGAGCTTCATGGAGTGGGTTTCCATGGCCAAACAGCTGCATGCAAGTCTAACATCACCAAGCACAATACCAAGTGTCTGATGGAGTGGTATAAAGCATGCCGCAACTGGAGTCTGAAGCAGTGGAAACGTGTTGCGTGGAGTGATGCTTCTCTGTTTGGCAATCTAATGTGCGAGTCTGGGTTTGGTGGATGCCAGGGGGCCAACTGTAAAGTTTGGTGCTCTACTAGATAAACATTTCAAAACCTTGTGAAAAGCTCTCTCAAAAGCTCTTTGTTAGATAAAATTGGATATTAGAAAAGAAGTGAGACTGTCAGCTGAGCTAAAAGAATCCAGTGACAGAGAACTCCATTCATAATTATATTACATGTAACATTGCTCCTTATGGATAATGACTAGCATGTGGCTAACAAGTGTGTGACCAAACAGGGTTTAAAAGAAATTATTAGATAGACAGAAAAGGAGATGCAAATATATTCATCTTAACAATGGCCACTTTAAGTCATTTAAGACTTACCCAGTGTTTGCATTACCGGTAATTTAATTTTAATACTGAGGCTATTTTTTAACAGGTTTAAGACCTGGACATATAGCAAGCAATAAATCTAAAAACTTTTGACATTCATTTACTTATGTACTGCTGTATATTGTCCTTGTTGACCCAACAGTAGTTTTCACAGCCCTCTGGACTGCTGACATAATACATGGCCAAAGACAAAGCAAAATTAATCAATATTATCATGATCACGTAATGTTCTACTTTCATCATCCTTTCCCACCGATCTTCACCACTTACTATGGCAAGCCGTTTTAACATTTAATCATTAAAACCTACTAGTCTCTATTTTCATGCTACTAGTACTTATTTTTTAGATACTAGTATCTATTCCATTAAGTACTAGTACTTATTCATTAGATATTAGTACTTATTTATTAGATACTAGTACTTATTCATTAGATACTTGTACTTATTCATTAGATACTAGTACTTATTATTACATACTAGTACTTATTCATTAGATACTAGTACTTATTTCGATAGTGACTAGTAACTATTCTTTTGTTACTAGTAGCAAATTAAATTTTTTGCCATTGACTTCTACAATGACTTTTTTCTACATTGACTTCATTGACTTTTTGCTAATGATCGAGACAGTAGCTATATTAATATAAGTGATACTAGCCTTCATTCATAAAAAAATATGCCATTAAGATTGAGCCGAAATACTTGAAAAGGCAAAGACATATTAGCATTTAATTAAATTTAATTTCTCTTCTTGAGCTGTGACGTAATCCACCACGACTTCCAGATCACCTAGGGAAGAAACGCAAGCGCAATCACCTTTGGTATACCGTACCTTGGGATGATGATTGGCTCAATGATTGGTTGTATACCAATCTCTTTGTCATACGACAATGGATATTGCTTGACATACACTGGCGATGTGGTTTTCAATTTAGCTCGATATGGCTCAATGTCTACAAAACCAGTATCATCTTTAAATTTTGACCAAAGATTTGGATTGATCATTTTAACTGCAACATTATCTGTTGTATCCGTGTGGTCAGGCTGTGTTACTTGTTGTTCTTTAACCAATTCAATAGCATCCTCTGCGTTTGGCAGAGGCTCAACAGAAACCTTCAGACTCGAGAGAAAAGATAAATAAACTGTATTGTTATCAAAGGTAATTTCCAATCCTAATTTATACATTATATCTCTTATCAACAGTTTTTTCTAACAGATCATTTGTTGTGATTCTAATCAATTGAGCCTGTTGCTGGTTCATATTATTCAGGCATGTTTATAAAAAGGGCTTTCATAGAGTTATCTACAGTTATCTTTGAATCCTGTTCCAATGTTTCTATAAACCTCATGACAAAAGCAGATGGTGACTCCTTCATAAATCTTTAGTCCCACTGTAAATCTTCCCATCCGCCTATTACCATGGATTTCATGCTTTTATATCATTATCTTTGAATGATCCCTCTCTAGGAAATGGGTCTAATTGAATTTTGGCTTCTGACCATCCTGCCAAATTTGATTTTAAAAGGTTTTGTCCCGAAACCTTTATTGTTTCTGTACAAGAAGTCAAAAGGCGTCTCGCCTGTCCGTGGTCTAGAAACATCTTGCCCCATATCACAACCAAGCAGTTTCCTTATTCACGCTCATAAACAGTTTCCTTATTCACACACATAAACAGTTTCCTTATTCACACACATAAAGATAAAACAAAGTTGTTCCACTCTGTCTTAAGATGTCAATTAGTACGGATTAGATGAATTATTAAATGGTCGACCATCCTTCCTCACCGGTCCGTTTCTTATTTCAAAACAGCAGGTTATTGAAAACCTCTTTACCTGTTTCTCAATAATGGACATCCTGTGTCTCTAAATTGAACACCCAATACCTTGCTAATATTTTAAGTAAATATTGCAAATTCAGCAATATTTATCCTAACACTCTTAGGCAATTTATCCTAACACTCTTAATGTCTTTATTTAGAAGGCTATCAATGTCATTAAAGTCCCTGTTGGTGTAATGTACAGGTTTCCCAATACTTTTGTCAATATAGTGTATATTAATCATATTATGAATGATTTTATTTGATTGGTTGATATTTATATAGAATTCCGTAGTGAATTTATATCATGAATGATCAATGTTTTTTTTAATAAATGTATCTTTCAAATTTATATATGCATCTTGTTAACTATCAACAGCAGTTATGAATCTTTGGTGGAAGAAAGTAGCTACACACAAGACAGATTTTTTTGGGAAACACTTTTTACTATTTCCTTATTTATTGACATAATTGTTCTGATTCTTATAACCATCCAATTTTGCTTCGTGACGTTATTGTAATTAATTAAGAATTAAGCACATTCAACCCAAATTCTTATTACCATAATGAATTTTATATTTAATAGCCATGATTGATATTCTCGTTGTGTTTTTCATGAAATGCTCATTACTGTAATACAGTAATTATTTACTGCATTACTTCAAAAATCACTCTATTTCGATTATATATTTACATTTACAAGTAATATGTTAAAGTTGATGCAGCAAAAACTACCTTAATGTATAAATACTAAATTATGTACAGTATATATATATTTCTAATATACATTTTTCAAAACAGTAAAGAGAATGATTTTTTTTTTCATGAACGATATGAGAATTAGGACCAAATTTGTCAGTTGGTGGAAGTTGTAAGAAAGCTTTATTTTCAAGCGTCCTTTCTTTCTTTCTTTCTTTCTTTCTTTCTTTCTTTCTTTCTTTCTTTCTTTCTTTCTTTCTTTCTTTCTTTCTTTCTTTCTTTCTTTCTTTCTTTCTTTCTTTCTTTCTTTCTTTCTTTCTTTCTTTCTTTCTTTCTTTCTTTCTTTCTTTCTTTCTTTCTTTCTTTCTTTCTTTCTTTCTTTCAATTTTTTTTACCCTGACATGCCCTTGAAAAGCTTTGTGAGATTCACTCCAATAAATCTGTGAAACTTCCAGAAAACAAAAGAATGAATGAATGCAAATCTCTCCTCACTTCTGACCCTCATCAGATATGGACTGGCTGTGGGCTCAGGATGCTTCACGCGATCTCCTTCTGGCTGTTCACCCTCCCAACTATATTGTTCTGTGGAACGGAGACACTGGCACCAAGCTGTGGAAGAAGAGCTATGCTGAGAACATACTGTCTTTCTCCTTTGACCCCTTTGAGCCCTCCAATCTGGCATGTGTGTATTCAATCACATTTATAATTGTAATTTGTGATGCACAGATGCGTGTGATTAGTGATGTTCTTCTGAATTTGTTCTTTCTTTTTGATTTGTTAACTGATTCACACAGCTCAGACACTTTTTGTAATGAAAAAAATTAAAACATAAACAATTAATGACTTGAGGTTGAATTGAATTTACTCACAAATCTCACTAATTTATCCCATTGGAAAACATTTAAAAATCATTAGTCTATTGGTATTTTACTGAACCTTTCAACATTGCTAAAATATTGGTTTCAGTATCTGTGTTCTGTACCAAATGGTATTGTAAATCCCGAATAGAAGTCATTATTAAGGCCCGTTCACACCAAGGACGAACTGTAAAGAAATAGCTTTAAATATAGTTCTCAATATTAAAGAATAGCAGAGTTTACACCTCAGCTATAACAATAACGGCACAGAGAAACAGTATTGTTGAAATTCATTTAACAGTATTGAAGACTTTCAGAATAATTTCATCCAGTTGATGAATGTTAAAAACATTGAGAGCCAATCAGAATCCATCCTGCTGTAACGAGCTCGAGCATTTAAAGCGGCAGATTCGCTTAGAATAAACAGAACAATATCATCCGCTGGTGTGGACACTATTATAGATTTCTTTATAGTCATCATTCGTGGTCTGAATTGGCTTTTAGTATGGTTTTTTATAGTTTAAGGAAGTAACTGTTCATTCGCTCAACTGTTTCTCTAATGTGTGTCATTTATTCCTTCCTGTGTATGTCATAGTGCTGACCAGTGAGGGTATAGTGTTCATCACAGATTTCTCACACTCTAAACCACCGGGCAGTGGAGGCAAGAAGGTTTACATCGCCAGTCCTCATTCCAGCCCGGCCCATAGCAAACCTGCGACGGCTCAACCCACCGGTGCCAAAAAAGCCCTCAATAAGGTCAAAGTGCTCATCACCAATGAGAAACCCACGTGAGTCTTGCACACCCCAGAAACACCACAGCACTCTGAGCAGCACACACTGAATGATTGAATGACAAGTTGAAAGAAGTTGGAAAGAGAGTGTTGAGTATTTCCTGGTCTGTCTTGTGTATGTGTTTGACATTAGAAGCATGTTTGACCTTATTATCTTTTTGTGTAAACTGGGGGAGAATGAGGCTGAAAAATAGCTCAGGACCCTTGCCCATATCTATAGTATTTATATAGTATCACACTATAGTAGTGTTATATATTTCCTGCAGTTGTGTACTTATAATATCCCAAAAGTCTCCAAAGATTTTTTTATTTCAGAGAAACTCTGAAACTTCAGAGAAAAACAATATCCGCGCTATCCTCGGTTTCCGCTTTACTGCCATGCCATGACGTAACCATGGCAACAGACGCGGACAACTGCGTAGTGCGTAACGTTTAGCGGCACGTTGTTCTTGTTTCGTTCAAACATTATAGACCATGGCAAGCAGTCTTCGGGACAAAAAAGGAGAACTAAAACGAGGATCAATATCGGCGTGGTGTTTTTGAGATGCCGAGAGCTAGCGTCCGCGACTAACTTGGACTTGACAGAGCTTCACGAGACACGACTTGACAGCTTTATTAGACAGGTTAGCAAATGTACATTAAACAAATCAATGTTATATAACGTGATGAAATGTTAGAATATGATCAGTATGTTATTCTATTGTTGATCTAGCTTACTGCTAGTTTCATATAGCAAACGAACTAACACATAGAACAACATAATAACTTTCAAATCACATTTAAATGCTGTTTAGTGTGATAGTGTAACGTTAGCTGCGTTACCTCACAAGTTTAATTTGTCTAATAAACTGACATTTGTGAGTATTAATCCAGCTCTTGCAGGTAGTTCGGTAGAATTAAATGTCCGTATTCCTTTATATCCGTGGGACTCGCGTGTGATATCTGTCTCTTATTAGCAATCGCGACCTGCTTCACACCACTGTAATGTTAAAAAACATGAATGTTTTCACTCATCCATAAACATTATTAGATCCATCAGCTTGACAACAAGTCCCATCATTCAGCTTATCACTGCGTCATCAACCTACGCCTTTGTTATTGTAAGAGGTTGGCGACCCCTAGCGGTGAAAAAAATGACATATTGTAGCTTTAACAGTATTTTTAAAAAGCAGCGTCTATGTACACTTAGAAAAAATAGCAGTATTTTAAAAGCAGTGTAAATTATTATGCAAACTATTTGCACCGCAATGATTTGTAGTATATTATAAAACAGTATGCAAAACAATATGCAATAATAACAACATTGTTCAGTGTATGTGATATTAAAATCATAAATGAATGCTGCCTTATTGGGACATTACTTGTCCCTGTCTTTAAAGCAGTGGTTCTCAAACTTGTTCAGCTTAAGGCCCCCTTTGTGAAGGATGCATCACTTCGCCCCCCACACAAAAAAAAAATAAAAAAAATTGATGACACAAAACAGCCTTAAACTTACATTTTTAATTAAAGCAAAAGCATATTAAATTATACAATGCTGGAACATCGATTCTGTTGTTTAGTAGCCTTATTTCTCTGATGTTTGATTACACAATTTATGTTAAAATTCTATATTTCATAAAATGGAACAAATTGTCATGAAAATGTTTTGACAGTAATTAATGGTATTGTGTTGAAACTAATACTTTCAGAAATTTTTGTTTTGGAAGTGCAACAAAACGACGGTGACAGTGGCAATTATTATTAGAATGATTTTTTTTACCACTGCAGTGATAAAGGGCCAACCACTGACTGTTGACACTGATTGTAAAAGGTCAGAAGAGCTATAATTTTATCTTCCACACAAGATATAAATAGATATTTGATGCTGTGCTGCCGAAGAAAACCTGCGCCTGTGATATGCATTATACAATTAAACTTACCGTGTCTAACCCTAACCGTGTCCAACCAGCACAAACTGTGTAAACGTTTTATTTGTGGTGAGATAAAGATTGGAACTAACGAGATAGTGTTTTTCTCCTTTGCCATTCTAAAGGATGCGAATACAGGGATTAAAAGTGAACAAAAGAACATTTATAATCCCCTCCTAAAGGGACGCGAGTGAGGGTTTGGGAAAAGCAAACAAGTTAATTCATGAAATGGGTTATTGTTAAATTTGTGGAAAATCGCAAAACAGAACACTAAACCAACATATAGCTTAATTATATATTAAAGGCAACCTCTACACGTACCCCTAACTCTCCCTGTTAGGAGCGCAGAACCTGATGACACTGTTAGTGTGACCACAACAAACCACAACTTGCTCGTCACACAGAAAAGCCAAGATTTGTTTGCTAGCCATTATTTCAATCCCGCGTGTGAATGCAGCTCACCGGACATGACGTAAAACTCCGGACGAGTCGGTTGTGTGCATCCGTTTTTAACGATTCTTGACTGTCGTACAGTCTGACATTAAAGACAACAGAGATCCCACAGTGTGACATGACTCACAGCTGGGATCATGTTCAGTTTCTATTCAGTTTTTATTTATATTTTTGATTTTGAATTGATGAACTAATTAAAATAATAATGTATTTATTTACAATGGAAAGGCAGTGCAGTTAAGTTAGGAGTAGGAGCAATACATAAATAAATGAATGTAAAATTTGTAGGTGCCCAAAAGGAGTACATAACTGATATTAATATATATAATGATATTAATATATATAATGTGTATTTTGGCATTGTTTTGCATTTGCGTTTTTGCATTTGTCTGTGCTTTTATAGACAAACAATTAAAACAATATAAAGCTTGAGACCCCTGTATCTGAAGGTAAGAATCGTGTATGGATGATCCTTGTCTTTTCTGTGATTTAATGTAATATGCCATCTATGATGCAGCCAGTGCTCTGCAGCTTCAGGAACACTTTTATTTTCATGCTCCATCATGTTTTCCTGCTAGACTCGAGTGCAGACAGAAGCGGCTCTCTCTCTCTCTCTATTTATCTATCTCCATCCATCCATCCATCCATCCCTCTCTCTCTCTCTCTCTCTCTCTCTCTCTCTCTCTCTCTCTCTCTCTCTCTCTCTCTCTCTCTCTATTTATCTATCTCCATCCATCCATCCATCCATCCCTCTCTCTCTCTCTCTCTCTCTCTCTCTCTCTCTCTCTCTCTCTCTCTCTCTCTCTCTCTCTCTATTTATCTATCTCCATCCATCCATCCATCCATCCCTCTCTCTCTCTCTCTCTCTCTATTTATCTATCTCTCTCTCTCTCTCTCTCTCTATTTATCTATCTCCATCCATCCATCCCTCTCTCTCTCTCTCTCTCTCTCTATTTATCTATCTCCATCCATCCATCCCTCTCTCTCTCCCTCTCTCTCTCTCTCTCTCTCTCTCTCTCTCTTCTATTTATCTATCTCTCTCTCTCTCACTCTCTCTATTTATCTATCTCCATCCATCCATCCATCCCT